>NC_134473.1:46320549-46470549 GCF_964194025.1 Convolutriloba macropyga | reverse complement strand
ACTTAAGAGGCACTTTTCTCATGTAGAGGATCTTTGAATGCTGTTCTTAGAATTTTTTAAGTAGCGTTGTCGAACATCGGTTATAAGTAAATTTTGCGTTTTGGCCATTTCACTCTATTAAAAAGAGAGTTTTTTTTATGAATTAGGAAAATTTGATAATTTTCATACGAAATGAAAAAATAAAGTGAATTTTAATTTCTTTTTTTTCAAAAAGAATTTTCGTTTTCATATGAGGAGTTTCACAATTGTTTTTTTTAATTAACAGATTTTTTTTTCGTTTACAGAAACGCCCAAAATGTCAGTTGGAAGAGCAATTATAAAAACACAGAAATGAAAAATAATTTTTTATTTTCAAAAAATCCATAAATTATCTGAATTTTAAATTCATCTATATTTCATTATACTCGAGGAGATTAGTTCGAACTATGTGAGTTTACATTAAAGAAGAATACAAAAAAATGACAAATGATTTCCTTCTTTTTTCAATAACGAATGTAGTTGCTTTGATGTTCAATTCCTGAAACGGTTTTTGTACGTCTCCGAGGTTTTGAAAATACCCAAATGGCTAGGTCTGATGAAATGATATAAATTTTAAAAAAGAACTGTAGAATTTAGAAAAAAATGCAATTTTCTACTTTAGTACAACAATTTCAAAGGAGATTTTTGCTATTTTTTGCTCTAAATTGCCTGAAGTCTTTATTTTTTCAAAGAACTTTTTAATGCAGAGGAAAAATGGTTCGTACAACGGTTCTTAACCAGCAGAAAAGAGCGAGACAGACAGACAGACAGAGAGAGAGAGAGAGAGAGAGAGAGAGAGAGAGAGACAGAGAGAGAGAGAGAGAGAGAGACGTATAGAAATGTTTTGCAAACACAATTTTGAGAATAAAAATAATTCATTTCTTGGAAATAATCGGTCGTGTAGTTTAAATAGTTAACTTTTAGGCCTGAAACTAAAAAAATTTCTGAAAAATTTCTATCTAATCTAACTAAGTTTACTATAGATTTTTCATTTTGTTTCTATAAATTTTGACGGAGATCTGTTATCCTGTCTAATTCATCATCTGTCTAATTCATAAATTTTAGATTTGTGTATCAATCATCAGTACATTGCTCCGACCGAACTCCAAGTCTATATCAGTATTAGGCAAGTCTAAATCCAAGTCTTAGTTCGTTTCCCAGTACTGGGCAAGTCTAAATCCAAGTCTTACAAGTCTGGCAAGTCATAGCCAAGACTTGGATTACACTTGGAAGTTGATTCCCAAGTCAAAACCAACTTTTCAAAAAATTTTGAGTGAAAACTTCGAACTCAAAAAAATTTCGCAACGTGCCACGATTTCTGCATTACTTGTTATGCACTTTATCGGGGCCCCTGAAAATTGATGCCAACGGATGCCATGTGACCCCGGAAGGTCAAATGGGACCAAATTGGTCCGTTTTCAGGTGTTTCCGAGCCGTTTTCAGCCATTTCGAGCCGAATTTTAGCCAAAAATCGACATATATATTTCAGATCTGGAAATTTCTGGGTATTCGAATCGAGGAAAAGTTATGAAGAAGACTGTAAGGGTACCCATGCTGTCATTGATCCCAGTTTTACAAAGTTGTAGAAACCTGGTCGATAATAGTGGGAATCTGTCACGAAATATGGGTCAAAATGGTGACGAAAATGGGTATATGACAGTGCCGGTTTACAGATTGGCACAAGAGCCAATCCTGCCCTCTGTTAGTTTAGCATTGTATAAGTGTATCCTGGGCATATCAGGCATGCCATGGGCATGGGCATACTATGGGACATTTTGGTGGCATATTGGGTGGTATACGGCATTTCGGCTATATTAATATGGTCAAATTACACGGTGCTCACAACCTAATTTCTCATCAACCAGTGATCTGAATTTTATCTGAAATTATCTGAATTTTAAATTCATCTATATTTCATTATACTCGAGGAGATTAGTTCGAACTATGTGCGTTTACATTAAAGATTACAAAAAAATGACAAAAGATTTCCTTTTTTCAATAACGAATGTAGTTGATTTGATGTTCATTTCATGAAACGGTTTTTGTACGTCTCCGAGGTTTTTGTACGTCTCCGAGGTTTTGAAAAATCCCAAATGGCTAGGTCTGATGAGATGATAAAAATTTTGAAAAAAAGAACTGTAGAATTTAGAAGAAAATGCAATTTTCTACTTTAGTACAACAATTTCAAAGGTGATTTTTGCTATTTTTTGCTCTAAATTGCCTGAAGTCTTTATTTTTTCGAAGAACTTTTCAATGCAGAGGAAAAACGGTTCGTACAATGGTACTTAACCAGCAGAAAAGTGGGAGAGAGAGAGAGAGAGAGAGAGAGAGAGAGAGAGACGTATAGAAATGTTTTGCAAACAAAACTTTTAGAATAAATATAATTCATTTCTTGGAAATAATTGGTAATGTAGTTTAAATAGTTAACTTTTAGGCCTGAAACTAAAACAAATTGCTGAAAAATTTCTATCTAATCTAACTAAGTTTACTATAGATTTTTCATTTTGTTTCTATAAATTTTGACGGAGATCTGTTATCCTGTCTAATTCATCATCTGTCTAATTCATAAATTTTAGATTTGTGTATCAATCATCAGTACATTGCTCCGACCGAACTCCAAGTCTATATCAGTATTAGGCAAGTCTAAATCCAAGTCTTAGTTCGTTTCCCAGTACTGGGCAAGTCTAAATCCAAGTCTTACAAGTCTGGCAAGTCATAGCCAAGACTTGGATTACACTTGGAAGTTGATTCCCAAGTCAAAACCAACTTTTCAAAAAATTTTGAGTGAAAACTTCGAACTCAAAAAAATTTCGCAACGTGCCACGATTTCTGCATTACTTGTTATGCACTTTATCGGGGCCCCTGAAAATTGATGCCAACGGATGCCATGTGACCCCGGAAGGTCAAATGGGACCAAATTGGTCCGTTTTCAGGTGTTTCCGAGCCGTTTTCAGCCATTTCGAGCCGAATTTTAGCCGAAAATTGACATATATATTTCAGATCTGGAAATTTCTGGGTATTCGAATCGAGGAAAAGTTATGAAGAAGACTGTAAGGGTACCCATGCTGTCATTGATCCCAGTTTTACAAAGTTGTAGAAACCTGGTCGATAATAGTGGGAATCTGTCACGAAATATGGGTCAAAATGGTGACGAAAATGGGTATATGACAGTGCCGGTTTACAGATTGGCACAAGAGCTAATCCTGCCCTCTGTTAGTTTAGCATTGTATAAGTGTATCCTGGGCATATCAGGCATGCCATGGGCATACCATGGGATATTTTGGTGGCATATTGGGTGGCATACGGGCATTTCGGCTATATTAATATGGTCAAATTACACGGTGCTCACTACCTAATTTCTCATCAACCAGTGATCCAAATTTAATGTGTCATATATAGTTTTAAAGCTCAGATAAAAGCGGTCTCAATGAGCTATGACCCGTTTAATTTGACCCAAAATTGATGGAGTTAATAATGATTTGGCGTTGTGACACCCGAAAATCTTAGGTATGCCTGATGGGCCATCGTTAATAACTTTTTATTGAGTGATTCGATCTGTATGATCTTTTGATATGAGTAAGCCTATTATCTGCTCTGACAAACAATGTGTGAGCTTGATTGGTATCAAATTCTCGGAGATATTAATGATCGAGCCCGAGGTACTTTGCCTGGATGAATCAACCCCTGCACATCGTTCAATCCGTGAACCATTGTGCTCAATTCGAAGCCCCACTTGTACAACACGTTTTCTTTATTTAAAACAATTTTCTCGGTGTATTTATACTTCTTTGGTCGCTTGCGGCCAATTCATTGTTTTAGGAGCGTTTTCAACCTGAGTGTAGAAAAAAGTCTAGAGAAAGGTAACGCCTTATGTTGTAGCAATTTTTTGAATTCCTGTTGACATTTTTGCGCGATTTTCCGGCTATTTTTTTGACTATTTCTTGGCTATTTTTGGACGATTTCCCGGCTATTTTTGACGATTTCCCGGCTTTTCTTTGACGCTTTCCCGTGCTATTTTCGGACGATTTCCCGGCTTTTTTGACGCTTTCCCGTGCTATTTTCGGACGATTTCCCGGCTTTTCTGACGATTTCCCGGCTAGTTTTGGACGATTTCCCTGCTATTTTTGACGTTTTTTCGGCTATTTTCGACGTTTCCCCGGTCATTTTTGAAGTTTTTTTGGCTATTTTTGACGTTTTTTCGGCTATTTTCGACGTTTTCCCGGCTATTTTTGACGTTTATTTTGGCTATTTTTAGACTTGCCAAGTCTTAAATCAGACTTGGATTTAGTCTTGCCAAGTCATAAATCAGACTTGGATTAGACTTGCCAAGTCAAAAATCAGACTTGGATTTAGACTTGCCAAGTCTAAAATCAGACTTGGATTAGACTTGCCAAGTCTCAGCCCAGACTTGGATTTAGACTGCCAAGTGTAAAAAGTGACAAGATCATGGTTCTGAATCAGTAATGAAATAAGACTTGGATTTAGACTTGCCCAGTACTGAAATTGACTTGGCGTTAGGTCCGGGTGGCCAATCCTTATTTTTCAATATTTGTCCACTAAAGGCCGCAGGATTGTTCGTTGACTTAATTATTTTAACACTCCTTTCCCTCACAAAGAGGAAAAACGAATACGTCGACAATATATAAGAATTAGAAGACCTGACTTATATTTGGGATTTGGTTTTGAACAAACTGTCTTATATATCTCTGGTTATATATGTACTCTGAATCTTTGATTGGTACATCTATGATGAGTAGTGTATTTGTACCTGAAGTCAATCTGTCCCTTGAGTTGTCCCTGGAACTCCTTGGCCTTGGCCACAGCAGCCAGTCTTTCACTCTCCTCTATGGCCTTGTGCTCTGCGAGTGCCTTCAAAGTGTTCTCCTTGTCAATCACAGCCTGCTTCTTCTCTTCCTCTATCTCCATCACTACACACACAACACAACACAACACATAACAATACACTACATCAATTACAGCCCCCTCTCACTTATTAATCCACAATTATTTTTTAATCATGTAAATCTCACGACTCTAACCAAAGGAAACTTAAGAAGCATTTAAATGTCAATGGATATTGTTCACATTAACCAAATAAAGTATTATCATTTGAAAAACTAAAAGGATAACAAGGCAACTTGCGAAGCACAGTCAATCCCGGCGTTTGCTTCAAAAAAGGTCGAACAAGTGTAAAGAGGGACAGACTTTTAGAACATAGCTGATGTTGCCGTAAAATAACTGCAGTTTCATCGTAGATATGTAGTACCAAAATATCACTGAGCAAAATAATACCTGATGATACTAGAGAAGCTTTTAATAGCCATAATTCGCCCACCATGTCGTAATTAACAAGAATTGTTTCTAAAAACTTTCCCCAAATAAGTTTTAGTAAATGTCAACTATTCACAGTTGCCATATACACCTCCAACTGAAGCTGGTAAAAGACATTTTGATAATCGAGAAAGTCTCTTGGGACCAAAAATCTATCTGCTCGAATGAAAAACTTCAAAAAAGTGAAATAGACGTTACAACTCAGCCAAAAGTTACGAGCATAAATTACGAGACAAAAAGCTAATGCTAAAACCAGTTTGTCTAATAATAACTTCTTTTGCTGAAACTTCGATAAACTGAAGTACTAAGTCAGTGTGCACGTTTTTCCCTTTTTGTCCAATTTCTTCAGAATCTGATGATAATTTAAATGAGTAAATTTTCTAGGTTCACAAACAGAAGCAAGCAGAATGCAATTATAAGAAGCATAGCAGGAAAGCTTCTGCGATTCCTTCAAAAAAATTTTCAAACATAGACGGCAGATTGCCTGAATAGCTGCGAAAGAATAGACCTGCGTGCCATATAACAGAGATAGAAACAGATACAGATCTAAATTGGAAAACAAAATCCACGCCGCTCAAAAAACTAGGTAAAAAACATTCAGTAATAAATTAATAAAGCTTGTTAAAATTCACTCCGCAGAAGCCTCTTATTAGGGACCTTTACTGCATAAATGAGTTCCTTTGACCTTAAACTAATTCAAATTAAACTTAAGATTTAAAAAGCAAAAGTCATTTTATTGAGTGAGGTAAGTCACGTATGATCAAAATCTACGCAAATGATCTTAAAAACTTTGCTAGAGAGAGAGAGAGAGAGAGAGAGAGAGAGAGAGACAGTGTGAGAATGAGAAATGACCTCACGCGCGCAAACGCCGTTAGTGAGAGGAAGAAGTCATTCGGAAAATTTGACTTCTTCAGCTTTGCTGTGTGAACAATTGTAAAACGAAGAAGAGCGTCAGACGACGAAACAAAAACGTACAGCTCAAAAAGTTTTCATTGACTTAACAAAAAACTAGACCTAGAGCGGGATATGAATGAATTTAGAAAACCATTTCTAAAATAATCATATCAGAAAAACATTTAAAAACAGAAAATCAATGTCAAAATGCCGCATGTGAACAAAAAACCACTATCAAGAAATGTAAAATTGGTTAAAACAAAAACCTAGGCCTAGAATGAACTATGAATGGATTTAGATAACCATTTAGAAAAAATTACAATCCAAAAATCGAAAGAAACAGTAAAAATCAAAGTGAAATTTCAGCATGTGAACAAAAAACCACTAGCGAGAGAGCGAACTTTTGTTCAAACACCGTTTTCTCACTCTACTTTACAATTAGAGTAAACAAATTTAACGCCACAAAACTACTCGCTTTTTCGCTCCACTTCCTGTTTCGGCGTGACCAAAGTCACTACACCAATTTGACTTCAAAAATCACGAAAATGTGGTAACAGATCTTTAAAAAAAGACAGCGCCCCAATACAATTCAAATTCTTTGAATTGTAAAAAACCAAGAGCACCTCAATATATTTCCGCTCAGCTTACAGCTTCGCAGCTATAAAAATAAAATTTGACAATCAGAACAGCTATTATTTTTTCATAAAATCAACCATGACAGAAAAACTATAATGCCAACTAAAGAGACGCGAATGTAAAAGAACAAACGAAAATTCCAGAAGCCTTGTCGGAAAAAGAATCATGTTTGGAAAAGGCATCGGGTACAACAATCGCGCACAGGCGTCTTAATAAAAAAGCACTACCCCCCCCCCCCCCCCCCACCACCACCACCACCAAAAAAAAAACGTGGCTGCTGTGTTATTTTTAAAAAATTTAGGCGTTAGATAAGATTTTTCAAATGTCAATTTTGAAAAATGACTTGATTATATTTTGTTAGAAGAAATACTTTTTTGATAATAATTTTAACTAAGAAGGAAAGACATGATGTTACTTCTAGCATGTATTTGTTGTTTTCTACTCTCGATTGTCTCTTGAAGCAGTTTCTGTCTCGCCTCCCTCTCTTTACACATCTGCAGACGTCTCTTCTCAAACACCTGTAATCACAACATCACTTACAATTTATTTGAACAATTTGAAGAGTGATGCAGCTGTCGAAAAAAAACATTTAGAACATCTGGTTTTTTATTTTTTGCAACTCATGATCAATAACCCAGACAAAACAAATTCTTAATTGCAGAGAAATCTAAAGATAGAGTTGAAAAGACATTGTGGCCTAGTAAATTTAAAAACTTTTTTCAATTCTTTGATTCATTTCGTGAACTCTTATTAACTGAAGAAACTTAACTGAAGAATTCTGATCAAAGACTTTTCGAGGTTTTCAATATTCTTGTTAAAAAACTTAATTTAACGAAGTTTCTGCATCACATTACCAATCCCATATTACAACAAACTTTCAGATTACAAACAAATCAAACTTGCTATATTATAGCTTTTTTATATAAATGAAAACTAAATTCTAGGAGCTATACAATGATGGTTACTTTTTTGCATTTACAAAAAAAGGAAAATATTGAAAACCAGGCCAAGAATATTTCATACTTTTGTTAAAAATTATAGAGCAATAAAATCTTTTACCCAAAAAGCGACAAGTTTTTAAAGCTGTACAAGCAAAATTGAGGGTATACCTTTCAACTTAGTCAAGTTTCCATTAAAACCATCCAGGTTGTTTTTTGAATTTACCTTTTTCTGTTCAGCTTCCAACATCTGTTCCAATTCTTTCTCCTGTCGTGCCTCTTCTGCCTTCAACTGGGCCAGATAGTCCCTGTACCTCTGGTACTCAAGACGTAGTCTCGCCTGCAAATAAAAAAAGTCTCGCCTGCAAATAAAAAATCTTACCTGCAAAAATTAAACGTTTTAATATACGACATTGTTTTAATATACGAAAAATATACATTTTAATATACAACATTGTGGTGGGTAATAGAGTGGTACATGACAGGGAAAAAGACCAAATTCAAATTGATTTATCCTAAAATCATAAATGTGCGGAAATTTATATTGTTACCATTGATTCCAGGTTGATACAGCATTTGACAGCCCAACAAAAGGGACCGAAATTTTAAAAAGTTAAGTTCAATTGAGACGGGGTTTCAAGTTGCGTATGCCTCTAATCGAATTTATCGATGACAATATACTTGTTCAAAGAGCATAGACGACGCCCCTACAGCTTCTCATAATACAAGTTAGACCTAGCTTCTACCAGGCCCAAAAATTCACCGCATTCTAGGTAAATTTTAGAAGTAGAATATCTCAGTATTAATAGTGATGGGATACCTTTTTGATGGCATGCTCAGCAGCCTCATTCTTGGTTTCTTCCAAGAGACTCTCAAGGATCTTCATATCCAGAGCCAGCTCTTCCTGCTCCTCTTTGGCCTGCTTCTTCAACCTACAACAATAAAATAGACCAATAAACTCACATCAGCTTTGCCCTCCTTTCTATTGTCTTGGACCAGAAAAAGCAAAACTTCTTCTATAGAAAGCATTAAAGTGAACAGGTTCCAAACAGACCAACAATCGAACAAACAGTTGACCAAGACCAACAATTCTACTTAGATACATTTGAACTCCAAAACTCAAAATATAAAATTGCTCCTGTCAAACTTCAGTTTGAAAGCAAAAATAGATTCCAATTTTGAGCTTTGAGAATTATCAAAATCCCATGAATTATGATAAACTCGAACAGTATCCCTCCCCCACCTAATTCTTGGTTTATAATTTTGTCAGACATTTTTTCATCACTCTATAAAAAATTGATAGAAAGCAAAAAGCCAAATAGGTTCATGAAAAAAATGTGACGAGAAGATAATTTAATCTGTCATATATTTCCCATATTTGCCATAAAAACAACCAATTCATCATCTAGTTCAAAAATAAAAACTTTCCAAGAATTTTAAAGTCACCGCGGCCTGAGTTAGGAAAAAATAAAGATTTAGCAAAAGAAATTACGTGAGCCCAATTTTTTTTTTGCAAAATTGGCATGTCTGCGGCTATGCTTTTTCATTTGACATCACTTGAAAAAAAAGATTCGATTTAAAAATTTGAACATTCTTCAAACTAGTATTGTGGCTTTTCAAACAGGGAACTTGTCGATATTAGAAGAGAAGATAGCTAGGATACTATTCCCATCAATATAATGTAATATCAAGCAACTAAGTTAAAAATGCAGGTCTAAAAATAAAACAAGAACCTCTTCAATTTCCCCCAAATCGATAGTTACGAAACACTAAGGATTTAGTACTTTTATTATGAGACATAAAAAGTTTTGTCATCCTTTACAGAAGTTTGAAGGAAAGAACTGGATATCGTAATTTATACGTGATAATCTTGGACCCGCGAACGTCTTTTTGTAAACAGAGAAGCTATGGATAAGCAATGGATAAGCAGAGATAAGCAATGGATGTGCTTCAAAGCTGTGCTGACGATAAAAAACGCCCTGAAACTTGCCAGGTGAAACATATTGGTATGAATACTCAAATATTCAGGGTCGACAGGATGACGCACACAGAAAGCAAAGAGTCCCTCAGTAGATTAGTTGAGAGGCTGTCTTACAAAAGTGATGAAAACATGGAGTTTTGCTCTGAACTGGGTCAAAATGAAATTATGATTTGCTATTCTGAGAGCTGCCAATCTTTGTTCAATAGAAATCCGAAGCAAATGGAAATACCTTCTTTTCCAAGATAGAACATTTGTCAACTGAAAACATAGCTGGCAGATTACCAGAAAATAGCCGCAATAGATTCGTAGATCGGCAGTCTAAAAAAAACAGTAAAAAAGACAGACCAAAAAAATTCGTCTTTTCATTGAAGGCTGATCTGTTATATTTTGATTAAATATCTGTATAGGTTTTTGCTGCCTCTATTAGCTGATCTCAAATAACCTTCATTTAGAGTGACACACGCCCATTTGACCTTATCTCTTTGAATTAAAAAAAATAAAAGTCAATTTCAAAGTGAGGAAGTCAGTTTTGAGAGTGAGGTAAGTCAAGTGTGACCAAAAATTTAATCACGCGAATGAACAAAAAACTCGCTCCACTAAGAACGAAAAATGACGTCACGCATGCAATTCAGTTGAAATTGCATGAACGAATGAACAAAAAGTGGCTGTGACGTCATATGGTCGTAACAAAAATCATGACGACGAAAAAAAAAACCAAGAGAAGGCCAATAATAGCCCCAGCTATCGCTGTGCGGCTATTAATAAAAATAAAATGCAAAGAAGTCAGCCTCGTCACTAAAAGAAAGAGATTTTGAAATGGTTGTTACCCAATGAGAGGGGACATAAAATTGCATATATAATGCAAAATGTTTGATTGTTTCTCACCGAAAGAGATGAGAGATTAATTGTTCCATATTTTTTTTTTCAAAATGGGGAAATATATATGCGAGGCTGGTTTTCTTTCTTCGCTGAAATTTTAACTTTTTGTTTACGCATCGTAGAGAATAAATAAATAAAAAATTTTGTAGCCCTCAGGATCTAGTTTTGATTTAAATAAAATAATATCATAAATTTGAAAAAGGGGAACACTCTAAAATTTCAATGGAAAAATCTAAAAGAAAAATAAAACATCGCTGGGGGGGGGGGCGTTGAAACTTACGGAAAAAAACAAATGGAGAAATTGGTAGTAAAGTTGTATATTTGGATAGGTTAAACGGAGTTTTGTTTGTCACGAGCAATTCTTCACAGTTTTAAGTTAAAAAAATAACGATTTAAACTATTTGACCAAAATTTTCCAAAAATCAATCATTTTGGTTTTTTCTCAAAATTTCCTTAGTTTTTTAATTCGCCTTTCTGTGTTCTGCTGATCAAAAACTATTGGAAGAACCAATCTTTCTCTGTATCGAACATTTTTTTTTGGAAAAAGACCTCAGGCAATTTAGATCTCTCAAAAAAACAACTTCGAAATGTAAAACTAAAAGCACAAAAATGTATTCTTCTCTAAATGCTAGAGTTGTTCATGCGAAGCATTCACTTTATTTCATGAAGTAACATTTTCAGTAACTTCAAAACAGATGAGACGTACAAAAAAACCGGCTTCAAGGAAAAAACATCAAATCAACCAAATTCATTATTGAAAAGTGCAGATGAAAATCTTTTTATTGGCTTCTAGTCAAATGCACAACAGAAAAAATTGAGTATTAGAGAGTTTATGGATCGCCAGGTTGAAAAACTACTACAAATAATAATAATTTTTTAAATGCAAATAAGTAGAAAATTATTTTCGCGTCTCTGTATTTTGAAGTTACTCTTCGAACTCATCTTTTCCAGCATGTGAGCGTTCTGTAAATTTAAAAACTAAATATTTTATGAATTGTGAAACCTCATATAAAAAACCAGGAGTTTTTTGAAAGATGAAAAAAATTTTCTTCTTTTTCAGTTCACGTAAAAAATGTTAAAATTTTATACTTCTTTAAAAATACTCCCACGACTGAAAAAACGAAAACGGAATATACACTGATGAACAAATTTCCTATATAAAAAAATCCAAATGATACTATATAAAATAGTTCAGACAGCCTTTAACAATCTCTTACATGTTAGGCACAAGAAGAGGCAGTGTGCAATAACTGTCAGATATCCAACAAAAACAGAAAAAAAATTCCAAATATATGCTACGAATTGCGATTTCGAACATGTTTAAAAATATTGTGTTTATAAAATCTACCTAAAATTTGTGTATGTTGTGTGTGTAATGTGTGGTGTGTGTGTATGTAGGATTTGTCTGTGTCTGTGTCTTCCACATAGTCTAAACTTGTCTTTATGGAATGCGTAAAAGAGTTTGCGTTTTTGTCTGCTGAAAAAGACAGCATATTTTTGGGTTCAAAGTAATTTTCTCCAATGCATATAAGCTGCTGTGGGATACTCCCGACGTTTTATCTGACATAAATTACTGGCTGTTTTTGCACACTTGAGAGTAATGTTGGAACAAATCGTGCTACGCACAGATTCGCATGAGACATCTTGTTGAATTATATCAAAAGTAACTAAGAACGCGAAAAACATGAAGAACACGATAGGTTTGCAAAGATTTTGCAAGTTGATGATGGTATTTTTGTGAGATTCATTGATCAAATTCAATTAAACAATGATAAGCTCTGAGAACCCAATCGTGCGCAATTCACCCGTAGTTTACTAATGAGCACGAATTTATCACACTGACCAAGAATAATGGAGCTAAGACAACAAAAAAGATGGAAAATACTAAATATTCACTTTCATGAGTCACTTCGTGAGTAATGAGAGACTTTTCCAACAGCTGTGGATTATCTCTCAACCATATAGGTCGTGTAGTGTAGAATGAGGTGTTTGTCAATAATGGACAAACCTCTGTTTGATGGATAGGGCATACATGTTCCTAGTCTCTTCCTGTTTCCTCAGTTTCTCTAGTCTCGCCTGCTCATCTTCATACGCACGCAGTTTGTTCTCTTGCATCTAATAAACAGTTAACACATATTTACATACTTATGCAACATTCCAATCTATTCTGTCGAACCGGCTTAGTATTCATGTCATTCACTCGTGGTTGCCATTTGAACACATAGAAAGACGCTAAGACGAATAATGACAAATAATTCGGAAAGGGCAACTGGTGGCCGCAACCTTCACCGATCATCAAAAATGAATAGATCTCAAACTTAAACATAACCGACTAAACGTCGGAAGAATTGCTCTCGAACGACTAGTGGGAGCTCTAATCAATTGCAGCCTGCTTCAGTCGGGGGGGGCAGGGGGAGCCTAAATGGGACTATGAAGTTCAATAGTGGGCTTCAAATAACCACATTAGAGGTTAACATATACCACTATTAAGATTTAAAGTAAAAAATGACACCAGTTTCGACGCACTTTTCATTTGATTTTTAGCATTAAATTAAGTTCAGTTGCTTGAAAATGTGATTGAGAAAGAATTTTAGATCACGCGAAACGCAAAAAGTCAAGGGCGTAAAAGTCAATCGAAAAGTCAAAATTGTCAAGTGAAAATTTTGCATAAAAAAACAGCCGGAAGAATTCCGGAAACGACTCGAAGGAGAAATTTTTCTATACTTATGACTAAACAACTAGAACAACTATTGTGAACCCTGAACCTCCATAAATACCATAAAACATTTAAGGGAGAATAGAAACGGCATTCAAAAACAAACTGAACAAAAAAAACGAGAAAAACTTAATGAGCTGTTTTTAAAAGTACAAGGAAACATAAAGCCGAATAATGCTCCTTTGCAATTAGAGCAATGAAAAGCTCGCAAAACAATGGGCGAGTCATAATTGGCTAAGAAACTTGTTCAAAATTTTTAAAAGAAAAACTGCAAAAAATTTTTAAAAAATGCTTTAAAATTTCTCATTTTGTCTGTCATTTTTCCTCAGAAAAAAATGTTTAATACCAACAAAACTTTAATCAATTGTTATCTCAAATCCCAAATCTCAAATCCCAATTAAAGCATTAATACAAAAAACAGGCAAAAAATCATTAAATTTTGTCAAAAATCAGCAAAACTGATCGAAAACATCCAAATTGGCATTAAACTCAAATTAACTACTTGAAACTTTCAATTCCTATCAAAACAAGCCTAAAATTAATACAATATCATAATCAAACATCAAAACCATCAAAAGTTGCAAAAAATTGCTTTTAAAGGCCGCACATGAATAAAAAAATTTCACTCGCTTAGAGAAAATTTTTTCATACACCAATTTCTCGCTCTCTCAAAAACAGCGGTATGAACAAAAACCACTCTCTTTTCGCTCCGCTTTTTACTTTTGTTCAGCACCAAAATCACTCCAAATTTTTTCACGCGTTTCATTTCCCGCTTAAAAAATCACTCCAATAAAATTGATTAAAAAAAGGACTTCTCCAATACTCCTCTTCGAGTCGTAAAAAGACACACATGTTTACAATAATTGCTATGAACTTCGTTCAAGAGCAATTAATCAGAGTCGGCCGTTATAGACACATTTAAATCACCTTATGGTTGACAAATTATTCATTTTTATGAAAATCTTTTTACAGCTATTTATAGAATTATTTGCTGGGCAGCCAAAAATTGAACCTGATGCTTACACTCATAGAAGTTGATGTGTGATGAAAATATAAATGCAGAAGGGACTTACAAGAAGTTCATACTCCTCCTGTTTGATCCTGGCCTCCTCTTCCCTCGCCTTCTCATGGGCAGCCATCTGTTCACGCAACACACTCAACATGTCCTTGTCCCTCTCCAGTTTAGCCTGCGCGTCCAGGGTCTGAAACAGAGACAAAACACCTGTTTAACTATTTTGCCAATCTAATCAGAGGAACCTTTCGAATCGCTTTGGCGCCCTAAAAGAGTTAACAATCGCTTTTGTTCTTTCTTGCCCATCGAGCGTGGGATGCTATGTTTTAAAATATTCTCCGCAGCAAGAACAAGAGACTGAGGTTTGTTGATTTAATTCAACTTGTTTTACCACCTTAAATTTATCCTAATTTTTTCAGTAACAATTACAATTTCTTAAACTACAAGGATTAGGAAAAAACCTCTACTGAAAAAACTCCAGTCTGATACTAATAGGAAATAAGTTTCCATGGAAATAAAAACCCATATTAACCTTGAATTTCGGCAGTGGTAATTTGTTCGACTGTGATAATTTGATTTCAAGTCACACGGGCCGTTAGGGCAAGACAAAAACCCCAATATATTACTTTCATCAGATTAAGAAAAAATGTGGACTCTTTTTCCGCAACTGACCTCTCTGGTGGCCTTCCCATCAATCTCCTCCTTCCACAGATTCATGAAGAAGTCATCGTCTATCATGTTCTGTCTCTCCTGTGCCTGCTTTACAGCCACTTGTTTCTCTCGCTCTGCATTCAGAGACAGGGCTGACCGCTTAGACAGAATCGTTCGCAATTCCTCACAGTTCTCTCTAAAAAGTAAACACAAACATTATAAAAAGGACCGTGTACATCATATATATAGCACACATAGCGAACTGGTATGGAAGGATTAAAATAAAAATAGGATATCAAGGAATGAGCAAAGGAATAAAGTTAAGCAGCCAAACACTCAGTGCAGCCTTCCCTCCTCCACGAGGGAAGGCTGCACTGAGTGTTTGGTGATTTAAGGATTTCATAAACCACAGTCAACAGTGTGTTGTGTCCGATCCTCCCCACCTCACATTTAGGCTAAAAAACCCTTGGCAAAAATATTGAACCAAGTCCACAATTTTTCGTGGAAAGAATGGTACGCGAAAAAAAAAACTCATTACATAAATCGACGCGGTTTTTCTAGTGATTCGCACAAAAATCATGCAAAAAATGTAGTTTTTTGGACAATAAACACAAAAGCTCACGTAAAAAATGCACACGTTGGTGCAATATATATTTTCACGTGAAATTTACACGATTTTGCGTGTGCAGTAGGCCATTTTCTTTTGATTTTACAGAAGAAAGTGGCATGTGAGGCAAGAATAATGACAGTTTCAATGCCATGATTTAACCTACCTCATATCTCTGTTGTTCATCGAGGAAAAAAATAAAGGTATTAGAAAACTCCAGCCAATGAGCGAAAACACGAAGGATCGGTTATGTACTAACCCGTTATATGCCAAGCAAACAACAAAATTTTAAAACAGAAAATCTTTTTAAACCAGTTGTACATACGAAAATATCTCATTAATACATTCCTCACCGATCTTTAGGATCGGGGTCACTAAGTATTTAATTAAAGCTCAAAGTGCATTCCCAGTCATTGTTGCAAATTTACTCAAAATACAATGGAAGATTAATTATTGTCCTTATTGCAATTTAAATTTCAGCATTGTGTAATTTAAATTTCAGCATGTAGTGTCTTCAGATTTTAAGGGATCACAACACAAGCAATTTAAACAGAGCTCACAAATTGCCCGAAAATACCCGAGATAGCTTTGCAGGACTATTCTCAACAGACAGAAGAAAAGGTAGAGACCTAAAAAATTTAAATTGACCAAGAATTCTGTACTGCAAAGCTACCCCCAAACAATATTCAATTAGATTAAGCTAATTAATTAAAAAAAAATTTAAAAAAATTGTGAGAACTATAGGCCTATCGCAATTACTCCAATGTTTGCAAAACTCTTTGAGCGTATACTTCTCAATCAGGTTAACGAATTTATACAAAAAGAAAAAATTTTGAACGGTACACAGTTTGGATTTCAAAAACATAAGTCTTCTACAGATGCTGTTTTACACTTAATCGAAGCTTTACAAGAAAACTATGATAACTTTAAAATTTCAGTTGCTGTTTTTGTTGATCTAGCTAAACCATTTAATTCAATATCGCACAAAATTTTCCTTAAAAAATTGAAGCTTACGGTTTTTCAGAAAGTGCAGTTGATTTATTTGCTTCATTCCTTAAAAACAGACAGCAGTGTGTTAAGATAAATGACATCTACTCAGAATGGTTGGAAACAAATCATTGTGTTCCACAGGGAACGGTTTTAGGGCCACTAGTTTTTCCTCTCTATATTAATGATTTTCGAGAAAAGGTACAAGGAAACTTCGACATAATTCAACTTGCTGATGACACAAGATTCCATTTCAGCAGAAACAATGTCAGCGAACTGGGAAAATGTGCTTTTGAAATACTGGAGAAAACAGATAATTATCTAAAGCAAAACAAATTAACCATGAATACCAGTAAAATTGAACATCTTTGCGTCTCGAAAGAAAATGAAAATTTTGATCCAATAGTTTTTCGGGGACAAGAAATTAGGCCACAAAATCACTGCAGATACTTGGGTATAACGATTAATTCTAAATTAAACTTTCATGTACAGCTCAACAAAGTCCTATCAAATATGGCCACAGCGATTGAGCAGTGGATCATTACGAAAAAGAAGCATCCAAAAATGGAAAAAAAAAATTCCGCGTGAAGTCCGGACTATCAGATCACGCTCACAGTTTGAATGCAGGTTAAAACAGCATCTGCTCCAACAATTTAAACTTGTAGCGTTGGAAAGAAACGTTGGTGGTTTCAAAAGTTGTTTTTACCTTTAAAAATCGGAACCACTAATTTTGATTTTTAACATTGTACTAATTTTGTATATCACATTTTAAACTTGTAATATTTAACCCCTGGGTTATATTTTCAATTTACTTGTTTTTAAAAAAGCTATCAAATTGACCACAACACCACTAATTAAAGTATCAAAAAATGAATTTGAGAGAGGAAGAGTCATTGTGAGAGTGAGGTAATTTAAGAGTGACCAGAAAAATATTCGCAAAAACAAACAACTCGTTCCCATAGGTAGAGGAAATTTTTTTCAAAAAAACTGCATACAGGAATGAATAAAAACTTATTTATTTGAAGTTAGTGTGACATCATATGGCAGTAACAAAAATTATGACGAATAAAAAAACAGCAGCACAGGTGCTGACGTACAATTCAAAGAATTTTTATTGACTAAACAAAAACTAGACCTAGATCGCACTATGAGTGAATTGTGAAAACCATTACCAAAAAAAATCAGATCACAAAAGGACTGAAAATAAATGTCAAAATGCCCCATGTGAAATAAAATACCACTCGCGAGAGAACCTATTTTTGTTCAAACACCGTTTTCTCACTCTACTTTAAATTAAAGCAAAAAAAATCCACGCCGGAAAACCACTCGCTTTTTCGCTCTACTTCCTGTTTCGGCGTGACCAAAATCACTACTCAAATTTTACTTCAAATATCATGAAAATGAGTGAACAGATCTTTGAAAAGACAGCGACCCAATACAATTCAAATTATTTCATTGTAGAACCCAGGAGAAGGCCAATAACAGCTCCTGGTTTGGCTGACCTATTGCAACTATCAGTAAAAAATAAGTTGTTCGTATTTCTAAACAATGAAGCACAAAATATCCCATTTTGTAATGTATTCATTTAAAAGTTCTCAACAGCCAAAAAATAAGCTACAAAATCGAAATTTGAAAAACGTCTTTATATCGGTATAAATATTTGATCCGAACCCACTTGTGGGGGGAGGAACTATATACTCAAATCGGTTTTTTTGTTCAGACAATTTTGGCCGATCGATATATTAATTGTAGAGAAATGTGGGTAGTATCATTAAAAAGCTCGTCCAGCGTAGAATTCGAATTTAAAAAGATTTCTTGGATTTCGTTTTTTCGAGGAGTCATTGAGGTTTAAAGTTTTATGTGAACACGGGATATTTGGTTCACTTTTGTTCACTTTTAGCGTAATTTTTGCTCGAATTAACATTTATTCTATAAAAATTTTAATTCAAAATTACCTTTCACGCTACGAAATGCATCAATTTGGTGTTCCTAATAGACGAAAGGCGATTAAAAGACTAGTTCTGGTCTCATAGGGAATTTTAATATCGAAAAAATTCGAATTCTATTTGAGAGCTGTTTTTTTTAGAAAAAATTTTATTTTTTTTTCTTTTTTTTCAGTCACTAACAGAATAATCATGTTTCATATCGAGGTTCCCTTATGACAAAACTCATTTACAGTCCAAAGATGCCCAAGAAACAGAAAATAAGTTTCGCAAGGAATCGCTCATATTTTTTTTGGCTTCGACACTTGAGTGTTCCCAATTTTTAATGAAATTCTGATTTCCATTTTGAGGTTTTACTGAATTTTTGAAGTCCTATGTCATAGTCATGTTGACTAAAAGTGCTCTAGTCTTCCTAATGAGCATTAAGTGAACCTATCTATTGCATTGAGCGGACAGCTAATGGCTGTTAAGAATTTAGAAAGAATTTTGAACGTTAGCGAATTTTATACTTGTTTTTGCGAACTCTAAGTCAGTCTCAGTAACGACAGGACTCCCATCTGTTGTATTACAACCAAAATTATTCTGGTTAGCAGTTTTATCTTCCATTATTGGTTCTATGACGTCGACGTGCCGAGTTTTTATATATTTTTTAAATTTTTCCTTAAAAAATTGAAGCTTACGGTTTTTCAGAAAGTGCAGTTGATTTATTTGCTTCATTTCTTAAAAACAGACAGCAGTGTGTTAAGATAAATGACGTCTACTCAGAATGGTTGGTAACAAATCATTGTGTTCCACAGGGAATGGTTTTAGGGCCACTAGTTTTTCCTCTCTATATTAATGATTTTCGAGAAAAGGTACAAGGAAACTTCGACATAATTCAACTTGCTGATGACACAAGATTCCATTTCAGCAGAAACAATGTCAGCGAACTGGGAAAATGTGCTTTTGAAATACTGGAGAAAACAGATAATTATCTAAAGCAAAACAAATTAACCATGAATACCAGTAAAATTGAACATCTTTGCGTCTCGAAAGAAAATGAAAATTTTGATCCAATAGTTTTTCGGGGACAAGAAATTAGGCCACAAAGTCACTGCAGATACTTGGGTATAACGATTAATTCTAAATTAAACTTTCATGTACAGCTCAACAAAGTCCTATCAAATATGGCCACAGCGATTAGATCCATATACCTTATACGTTATCAGTTACCTCTTAAAGCACGATTGATGCTATTCAAATCCCTAGTCCTTTCTCATTTAATTTTCAGTGTTCTATTTTTTCAGAAATTGAATTTCTCTGATATGCAGCGAATTAATCGACAAATCAATTGAGGAATCAAAGTTTGGTATATGAGAAAAAAGTTTGAGAGATCTAGAGATCTCTTAGTTAAATCTGATAATTAGCCTGCAGAAATTTTAATAAGCCAGATGAGTGTTTCAAAACTTAGGAATGATATTTCACTATTGAAATCAGACGGCACTGAGAGCTTTTTTCTAAGTGGTAATGTTTTAGTATGAAAAAACAACAGAGCTGAACAGCTAATTTTCCTAAGGTCGAGCAGTGGATCATTACGAAAAAGAAGCATCCAAAAATGGAAAAAAAATTCCGCGTGAAGTCCGGACTATCAGATCACGCTCACAGTTTGAACGCAGGTTAAAACAGCATCTGCTCCAACAATTTAAACTTGTAGCGTTGGAAAGAAACCTTGGTGGTTTCAAAAGTTAGTTTTACTTTTAAAAATCGGAACCACTAATTTTGATTTTTAACATTGTACTAATTTTGTATATCACATTTTAAACTTGTAATAATTAACCCCTGGGTTATATTTGCAATTTACTTGTTTTTAAATAAGCTATCAAATTGACCACAACACCACTAATGAAAGTAACCAAAAATGAATTTGAGAGAGGAAGAGTCATTTTGAGAGTGAGGTAATTTAAGAGTGACCAGAAAAATATTCGCAAAAACAAACAACTCGTTCCCATAGGTAGAGGAAATTTTTTTTCAAAAAAACTGCATACAGGAATGAATAAAAACTTATTTATTTGAAGTTAGTGTGACGTCATATGGCAGTAACAAAAATTATGACAAAGAAATAAAAAAACAGCAGCACAGGTGCTGACGTACATTTCAAAGAATTTTCATTGACTAAACAAAAACTAGACCTAGAACGCACTATGAGTGAATTGTGAAAACCATTACCAAAAAAAAATCAGATCACAAAAGGACTGAAAATAAATGTCAAAATGCCCCATGTGAAATAAAATACCACTCGCGAGAGAGCCTATTTTTGTTCAAACACCGTTTTCTCACTCTACTTTAAACTAAAGCAAAAAAATTGCACGCCGGAAAACCACTCGCTTTTTCGCTCTTTTTCCTGTTTCGGCGTGATCAAAATCACTACTCAAATTTGACTTCAAATATCATGAAAATGAGTGAACAGATCGTTGAAAAAAGACAGCGCCCCAATACAATTCAAATTATCTCATTGTAGAACACAGGAGAAGGCCAATGACAGCTCCTGGTTTGGCTGACCTATTGCAACTATCAGTAAAAAATAAGTTGATCGTATTTCTAAACAATGAAGCACAAAATATCCCATTTTGTAATCTATTCATTTAAAAGTTCTCAACAGCCAAAAAATAAGCTAGAAAATCAAAATTAGAAAAACGTCTTTATATCGGTATAAATATTTGTTCCGACCCCACTTGTGGGGGGAGGAACTATATACACAAATCGGTTTTTTTGTTCAGACAATTTTGGCCGATCGACATATTAATTGTAGAGAAATATGAGTAGTATCATTAAAAAGCTCGTCCAGCGTAGAATTCGAAATTAAAAAGATTTTTTGGATTTCGTTTTTTTCGAGGAGTCATTGAGGTTTAAAGTTTTATGTGAACACGGGATATTTGGTTCACTTTTAGCGTAATTTTTGTTCGAATTAACATTTATTCTATGAAAATTTTATTTCAAAATTACCTTTCACGCTACAAAATGCATCAATTTGGTGTTCCTAATAAACGAAAGGCGATTAAAAAGACTAGTTCTGGTCTCATAGGGAAATTTAATATCGAGAAAATTCGAATTCTATTTGAAAGCTGTTCTTTTTAGATTTTTTTTCAGTCACTAAGAGAATAATCATGTTTCATATCGAGGTTCCCTTATGACAAATCTCATTTACAGTCCAATGATGCCCAAGAAACAGAAAATTAGTTTCGCAAGGAATCGCTCATATTTTTTTTGGCTTTGACTCTTGAGTGTTCCCAATTTTTAACGAAATTCTGATTTTCTTTTTGAGGTTTTACGGAATTTTTGAAGTCCTATGTCACAGACACGTTGACTAAAAGTGCTCTAGTCTTCCTAATGAGCATTAAGTGAACCTATCTATTGCTTTGATCGGACAGCTAATGGCCGTTAAGAATTTAGAAAGAATTTTGAACGTTAGCGAATTTTATACTTGTTTTTGCGAACTCTAAGTCAGTCTCAGTAACGACAGGACTCCCATCTGTTGTATTACAACCAAAATTATTCTGGTTAGCAGTTTTATCTTCCATTATTGGCTCTATGATGTCGATGTGCCGAGTTTTTATATATTTTTTAAATTTCTGGATATTTTTATTCATAATTTTGTTTTCTTTTGGAACCTTATCTCATTGATTGTTCCCATTGACTCAAAAAAGACGTTTAAAGAATCATGGATAAAACTTCTAGAGGAGAGCTTGTGGATTAAATGGCTTCGACAATTTCTTCTCTCACTTTTCTAATGAATTTTTGGTTTTTGCCTGTATTTAATATTGTTTTCATTGTCATTAGATTTATTTTAATGTTTTATTGATGACTGGTCAACAACAAACATCATTCTCTTGCCATTGAGGCAAAACAAGGCGTAATCATTGACGTCAATTGAAAGCTTTTGAATTTAATGTCGTTGATACTAGGGGTTTATTTTAAAGAATTTTTTTTTAGAAATTATCGTTTATTATATTCTTTGTGTAGTCGTAAAATGGTGAGAGGTCTTATAAGCTTCCAATTGAAGATTAAATGAATGACAATACTCTATGCAGTCAGTTTATATCGAATACTCTTAAAGTTTATGATATTAATCGTTTTTAAATTTTTTACTTTTCCGTTTTTATTGATTTTATAGTTTTTTTTTGTTCTTTTCCTCAACTTGCAACTTATTCTCCTCATTGAGAGGTCCCATCCAACTCCTTGTGAATGTAAAATTAAACTTTCTTTCCATATTTTTTAACTGATGTTTTGTTTGTGGGACAATATGCGTTTTCATAAATGGTTTGTGAGTGGTCAATATTTGTGTTTTGTTTCTCTTCTTTTACCACACCCGCGTAATAACAGAGCCCAATTATTTTCAAATGAGGCCCAAGTGAACTTATTTAATCGTTCAGTATAATTTTAGCTCAATTAGTTTAGATAACAATTGAAATAAAAACCAATAATTAATATTTCTTTAGCAAGATAATAGCTATTGATTTTAATGGCTTCAATAACTTGGGTTTTCGCAGATTGTAATTTCTTGCACGTTTCTGCATCTGTTGTTCGTTTAGATGGCTTAGTCTATTGAAAGACAGGTCCTATCAGTTTCGCAATGACTTTTTAGTAAATTCATTTAGAATTAGTTTGTTAAAAGCTAATGATTTCTAAGATGCTTGAAATTAATTGGTTAAAAAAATGTATTAGATTTTTGAATTTCGCCTCATTATTTTTTTCTTTTTACTTGCTACCTAGTCTCATTGAGGAAAAGTCCCATTTTCTGTATAGTCAAGACAAAGGAAAATTCGTGAAGTTAAGGTTTTATCTGATTGCATTTTGACGTTGTTTACTATGTGCTTTGACATTTAGATATTGAGTTTTTCCCATTAATTTTTTTAGTTTTGCTTATTTTGTTTGTTTTTTTTCTCGTAGTCCTTTCATTGGCAGATCTGGTTAGCGCTGTAATGAGGCATGGCACTATGTAGTTCAATTAGTAGTTTAGGTGTGAAACGATTGTTTAAAGCTCAAGCATCTATTTTTGGTTATCTCTTCATTTGGTTGACAATTAAGACAAAAATGTAGATCAGCTCGGTTCGGAACTTCATGTGAAAACGCACATTAACGAGCCTCCTTTTTTCTCTTTGAAATGAAAACAATGTAGAAAATGAGATCTTTTATCAACTTGATTTTCACTATCGGACAAAATCAAGGAAGGCAAACCATCCAAACAAAAAAGCTGCCGATCTGTTCTACACAAAAGCAATGAAAAATTGCTTGGGATGAACACTAGGCTATATTGAACATAAGTTATAAGGTTGAAATAACCCAAGAGAAGTAAAACATTCCTATCAATTTTCGTTTCTACGAAAACTGAATAATTCATTTAGGTCCACAAATTAGAAAACTGAATAATTCATTTAGGTCCACAAATTAGGCTCGCCAACTAATTTAAAGAGACTGTTTCAGTTACAAAAAAATCAAGCCTAATATAAAAGAGCTATAAATCGAGTTCATAATACAAAAGAGCTACATTGAATATTTCACTTAATTGTATTCCTGAAAACCATGCATTAGTGACATCATATACAGAAAACAAAATACG
Organism: Convolutriloba macropyga; assembly: GCF_964194025.1. Lineage (NCBI taxonomy): Eukaryota > Metazoa > Xenacoelomorpha > Acoela > Convolutidae > Convolutriloba > Convolutriloba macropyga. The sequence continues at coordinate 46,446,360 of NC_134473.1, read as the reverse complement.
AAGAAACTTTCTACAGGTTTTCAAATTTTTGCGCAGTTATAGAGCTACAGGCTACAACTATACTTCCATATTCGGGAGAGAGAAAAAAAGAAATTTGAGAAAATTATAATCAACCCTAATTTCACCTGAAAAGAATCAATTGCACTGATTATTATCCCAAAGAGTTAACAAAAAATTAAGATCTTCACTGTTAACAGTAAGTAGAGAGCAGCTCAGCAAGAATTAATTTATTTCCGTGACACTTTTGAAAAAATTATGACGTAAATGTAATAATCGAACCGTCAAAAAATAATCGTTGCAACCAATTCATATATACATTTTCTGTCGAGCATGGGCATAAAGCAAAAAACTTGATTATATTTGAAAAAAATTAGAATCGTAAAAAATTATATCGTTTTGAAAATTTTTGCATGGGAAAATATGGATGAGACAGAGCATGCAGTTGAGTTGAGTGACACATTCTAGATCACTTAATCACAAGTAGTTGATTTAACTTGATTTCATAATCACATTCATCGACGGTTAAATGAATTCCGGCCGTTAACTGTCTACACGATTGAGTAAAGTTGCAAATCCACTATGCAAATATACTAAACTTCTCATCAACAATCTTTTAGTGACTAGAACATTTTTGACGATAGGATAAAAAAGCCTAGAAAAGGCCAATACGAATGAATATTTCATTGGTTTGCCATAAACAAACATCATTGCTCCTAAAATTGCTCAAAAATGTGCAACTTCCGGTGCAAAACAATCAAAGAACCAAATGGGCTCGTAAACTTAATAAATACTGGTAAACCTCTCGATTATTCGAAAAAACCTGCATCATGGGCAATAAGAGAATCAAAAGCAGCGTTAGTTGAACCCCTTTGTTACCTCATTAATCAGATCATCAGTAAAGGAAAGTACCCAGAATTCCCAAAAAAAGTCTGAGAAAATGTGTTTTGAGAAAAAGTTTTGCTCGCATACAACATATTTCTCAAAAATGGCGGAATTATTGATTACCAGTCGATCCACCTATAGAAAAAAATCTCTTAAAATCTACAGAAAAAATAATTTTACAATTTAAAAAAATAAAACAGCGACAGAAAAGCGTTTGATTCTGGTCACAAAATACTTTAAGGGAGACCTAGTAACTAAGCTTTGAACGCGCTACCTATTTAGGTAGAAGAACGGAAAGAAACGTCCTCAAAGGAATAGAATCAAATTGGTAACTATGGAAAGAGGAGTTCCACAGGGTACTATTTTGCGATCTCTCATTTAACATTTACGTGAGCGATTTAGCAAAGATCGCAACAAACGACTGTTCAGTTGTTCATTATGCAGACAATACTTTTGTTTTTAACATCAAACGACGATGCGTTTTTGTTAAAAAAGGCATAAACCTAACCTCTAAGAGATTATAAAATTCTTTACAGAGTCCCATTCAATGATTTAACAACAAAAACATAAAATAAAATTAAACGCCAAGAAACGGTTAAAAATACCGTTTTGAATGTCCACAACAAAAATGCAAAATCAACTTGTGGTATGTATTTTGGCTTGGTTATTGATAACAAACTAAAATTTGTCAAAGAATTCAAAAGATACTTCAGGGAATGGCCTATGAAATGAATGTTTTGAATACAATAAGCAAAAGGTTACGGATAAAACAAAAATTACATTACTCAGCATAACGATTTTATGTCTCACACACACACACACATACACACACACGCACGCACAAACACACACATAAACTATTTAGCTTTAATTTTGGTGGGTTGCCAAAACCGTTAATCAAAACCTTGGAAAAACAATTAAATGGAAAATTAGAACCAGTTTTAATAGAAGGTACGATCGGTCCACGGATCTCAAAATTCCTCATAGAAGTTTACCAGTTTCTTTTATCTTAAGGCATCGTCGTGCATTTTTTTTGTCATTTACTAAGCAACTATCTTTCAGATTATAAACATGAATCTCTTTCTACTATGAGAGTAAAATAACATATTTCAAAAAATCTTACGTTTGATATAGAAAAGAACAAAAAATTTTCAGCTGGTTTTTTGTTGTACAAGCCATTCCTCCAGATGACAGTCCACCCTCTACTATTATACTTAAAACATATTGGAGCTTCCTTGAAAAACATCGTTGGAAGTAACATTTTTGGAAAAATATATCTGATGGACCCAAAAGTAATCGATATGAAAGATATCAATGACAATGAAATTGTGCATATAATTTTAAGCTCTCTCTTAATAATGTAAACTCAAGGTCTTCAAATAACTAACGCAATCTGTCTTTAATTTTATGTACAGCTAAATTAGCTGTACATTGCCCCTTTCCCATGTGCATATAATTCTCTTTGTTGCGGCTGCTCAAGAATCTCAGCGGAACCGATATATCACAGCCTGGTTCTCGAGTTTTACGCCGGCCTGGTTCTTCACTGGGTTCTATTGACTAACGATCTCGCAGAAATAATTAGTCGCTCGGACGTATTAAAGGACTGTAACTTTAATTTTGTTGATTGAAGTTAAGAAAATCCTTAGTGATAATCTATGTTCAATCTCGTGCTGAAGTTTGTAAGGCTTCAACCAGTAGCTAGTAATGTTGCTAACTTCTCGTTAAGTAAGCTCAACTAACTTATAACCCGCAAGATCTTAAGATCTAGCAAAACTTAACAAAAAGACTAAAGTTGTTAAAGAATCAAATTTTAGTCAATATGAGAGCCAACTGCTCTTGGTAACAGTTTCTAATGGTTCTAAATAAAATACGGTTTCACTAATCAAACAATTGGATAAAAGTAAATAATCAAATATTTATCATTTATAACATCATTGGTACTTGTCTCTGATTGGTTAATCAAGAAAATGATTTAGGTCATTATTTACATAGTAAATGTCAAATTACTGCAATATTTACTTTTGTTGACATAAGCACGGATGGTTATTACGCAGCACTAAATGACTCGAATGTACGGTATTTGACCTTTAATGGTCATCTAAAGTATCATAAAATAAACAACTTAAGAAATTTAACAATAAATAACAAAATATCAAAAAATTCCAATTTTGCACCATATAAGTGCTAATAGCCACACTTGTGGGTCTGATGCAATAACTTTCGTTAGGTCCATGAGTAGCTTAGAGGTAACCTTAACCGTCTGCCATAACGTCGGGTTGCTCGGGTTTTGCCTTCCCAAAATCGGGGGGGGGGTGGACAAATTTTCGGTCCCAACTTGTAAAAATTTTCAGTTTTGACCATTTTTGAGTTTTGACAAATTTCAAGTTTTTTTCAGTTTCAAAAGTTATGTCTTGCTATCTGATGGCTTTTCTAGCTCATTTGAAGTGGCGCCAACATCGCCGGCCCTGTTTTCGATCTCGGAAACACCATCGTAGAATACTGGCGCTAACTTCACGACTGGCCGGTTTAGCTCTCCATGTGCCATTTTGACTCTCGCTGATCTCACAACTCCGTCGTGGCCAGTGAAGACCTCAAAGATTCGTCCAAGCTTGTATTCACAGCGTTTCACAGAGTCATCTACTAGCTACACTAACTCGCCTTCTTTCAGGTTTCGCACATGTTCTTTTGACCACTTCGATCTCTGGTTCCATTGTGGAAGATATTCGCGAGTCCATCTTTTCCAGATCATCTCGGCATATGCTTGAGCCGTTTTGAATGATTTTCTCAGGTCATGGTAGCGTTCACTGGATGGCATGAATGGTGCACTCGCGTTCTCTCGTCCTAGCAAGAAATGATTAGTTGAGAGTGCTGTCAAATCTTCAGGGTCGTCACTTACTGCCGTCAGGGGTCTTGCGTTGAGAGTCTGCTCTACAAGACACATTGTTGTACTGAGTACCTCGTCGGTGAGGCTTCTGTTGTCCAAGATTGCAACCATGACCTTCTTGCAACTTTGAACCAGTCTTTCCCAGATTCCACCAAAGTGAGGAGCTCCGGGAGGGTTGAATTTCCAAACAATCTTTTTCTGTGCTAAGTCACTCTCAATCTTAGCTTTGTCCCACTCGTTCATGAATGCTTTCAGCTCATTGGATGCTCCAACAAAGTTTGTTCCGTTGTCACTAATGATGGTATTTGGGTAGCCACGTCTTGCAATGAATCTTGTCACTGCAGCTAGACAGGACTCGGTGTCCAATGACTGAGCAACTTCAATGTGTACTGCTCTCGTTGTCAGGCAAGTGAAGAGGCACCACCATCTCTTCAAGGTACGTCGTAGGAACTTGACTTTGAAGGGTCCGAAGTAGTCGACTCCGGTATGAGTGAATGAGAACACATGTTCATCAAGTCGTTCTCGGGGTAGATCTGCCATCGGTGGGTGAATTGGGTTGGCGTTCCTGTGTCTGCATCTGATGCATCTCGACTTGATTTTCCTTAATGCATTTCTCAGCCCGATGATCCAGTATTCTTGTTGGAGCATGTTTCTCACATATTCTGTGCCCTCATGTAGGTTGTCTTGATGTGCTTTCTCCAACAGAAGTTGTACAACTGGATGTTTTGCTGTTAACAATATTGGGTGTTTTGCATTGTAGTCAAGGTTTGAATGCTTCAGTCGGCCTTTTACTCTAATTGTTCCATCTTCCTCTATGAAGGGTGACAATTTGGCAATGTTTAAAGTTTTGGAGATTTCTTTGCTGTTTGCTATAGACTTCGAAACATTCGGGAAGCTTTCGTTTTGAACAAATCGAAACAGTATTTGCTCTGCTTGATGAATTTCGTCTGCTTTGAGGGGACCCTTCTGCTTTGTCTTGAACCTCATGCAGTAGGCAATGAAGTTGCTAATTCGATTGAAGGAACTGTATCGTCTCCAGTCAAATATTTGGTCTAGTTTTGTTTCCGTTGCTACAGTACTCATAACCTGCTCAGGCTCGAGTTCATTCACTTGGCACCACAGCTTTGGCCACTTTTCTTCATCTGCCTGGAGCCATGCCGGCCCGTTTAGCCATACGGACTCCTTGAGGCCTTCGATGGACATTCCTCTGGTTCCGATGTCGGCAGGGTTTTCGACACCTTTGACGTGTCTCCATTGATCCATCGATGAGTTTTCCAATATTTCCGCTGCTCTGTTCGCAACGAATACTTGTTGTTTCTTGTGCGCTGCCTGTAGCCACTGTAGCACTGTTGATGAGTCGGTCCAATGATAGATTTTGTCAATTTTGACATCATGTTCATTAAGTATCTGCTTTCTGAGACGAACTCCATAGACTGCGGCTTGAAGTTCTAATTTCGGTACCGTCATATGTCTGATGGGTGCCACACGACATTTCCCTATTACATATATCAGTTTTAGCGTTGCTTCATCTTGCAGATATGCCACAATGCACATTGCTTCCTCTGATGCATCTGTAAAGATGTGTAGTCTCAAGTTTGTGCATCCGTTTTCAAAATAAAGTCGATTTATTGACATTGTCCTTATTTCTCTCAACTCAGAGCACCAATCACTGAACAGTTTTGAGTGTTCTGTTGACAACTCTTTGTCCCATGCTTGTCCCATTGCTGCCCAGATGCTTTTGAGTAGAAACCGCATTCGTATGGTGAATGGTGAACATATCCCAAGTGGGTCGAACACTGCTGAGACAAAGGATAGGACAATTCTCTGAGTTATTTTAGCTGGAACTTCTTGCTCAGTTCCACGACAGACTATGAGACTGTCTGTGTCCACATTCCAGTTGAATCCAAGGATTGAGGATGATTGTGGTTCTGCTTCGAAAGTTTTCACAACTTTCTTTGATCTGTCTGTCTCTGGAATGTGTGACTTGACTTCTTCGTCACTTGTTATCCATTTCGTCAACTTGAATCCACTTTTGATGAGGATGTCTCTGGCTTTCTGATAAATTTCAATCGCTTCTTGAGGTGTTCTGACTGACTTGAGGAAGTCGTCCATGTAGAAGTTTCGCTGGACAGCTTTGACAAGATTTTCGTCGTTGACTGCATTATCTTTCGCCACTTGGTGCAAGGCGTAATTTGCACAAGTCAGCCAACTTTTCGCCCCAAAAACGTGTCGTGTGTACTCGTAGATTTCTATTCTCCGCTCTGGATCTTCTCTCCAGAGGAATCGTAAACATCGGCTGTCATCCGTTGGGACAGCTACTTGAAGAAACATTGCTTCTATATCGGCTGATAAGGCTATTTGGTGTTCTCGGAAGCGAAATATGATTCCGATCAAACTCTGCAGCAGGTCTGGCCCAGGTAGAAGTTTGTCGTTTAGGGCTACACCTTGATACTTTGCTGCTGCGTTGCACACTCTTCTGACTTTTTCGGGTTTGTTCGGGTTTATGACGGGATGATGTGGTAAATACCATTGCAGTTTGTATTTGGTTTCATTCAGTTCAGCTTGATCTACTTTCCGAACGTATCCGGCGTTGACATCTGTGTCGATGGTTTCTTGGTAGCGCTTCTTTAGCGCCTCGTCTTTCTGTAGGCGTCGTTCTAAGGACTTGAGTTGCCCCATTGCAGAGTAGAAGTTGTTTGGTAACTTCACTTCGTCCTCTCGCCACAGAAGTCCAACTTCGTATCTTTCACCATTGAATCGCGTTGTTTGCTCCAACGCTTTGATTGCTTTTTGTTCCTCTTTCGAATGACCGGTAACATCGCAGTTTGAAGCGTAGGACTCGATATCCCACCACTTACTCAACTGGTTTGCTAATTTGTCATCTGCAATTGATGTTGCTGTGGTCGCAAGAGTTGCTGCTTGCTTCGCTGGTAGGGGTCCACTTAAAGCCCAACCAATCTTTGATTTCACTGCCCATGGTGCAGCTTTGTCTTCTGACTTCTTGAATTCAAAAGGGTGATGAATGTCGTAGCAATCTTGTCCAAGAATCACTTGAACATCGTTTAGATTGTAGCTCTGATCTGGCAAATTCCTCAAATGTGGGTAACGGTCTTTCAACACTTGCAGTTCCACAATCTGGTCGCCCAATTTCAGTTTCTCGTGCACATAAAATTGCACTGTTGTCAGTGGTCGAGACTTCTCATGCGCTGAAACAGCTATCGGCACTATTTCAGTCTTGACATCTTGTGAGCCATGGATCCCTGCTACTGATAGAGATGCTTTTCGGCCTTGGAGTTGGAGTTTTGACACCACTGATTTGTCCACAAATGAGATTGAGGATCCCGAATCACACATTGCTAGTACATTTAGGCTTAAGTCTCTGTTTGTCAGCTTGATTCGTACCACTGGAAGTCCTCCTTGGGTGATGTTAGTTGCTACTGCCGTTGTAGCATCTGAGACATTCTTTGTAGTTTCCTGCTTCGGTAGTTCACTGTGCAAAAGCCTGTTGTGTCGTCTTCCACAGCTGGGTACACTGCATGTCCTGCTTTTGCAGTCCTTCGACATGTGGCCTGGTTTCAAACAATTGAAACACAGTCGGAACTTCTGGACATGCTCTCGTCGTTCATTTACTTTCAGTGATTTGAACTTTTCACACGTCCAAATCGGATGTTGTCCGTCTTTGAAGGGACATTCGAAATTCTTGGGTTTGCTTGACTCTTCAGCGTTTGAAGCAAAGGTACTCGTCTTCGGTTTATCACGGCTTTGAAATTTGTTTCTGTCAAACGACGAGTTTGTCTGTGCTAACAAGTTCTCATGAATTGCAGCTTTGGAGGCAAGCCACTCCTTGAAAATAATCAGGTTACCTCTCAGTAGTCGACGATCTTGCATATACTGCAACCACTGTTCTCTCAGTTGCGGAGAAAGTTTTCTCGTTGTTGAACTTAGCCCTGCTTCTGCTTCTAGATCTGATGTGTATCCAAGTTGAGTCAAGGTGTTCACCACATTTGTAACCACATTTGCGAATTTAACAAAGCTCGTAGAATCGTCATGCCGAACTGGAGGATGAGTATGTATTTTCTTGAATTGCGCGTTGACTATGAAATCTGATCTGCCGTACTTCTCACAGAGTATATCCCAAGCGTGATAGTATGATTGCGAGCTGAATCCCATTCCCGATATTGCTGCCTTTGCTTGACCCGTGAGACTGGTCTTGAGGTATTGCATCTTTTCTGTATCGCTGATTGGCTTTTGATGAACAACAACATCAAAAAGACCTGACCACTCTGGCCACTCCAGTGGGTCTCCTGAAAACTCAGTCAGTTTTAGTTTTGGCAAGCTACTGGCACCACTGCTTGGTACTGGTTGGTAGATTACTTGGGGAGTGGTGTGATTCATTGTGCTCCTGTTTCTGCTCTCGGCAGACCTGTTCCGAAAGTTGTTAATGGGACTCTGACTCCTGTTTCTGTCTCGAACTGCTGACGTTCGCTGCTGCTGAAACGTCGTCCTTGTCAACGGTGGTGCTGGTGGGTCCGCTACTCTAATTGGTTTACGAACTTCTGGTTTCTTGAGAATGCTCGGTTCAGCCAGTTGCGTTGAGAAAAGCCTTTCGCCTGGTTGGAACAGCGGGGTATTTTTCGGGTAGGTGCTGAAACGTTTGTCAGCTCTGTCCTTGGTGACATTCGTTGGAGGGTCGATAACAACATTTGGAGAGAGTGGCCGTTGAGGGACAGACTGTTCAGCCCCTGCTTCTGCCCACCTTGCTGTCCTTTCTTGATTTCGTTTTGATCCAACACTTTCTATCTCATCTGCCACTGATCCGGATGCTCTTGAGCTTCCTTTGGTCAGCTCAAGTTTCATATGTCTAAGTTCTTCTTCTTCCTCTGCTTTCTTTCTTTCGTTTTTGAGGGCTCGCTCATGCTGTCGAAAACGCAGTTCGTCTTCTTGCTGTTGCATCCTCAGACGTAACTCTTGCTCTTGTTGCTGTTGTTGTAACTCTTGTTCTCGCCGCTGTTGTTGTTGTTGCTGTTGCAAACATAACTCTTCTTGCTGGCGACGAAGTTTTATTTCTTCACGCTCTTGCTCTAACTCCAACTGGCGCTCTCGCAGTCGTTGCTCTGTTTCTTTCTTTGCTTTTAGGTGTTCGAGCTCCATTTCTTCGATCTGTCGCCTTTTTGATGATCGTGAGTTGGCGATACTGGGTTGCTTTCTGCTTCCATGTGTAGCAGAATGCTTGGAAGAGACCTCGTTGTTCTCCTCGGCGTTTTCTATTGCTCCATTACCTGTATCAATTACAGTTTAGTCGTTTGGGTCTTTGTCACCAGCCGATGTAGTTGACACTAACGATGTTTGGTTTCCACAATCCTTGCTGAGCCTGTACTGTTTGATCAGGTCTTGGTAGTGACTCCTAGCATTACTGAAATTCGTAAACCCATGGTGACAAGCTTCTGTCTTCGCTATTCGAATAGCTTCTGCACAAATTTCATCTAGCTTTTCTAATAACCGTTCCGCCTGATCACACAGTATCTGTTTTTCGGATTCGCTTAAATTTTCTGCTTTCAATTTCTCTTCGAGTTCTAACAATTCGTTCGCGATTGGAACATAATCTCCCAATAATTTGTACTATCTCAGTGTATCTTTCCGGTAGTCGACGACTATTGCGCGACAATCTTCAATGCCTCGGAGATCTGGTACTTTGTCAACTACCCATCGCAAGACCTTCCTCTTTTCTTCTATCATACGCTTGGTGTCATTGTCAAAGCTTTCAAAATACTTTGGTTTTAATAGTAACCTCTGCTGTTGTCGGTTGTCTTCCAAGTTTTCGTATGTCTCGAAGAAACATCGATAAGCACCTTCGGCCGTCATTGTTTTGTTTTGTGTCAGGAAGCCTTCTAGCTCGTTGAGGTATCTGGAGAAGGACTTGAGTAGATCAACTTGCTCTTTCTCTAACGTCTTGAGTTGACCACTCGCCTTCCAATCAGCTGTCTTCCAGTGTCTGTTGGGACTTTTGCTGGCCATCGTTGCTGGTTGTGTTTTGGTCCACCAGGTTGAATCGAAGATTCGTTGTTGTTCGTGCTACTGCTGTTGTTGTCCGGGTCGGCGGACCAAATGTTGCGGCTGCTCAAGAATCTCAGCGGAACCGATATATCACAGCCTGGTTCTCGAGTTTTACGCCGGCCTGGTTCTTCACTGGGTTCGATTGACTAACGATCTCGCAGAAATAATTAGTCGCTCGGACGTATTAAAGGACTGTAACTTTAATTTTGTTGATTGAAGTTAAGAAAATCCTTAGTGATAATCTATGTTCAATCTCGTGCTGAAGTTTGTAAGGCTTCAACCAGTAGCTAGTAATGTTGCTAACTTCTCGTTAAGTAAGCTCAACTAACTTATAACCCGCAAGATCTTAAGATCTAGCAAAACTTAACAAAAAGACTAAAGTTGTTAAAGAATCAAATTTTAGTCAATATGAGAGCCAACTGCTCTTGGTAACAGTTTCTAATGGTTCTAAATAAAATACGGTTTCACTAATCAAACAATTGGATAAAAGTAAATAATCAAATATTTATCATTTATAACATCATTGGTACTTGTCTCTGATTGGTTAATCAAGAAAATGATTTAGGTCATTATTTACATAGTAAATGTCAAATTACTGCAATATTTACTTTTGTTGACATAAGCACGGATGGTTATTACGCAGCACTAAATGACTCGAATGTACGGTATTTGACCTTTAATGGTCATCTAAAGTATCATAAAATAAACAACTTAAGAAATTTAACAATAAATAACAAAATATCAAAAAATTCCAATTTTGCACCATATAAGTGCTAATAGCCACACTTGTGGGTCTGATGCAATAACTTTCGTTAGGTCCATGAGTAGCTTAGAGGTAACCTTAACCGTCTGCGATAACGTCGGGTTGCTCGGGTTTTGCCTTCCCAAAATCGGGGGTGGACAAGTTTTCGGTCCCAACTTGTAAAAATTTTCAGTTTTGACCATTTTTGAGTTCTGACAAAATTCAAGTTTTTCTCAGTTTCAAAAGTTATGTCTTGCTATCTGATGGCTTTTCTAGCTCATTTGAAGTGGCGCCAACACTCTTGTATGAGAGAAAACTAACATTTTTTCCAAAAAGTTTTAATGACGTCTACTTATTAGCCTAATTGTTGTGATAAACTTTTTAAATAGTTTCAGAGATGAGCCAGCGAGGCATGAAAGTAAACATCTGAAGTATTTATGGTTCTCATTGTAGGAGCGAGCTGTTTGTATAAAGCCATCAATTTTTTACAAAGTTGGCAGATGAAATCTTTAGAAAGAAACATATTCGCGCGACCTGGATTGAGCTTCAGCAATTGTATTTCTAAATTGAATAACCTGCAACATCTTCTGAATCATGGAAGCCTAAAAGGAAGAACAGATCTGATTATTTGGCACGATACCTTGAGTAACTCAATCACCCCGCACAGAACCAACAACAATACCCCGCAGAGCACTGATGAGCTGGTAGCAACATTAAAGCTTTTCCAACAGAACATTAAATCCATACTATACAATAGACGTTTCGGCACTCCCCAAATATTCGATAAGCTCTGTGAACACAGAATTTCACTTATTATCTCAGTTCTGAAACATCTTTTGTCAAAAAGAAAACAGAAATCTCCGTGGTTTATCCAAGAAATTCACAAGTCCAGCCTGACGTTAAAATTGAAATCAATTTTGTAAATATCATCTTGGCACACGAGAGTAACCTTAGGAAACTAACTCTGAAGAATTGATCTAAGACCAGAAAAAGAAAGTCAAAAAGCATCAAACAGAGACAGAAATTACGAAAACTGGCTCAGAAACCGCGGGACCAATCAGAAAATGCAGATGATCTGTAAATAAAGTGTCAGTTGCTAGTGTTGTATATTAGCATCATTCCCTGTTTGGGCATTCAAGGTGCTTTTTCCTTTACCTTTTTGTAAGCAGTCCTCCCGGTAGCTTTTGAGTTTTTCTTAACTTGGAGCGATCTGGGAGTTTGTTTGCAAAGAGGATTCCCCTTTAATTTATTTCATATTACTTTATAGCAATTTGTCATTATTCTTTGTATATTGTAGCAACTGTAGCCATTATCTGCGCATCTTCCTATCAATAGTCCTTCAAGCAGACATGCAAGAAAATAATGAGACACTTGACAATTCAGAAGAGTGTTTTACCATAGCAGAAGAATCTAATAGTTCTGAGTTCCCCCAGCTTAAGTTTAGAGTCCAGACACCTCCTATTAAAGGAAACAACAAACGCTCCCGTTTGTCCCTGAGTCCCGAAGAACTGTTAAATGAAAACCGTGTAAATAGTTCAATAGAAGCTGGCATCCAGAAAGCATTAGAAGACCTAATACCGACCATTGTCCAAAAATTGAAGAAAGAATTAAGTGAAACCATCAATGCTATTGTCGAAGATAAGTTCAAGACCCTCAGAGCAGAGCTAGAAGAACACAGCAACTTTGAGCGACGGAAAATAGAACTAAAAGCACTATCTGAGACAGAATTCCTGCAAACGTATAACTGACGAGACAACATTAAGATACTCGGGCTACCAGAGCAATCCTCAGGGAAGGAAGAGACAAGCAAAGCAGTGGTCAACTTAGCTTCAGAAATTGGAGTCAAGTTGGAGGAAACAGATAATTCAATAGCACATAGACTGCCATCGAAAGGTCATATCAAGCCCGTCATTGTTAAATTTACTCGTAGGTCAACTAAAATCGCTATGCTCAAAAAGAAGAAGATCATTCCATCCAACCAGAGAGCCAAAATCTACGAAGATATTAGCAGAGAACGATTGGCTTTTGTCAATTTGATGCGAAGTGATTTTCGAATCAACGCAACTTGGACCAGAGAGGGTGCAATTTTTTACGAATGGAAAGCAGATGACCTTGTATACAAAATAAACGGGTTATACGAAGGGGGTGTAGATCTCAGTTACAACATTGAAGATGTAATGCGTTGTTTCAAAAGAACGCCTTTTTCGGGACGGCACGACGATAGCCAAAGTCAAAGGAATCAGCCCTTTCGGATCGATGTTGGGTTCTGATTTTGAAAAACTAAATAAAGAAATTGTAAATTTTGTAGATGTGGATCAGCAGTTTGATGTAACAATTCTTCATTTAAACGTGAGATCCATTAGGAAACACTATGCGGAACTAGAATCACTTGTTTTTGGTTTGGATTCTCAGCCTGATATCCTATGTCTAAGTGAAACCTGGTTGTCAAATGACGACAACATGAATAGTTACTCGATAAATGGCTATAAACATCTAGCCGTTAAAAACAGAAATACGGTTAAAGGTGGAGGTGTCATGATTCAACTAAGAAACTCTTGTAATTTAGTCAAAGTTTGTAAAAGTCCATTCGAAGAGTCCATTTTTGCTGAAGTTAGAATACATAACAGAAGAGTTAATCTGATTGTTATTTTTAATAAACCTAGAGCTTATAAGAAAGACTTTGTATCTAAACTCGAAAATTTCCTTGAAACACAGTGCTATTCTGCATTTCCAACGGTTATATGTGGTGACATAAACATAACTACGCTGGAAAATAACCAGTTGACAAGAGATTACAAAAATTTAATAACCGCAAACGGATTTGAATTAGCACCAGAAAGACCAACACGTGTTGTGGCACTCAGCCACCTGTCTTGATCATTTCATTTATCATAATGTCAAACACCGAAATTGTGATGTACTGGAGCTACAAAGTTTTTCTGATCACTACCCGATTATTTTAAAATGGAAAATATACGGTGAAAAAACTGCAGACCTTGTCAGTTTTAGAGATACGAGATTTCTGAAAAATAAAAATTTGAGGGACAGTTTTCAGGTTGAACTGAAAACAGAATTATCCAAGGTAGATAAGGATATAGTTTTAGCCCCAGATGCTTCTACAGACTTTGATGTCTTTAATAAGGCTTTCTTGTCGGTTGTAAATGATTACGCGCCATTGACACAATCAACAAATAAATACAAAAACCTGTCCAATTGGTTCAATAATAAAATTAAAAATTTAAGGACGAAAAGGAACAAGGCACATGCAGACTGGATGAAAGATAAGTCAAGTTTTAGAGCTAACGAAAAGTTCAAAGACGCGAGATTGCTATTTGAAAAGAATTTAAGAATAACAAAAGCCATGATCTACAGGAATAAGTTCACGTCTTTTAAAAGGGATAAACGACAAATATATAATATGCTAAACGAGCTCACTGGAAAAAAATGAAAGCAAAAAAATACCAATACTCGAGTCATGCAGCAATAACCTTGAAAATCCTTCTTTGCGGGATAATGCTGCGGTCTTTAATAAACTCTTTGCAAATATTGGCTCTGAGATAAGAAAACATCTCAATGGAGAATTTGTATGTCTGGTCCCCAAAGTGCAACAATCTATGCTCCTCTTTCAAGCAAAAGAGCGTGAAGTTGCTGAAATAATGAGTAATCTGGAGAATAAGTTCTCAAGCGGTGATGACGATATAAGAAATGTATTAGTCAAAGTCTCGTCACCTGTGAAAGTTAGGTATCTGACTTTTCTAATAAATTTGTCGATGAACAAAGGTGAGTTTCCGAAAGAACTGAAAAGAGGAAAAGTTATACCGATGCACAAAAATGGGTCTAAACTTGACGAAAATAACTACCGACTAATATCCTTACTAAATGTGTGGGGCAAAATATATGAAAAAGTTGTTTATAAGCGCGTTTATTCCTACCTAGAAAAATTTTCGTTACTATACTGTAAGCAATTCGGATTTCACACTAAACACAGCACGGTTGATGCTTTAGTTAAATTCACTGAGAAGGTAAGATTCAACAGGAGCACAAACGAATTAAGAATTTCTTTTCTTGATCTTAGTAAGGCTTTTGACACTAATGATCATAACCTACTAATCCGTAAATTGGATAACTATGGAATAAGAGGTAACTCTCTTAATTGGTTCAAATCTTATTTAAAAGGCCGAATACAGCGAGTAAAGTTAAATAATGTGTCATCTGAATGGGAAGAAATTGTTTGCGGTGTTCCACAAGGCTCAATATTAGGTCCTCTACTGTTTATCATATATGTAAACGACATGCCTCTAGTTTGCAGACATTTAGAAGCTATACTTTTTGCAGATGATACAAACCTTTCTGCAATTGGAATACAGTGCGCTGATATCAAGGAAGATATTAAAAAAATTAACGACTGGCTAAATTCCAAGAAATTAGTAGTGAATGTATCAAAAACAGTTCAAATGAATATACGCACTAATAATAAGACAAGCAATTCGGCGCAAAGATTCTCTCTAAACTCTGCTTTCATTGAAAATAAACCGGTATGTAAATATCTAGGTGTTACAATCGACTCGAAATTATCCTTCCTTAGTTATATACAATCCGTAAGAGAAAAATTAAGCAAACAGTCCGGTCTTGTGTCGAAACTGAAACATTTTGTTCTTAGGGCTCAATTAATTGATTACCACAAAACGTGCATCAATCCCATTATTCAATACGGTGTCCTTGTATATGCATGTTGCAGTTATACATCCCTGCTACCTATCTTCACTTTGCAAAAAAAGATCTTGAAGTTCATTTACTTCAGAAGGAAAAGCGATACATGTGACGATATTTTCATCCTGATGTTTTTCTCTAATTATTCAAAAGTCACAACGAGATTGTCAAAATCAAATCTAATAGCTCAACCAAAATGTAAATACAAACTTGAGCGTTTTTCAATAACATTACGGGCCTGTAAATTGTACAATAAGTTAAAAATAATAGGCATAATTCCATCTGATATTGATCTAAATACAGTGCAAAAAGTAACAGACTTCTGTCATCACCTCAAAAATTTGTACCTCGTCTGTAACAATGAATTATCTAAATTCGAATTTAGTTTGTAGCGTGACTTAACAGGAGCTCTTTTTAGAGATCTACAGGCATCGCACCAGTTGATTACTGAAGCTTTGATCGCTTTGTAATTGGGACACGAAGTAGTTGATCACTGCCTGGGGCCCAAAGCAGCTCATAGAGATGTCTTCCCGGCACAGTGGTTTTTACTTCTGGTCGCAAATTCACCTGAAGCGCCAATTTTTTGTTTTTTATTGGCGCGAAAGACTAGTTCTACTGCTGTAACGTGGTTCCAAGAGCTTTCATCTGGGTGTTCTGCTGCCCGTTTCAATTTTTGATTCAATTTTTTTTAATAGAGTAATTAAGGTAAATTACACCACCAATTTTTTTTTCTCATTTAACTTTTGGATATTAAGCATATAATGGTTTTAAGAATGCTGACGATGCATTTGCTGGGCATTTTAGGAATGCTGATAATGTCGTTATGCTGGGGGTCATGTTGCACATTTTAATTTATGATTCAAGTGGTTTTCAAAAAGATTAAGGAAGGCAATTTACTCCAGTCATTGAGTTTATCTTTTCCTCATTTACCATTTTGATACTGAGATTGTAAAGGTTTTAAAAATGCTGCTGAGCCTGATTCAATGATTCTAGCATTATACCAGGTTGCTGCTAAGTTAATAATAATTGTTGCTGTTAATTAATAATTTTCCATCAGTACTATATACGCTGTGTAAAATTTGCTTCTTGAATCCTTGATCAATCACCTGGGCAAACTGAAAAGAAGTTCACAGTGACTCGTTGTTTGTCCCTTCCATCTGTAAATATTGTTGATTTTGCCAGTGTATTGTTAATATGTATGAAATGGATAAATAAATCTTCTTCTTAATTCTCTCGTTAATTATTTTGCCATAAGAATCGTATTTTTCAAAACGCCACAGCAGAAACAAATCTTAACGGAACGTAATCTTAAAGCACGCAGAACTCGAGTGCGCAAAAGCAGAGCCGAAATTGCATAAAACTTATTCGAGTGTAATTGATTCGTTCAGATTTGTTTCTGTTTTGGGGCAAAATATACGATTTTTTCAAATACATGAATGAGAAAAAACTCACCTCCATCTTTGGTCTTCGAGGGTTGCCACTAGTTCCTCCCTTTCCCTTTCCCTCTGCTGTCTCAGATTCTTGGCCCTCTCTCTCATCTTCAGCTGTCTCTCAAGAGGAGTCTCCGCTTTGCTCTCCATCTCAGTCACCCACTGCTGTTGCTCAGTTGCAAGCAGACTCTTCAATCTGCAAAATACAGAAGAGATATGACTTCACAAGTTTTATATAACTAGAAAAAAATCAGAATAATTAATACATTTCTTAGCACATTTGAATGAAGATAGAGCAAAAACTTTAATAAAGTCGCCGACCGCTATGGCGAAAACATCCCAACTTAATACGAAGCTAGGATCATTTCACCATTCAAATAAGTTTTTCTTTGAAAATAGAAACTTGAAAGATAAAAAAGAGACCAAAATATGATAATTTTTTTTAAAAAAAAGAACATCTAGGATAAAACAGATAAGTTATTCTTAAAAGAAGGGCTAAAACGCTCGAAAAGACGAGCTCAAAACGATTTTTTTTCTCCTATTGATTTGTCCTAACAATACATTTTCCTGCACGTCGTTTATCTTAACCAGATGACAATTGTTTATGTATGGATACTGATATTATTAAGATTGGATTGCACGTGCGCTAGCTTTGTCTTACTAAAGAAAAGCGTTGAGAGAAGATTTGATATATCAAAGAATTATCATAAAAGACATTTCAGAACGAGAAAGCTTTATTTTTTGCGTTTTGAATGTTAATTCGGGGTAGAAAAACACTCTGAAGCTAGAAAAGCGACTCAATATACCCGGTTAGATCCTTCCATTTATTTGGTTGTTTTGTTGAATTTAAAAAGAACAATCCCCCAAAAGGTTTTTAGCATTGAGGCACCCCTAAAGTATTGCTTTCAGCTGTCCCCAGGTTCCGTGAGGTGCCACTGGGAACTTTAAAAGGAAATATGCCTCACAAAAAAGGCACTAAAACAAGCGAAACGTTTTGTGGAGATTTTCCATGCGGTATATGTAGAAACAATTGTACTACATTTGGCATACAATGTTTCAACTGTCTCAAATGGTTTCATGTTAGCTGTACAGACCTGTCAGAAGAAAAATTTAGAACATTTGAGAACTTTAATGGATGTTTTTGGGCATGTCTACATTGTCGAACTCAAGTCGTGATTCCTCAAGATCAGTCAAACATTAAAGAGGAATTATCTCAAAAAATAAAAGATTTGCAAAGCAACTTAAAATCTGAAGTAGATTCATTCATAACTGAAATTCGCGATTGCATAAGAAATGTTCAAATAATAATTGAAAAATTTCCGAAATACAAAAACAGCTCTCTTCAAAAACATCAATTGACAACAATAAAACTCAAAAATTGAAAATCAAAACAAATTGATCCTTTTTGGAGTTGCTGAGAAAACCAAAGATGGTACGGGGACAACTTCTTTTGTGGAGCTGATCAGCTACGATAAGAAACAAGTAGAACAGATTGCTTAGTCTTGTGGTATTGACAAAATCATGGTTAAAGATGTACTCCGGTGGGGAAAATCGGATGAAGCAGCACAAAAAACACGTCCAATTGTAATTAAGTTGACAAATCCCTGAAACTATCGACTGCTCCTGATGTCGAATAAAAAATTGAAGGCTCAAAACATTTTCTTAAAAGCATTCTTATCGAAAGAAGATTGGGAGAAAGAAAAGAAGCTACTTGACTATCGTTTCAAACTTGCACAAAAACTGAACATTAACAGATCAGAAATCAAAATTAGATCAGGAGCGCTGTTCATCGAAAACCAGTCCAGAGACACAACTCTCTCAGTAGAGGAAACATGTCAGAAGATGGGTCAACAGACAACCTCACGTTCATGACTAGAGGAAAAACAAGTACTGAGGATAGATTTATTGAATTGCCGGTCAATTTTAAGAATTGAACGCAGAATGAATCTCGATAAGAATGTTTACATCAGAATGAATCACAAAATTTGAAACCTCGATAACTCCCTATAAAAAGCAAAAAATTAAAAAAAATCTTTTAATTCCATATTCACACTGGACGGGCTTTCTAATGATACCACTCACAAGTCTCTACGATTATTTTATCGATCGGCCAAAACTGACTGAACAAAAAATACAATTTGAGTACATAGCTCCTCTCCCCACTAAAATGGTTCGGAACAATGATAAAAAATGATATCCCAAATCCCAAAAAAGCAAGCTTTAATGCTGAAACTTCATTAACGTGAGCACTCGGAATGACAAAAAATAATCTTTCATTTTAATACTTGTAGTGCTTTTAAACTAAAAATGCATCTATCAATGGACAGCAAGCAGAGCTTGAAACGATTACATGGTCACTGATCAAATTTCAATTGCAGTGCAAGAAAAACTATGTTCGAAAAACTTCTGTATACAGATATGTCCAGTTTTTTTTATAATTGCACAATTGAACATTATGTGCAAACGCAAATTACCAATCTTCCTTGCTTTAAGACATTTTGGACTCGAATAAAAAATGACCCGAAGGAGCTAAACTTATTGTGCTCATATTTTTTCTGATTACCGAATGCACACCAGTGCTGGAATTATTCGATAAGAAAGATGACAAAAAAAGAAAGATGAAGCGCATTGATATATATAACACATAACAGGTGCTTTTGAAATCAATTTCGTGATCTCATAAATTAGATTACGGCAATTAATTGCATATAATACCCGTGACTTCGGATCAATTTAATTTTTAACATAATTCGAGAAATGCAACCTTTACTGAAAAACATAACCAGCATTAAGTAAAAAACGAAAACCACTAACTAATCTTAAAGAGAACATTTTAATGATAATACATTTTAGTATCGATAATCTTAAACTAAATAATCTTAAAGATAACAATTTAGTGACAAGAACATAGCTGGCAGATTGCCAGAAAATAGCCGCAATAGATTCGTAGATCGACAGTCTAAAAAAACAGAAGGCTGATCTGTTATATTTTGATTGAAAATCTGTATAAGTTATTGCTGCCTCTATTAGCTGATCTCAAATAATCTTCATTTAGAGTGACACACACCCATTTGACCTTATCTCTTTGAAATAAAGTAAATAAAAGTCAATTTTAAAGTGAGGAAGTCATTTTTGAGAGTGAGGTAAGTCAAGTGTGACCGAAAATTTAATCACGCGCATGAACAAAAAAACTCGCTCCACTAAGAGCGAAAAATCACGTCACACATGCAATTCAGTTGAAATTGCATGAACGAATGAAAAAAAAGTGGCTGTGACGTCATATGGTCGTAACAAAAATCATGACGCCGAAAAGAAAACCAAGAGAAGGCCAATAATAGCCCCAGCTATCGCTGTGCGGCTATTAATAAAAATAAAATGCAAAGAATTCAGCCTCGTCACTAAAAGAAAGAGATTTTTAAATGGTTGTTACCCAATGAGAGGGGACATAAAATTGCATATATAATGCAAAATGTTTGATTGTTTCTCACCGAAAGAAATGAGAGATTAATTGTTCCATATTTTTTTCAAAATGGGGAAATATATATGCGAGGCTGGTTTTCTTTCTTCGCTGAAATTTTCACTTTTTGTTTACGCATCGTAGAGAATAAATAAATAAAAAATTTTGTAGCCCTCAGGATCTAGTTTTGATTTAAATAAAATAATATCATAAATTTGAAAAAGGGGAACACTTTAAAATTTCAATGGAAAAATCTAAAAGAAAAATAAAACATCGCTGGGGGGGGGGGGGGGGGGGGGGCGTTGAAACTTACGGAAAAAAACAAATGGAGAAATTGGTAGTAAAGTTGTATATTTGGATAGGTTAAACGGAGTTTTTTTGTCACGAGCAATTCTTCACAGTTTTAAGTTAAAAAAATAACGATTTAAACTATTTGACCAAAATTTTCCAAAAATCAATCATTTTGGTTTTTCTCAAAATTTCCTTAGTTTTTTAATTCGCCTTTCTGTTTTCTGCTAGACGACAAGGAGCATAGACGACGCCCCTACAGCTTCTGATAATACAAGTTAGACCTAGCTTCTACCCAGCCCAAAAATTCACCGCATTCTAGGTAAATTTTAGAAGTAGAATATCACAGTATTAATAGTGACGGGATACCTTTTTGATGGCATGCTCAGCAGCCTCATTCTTGGTTTCTTCCAAGAGACTCTCAAGGATCTTCATATCCAGAGCCAGCTCTTCCTGCTCCTCTTTGGCCTGCTTCTTCAACCTACAACAATAAAATAGACCAAAAAACTCACATCAGCTTTGCCCTCCCTTCTATTGTCTTGGACCAGAAAAAGCAAAAATTCTTCTATAGAAAGCATTAAAGTGAACAGGTTCCAAACAGACCAACAATCGAACAAACAGTTGACCAAGACCACCAACAATTCTACTTAGATACATTTGAACTCCAAAACTCAAAATATAAAATTGCTCCTGTCAAACTTCAGTTTGAAAACAAAAATAGATTCCAATTTTGAGCTTTGAAAGTTATCAAAATCCCATGAATTATGATAAACTCGAACAGTATCCCTCCCCCACCTAATTCTTGGTTTATAATTTTGTCAGACATTTTTTTATCACTCTATAAAAAATTGATAGAAAGCAAAAAGCCAAATAGGTTCATGAAAAAAATGTGACGAGAAGATAATTTAATCTGTCATATATTTCCCATATTTGCCATAAAAACAACCAATTCATCATCTAGTTCAAAAATAAAAACTTTCCAAGAATTTTAAAGTCACCGCGGCCTGAGTTAGGAAAAAATAAAGATTTAGCAAAAGAAATTACGCCGTGAGCCCAATTTTTTTAAACCAAAATTGGCATGTCTGCGGCTATGCTTTTTCATTTGACATCACTTGAAAAAAAAGATTCTATTTAAAAATTTGAACATTCTTCAAACTAGTATTGTGGCTTTTCAAACAGGGAACTTGTCGATATTAGAAGAGAAGATAGCTAGGATACTATTCCCATCAATATAATGTAATATCAAGCAACTAAGTTAAAAAAATGCAGGTCTAAAAATAAAACAAGAACCTCTTCAATTTCCCCCAAATCGATAGTTACGAAACACTAAGGATTTAGTACTTTTATTATGAGACATAAAAAGTTTTGTCATCCTTTACAGAAGTTTGAAGGAAAGAACCGGATATTGTAATTTATACGTGATAATCTTGGACCCGCGAACGTCTTTTTGTAAACAGAGAAGCTATGGATAAGCAATGGATAAGCAGAGATAAGCAATGGATGTGCTTCAAAGCTGTGCTGACGATAAAAAACGCCCTGAAACTTGCCAGGTGAAACATATTGGTATGAATACTCAAATATTCAGGGTCGACAGGATGACGCATAAAGAAAGCAAAGAGTCCCTCAGTAGATTAGTTGAGAGGCTGTCCTACAAAAGTGATGAAAACATGGAGTTTTGCTCTGAACTGGGTCAAAATGAAATTATGATTTGCTATTCTGAGAGCTGCCAATCTTTGTTCAATAGAAATCCGAAGCAAATGGAAATACCTTCTTTTCTAAGATAGAACATTTGTCAACTGAAAACATAGCTGGCAGATTGCCAGAAAATAGCCGCAATAGATTCGTAGATCGGCAGTCTAAAAAAACAGTAACAAAGACAGACCAAAAAAATTCGTCTTTTCATTGAAGGCTGATCTGTTATATTTTGATTAAATATCTGTATAGGTTTTTGCTGCCTCTATTAGCTGATCTCAAATAACCTTCATTTAGAGTGACACACGCCCATTTGACCTTATCTCTTTGAATTAAAAAAAATAAAAGTCAATTTCAAAGTGAGGAAGTCATTTTTGAGAGTGAGGTAAGTCAAGTGTGACCGAAAATTTAATCACGCGCATGAACAAAAAAACTCGCTCCACTAAGAGGGAAAAATGACGTCACACATGCAATTCAGTTGAAATTGCATGAACGAATGAACAAAAAGTGGCTGTGACGTCATATGGTCGTAACAAAAATCATGACGACGAAATAAAAAAACATAGCCGGAAGAATTCCGGAAGCAACTCGAAGCGTCAAATTTTCACTAACAAAACCGTAATTGCAGCTGAAGCCACTACATGTTGTATTAAACCATTAACTCATTACCTCTCCAGGTCTGCTCTAAAAATCGGTGAAACTTAAACCACGGTCACCAAGAGAAACAAAATGCAGGAAAATGTTATATTATTGAAAAAGTTGGGTAACGTTAAAAAATCCGAAATAGTTAAGAGGGTCACAAAACTGATAGGCTGAAAAAGCTGCCAAGGTTATCAATTGTCCTCAAATAATTCAAGATTCTAATCTGAAAAAGATCGCGAAAGCAAACGGCAGATATCAATCTTAGAAACTAAGTTAAATTTTTTCAAAAAAGAAAGCTCAAGTTTAAGAATCAGAAAACACTTATAATTAGACTTCTAATCACTGCAATTAAGACAAAAAACAACACACAGTTGTTCCTTGTGGTACATATGCTACACAACATGATTTCATACTAATTCAAAAATTAAATTGATCATAGAAAAGACATAAGCAGCAGAAGAATATTCAAAGGCAAAAAATCGTTTGAATTAATATCACGGCCGGAAGAAAGTTGCAGTATATAGTCATAAGTGGAAATTTTGGAAACAGTTTGCTGGCAAACTCAGTACTGCCTTATGTTGAATGAAATCAATTGCAAACAAAAGAAATGACGAAAATCAAAGAAAAAGCTGAAATCATTCATTTTTAAAAACTGAAAAAATCAATGGACCGAAAATAAATATAGGTGCCAGGTCAAAGCTAAAATGATACTAACTAGAATGTGAACAATATGGGCACAATGTAAGGAACACCGTAACAAAAAGACATTCTTGACTTTTGAAAATTAAATATCAATTTAAAAAATTCAAGAAAAACGAATACATTTCATTGTTCAGCATTCAAGACATAGAAAAAATAACTAATCAGCCGATACAAAGATCTATCCTCTTGAAGAGAACACAAAAATAGGAAAAAGCAGAATTCATAAATACGAAACATTGAAACATTTTGCAAAAAAATGGTCAAAAAAACTTTTAAGACTGAATTTATGAAAAAGTTTTGACTGTTTTTCAAAAACTTAACGCCAAAAAATGATTGAATTTTTATTGAAACGAAATTAAAGTCCCTCATGTTGCACAAAAAGACTATTTCTAGCAATTGCAACCAAAATACAAACAAAAAAACTGACGAAAATAGGAAAAAACTAGCAAAATCGGATTAGCATATGTACAATTTTATAAAACAAAATTACATCGAGGTAGAAAGAGGCGTTGAGTAGATGAATTATCAAGGAGAAGTTGCCATATTAACTAATTTTTGACAAAAAGACGGTTAAAAGATCCAAAAATGAAGAAATTAATAGAAAAAGGCCAAAAATTAACTAAAAAATCAAGAAATATGTGCCAATTTTCAACTTGAAACGCATTTTCAGGCTCTGCAGAACACTGTGGCATCAATTTCCGAGGTTGAAATTTTAATATAGTATCGAATAAAAATTATTTCTACAAGAAACCAAATTAAAAGCAAAAAAATTGGGCCACTTAGACGAAGAAACGGCTAAAAACGGTTATCTATATGTGCCATTCAGTCAAAAACTAGTTTTCAAAGTCAAAAACTCATTTACTAAACGCAGCGCATGATCAAAAATCTTCTCTCGCTTAGCGAAAATCTGTTCACCAAGACAGCTTTTCTCACTTTCGCTTTTAGGTCAAAATGCCGCGTGAACAAATCTACTTCCTGTAACAAAAAAGACCGAGAGAAAACCAATACTCCTCTTCGAGTCGTAAAAAACCAAGAGAAGGCCAATAATAGCCCCAGCTATCGCTGTGCGGCTATTAATAACACATTTTAGTATCGAACATTTTAGTATCGATAACAATAGCAAGGTTCGAGAACACTAACTTCTCTCTTCTGTCTTCAAGTGAAAACTGGTTCTGAAGCAAGATGTCATTGACTCGTCTCCTGATTTGGTTTCTTTCGATGTTCTTGTTTGTCTTGTTTTCCCAATCACTTCTTAAATCTTTCTTTTTTGCTTCCTCAACTCGTGCCTGTACCTCAGCTAACTGCTCGGCCTTGGCTCTGTTGTCGAGAATTAAGTGGTCCAGTGGTTTCGAGCTAGGATTTTTGGCAATCTAAAAAGTTTTTCGAATGATAAATTTCAACAATGCATGAGTAATAGGATTCCAAATAACAACAAACCCGGAGTGTTAAAATCTTGTAAAAATGATAATTAGTAGAATCAAAGTCTGCTATGCCCCCAAAAATCAGTCAGTTTTCATTTTCAGAAGCCACCTACAAACTTAATGTTATCATGAGTGACAATTTTGCAATCTAAATGAAAAAATGGCTATTTAAACCGACAAATTAGTCTCACCACAAAGACAGCCGCGAATTCTCATCAACTGCTTCAAGTTCAGATTTATGTTACAGTCAAAAGAAATTACGCTGCCGGAAATTAAAAAAGATGTAAATTTAAGTCGGAAAAAGACATCCAAGAGACATAAAAACCAAATGCGCACCAAACGCTCTAAAAATTACATTATCTGAAAACTTAAAATTATATCAGGAAAAAGCCGATTCAGTGCTTTCTTGACTCCCTCATCTGATGGGGGAGAACGTGGTCTGAGACGATCGTTGCAATAGGAAATATCATCTAAACGGCGCGTCAAATGGTAAATAGACTCGTAACCATGTAATAGTCCAAATCTTTAGAATGCTTTCTAATTTTGCCAGAATATTATTATTAACGCCTCCCGAAACAACTGAGCAGTACATAATAAGTGACTGATAAATCTTTTTGATATGCTCCAACCCATATCCCGCATGCTTCAGCAAGAGAAATAAAAGAGATGAAACCTTCTTCTGAACATTCGCAACATGTGCATCAAATCTCAAATTATCGTAACGGTGATCCCCAAAACTTTCATATCACTGCATTGCCGCATGCCAAGAATAGGTAAAGCTTTCGGACCAGAATGGAAATACACACAAAGCGCGACACTCTTAGACTCATTAAAAGTCATATTGTTGCTTTCACACGTTTGATAGTCAATCTGCAGTTGCAGACAAACTTGAAGACTAAACAGCAACGCAGTAGTGGGGTAACTTATGCCACTGTGGTAATCGAGTTGCGTCAATGTTGCATTCCTTCCTATTAAAGCCACCAAGGAAACTGTTGTTAGCATTAATTGGGGTTAGCAACAGTCAGGGCTCTTTTCATAAATCCGAACAGTATTTGTTGAGTAACAGAACGTGATTGGAAGAACTTTAACGCTGGTGGCACAGAAAAGAACCCTTGACACTGGTATCGTTTTCCTGATCTTTTCCGTTTGTGCAACCCCCCCCCTCTCTCCAACCACGTTATGCTCCCCCAGTTACATAGCACGCGCCTTTACATAGTAAATAATTATGTAAAAATAGAGACCGTGCGTGTAGCAAATAATATGATCCCACTAAGCGGGGGGGGGGCACAAACGGAAAAGATCTCGTTCTCCAAAGTCCTTCTACAAAAATAAAGTCCTTTTCCAGAAAAAAACTTTTGCTAAATATATTTCCGCACTTGTCGCAATTAATAGTGTAAAGGTAGCTTCCAAAACCATTACACGTGTATAAATGTACAGTTATTCATAACGGTATCAACCGATTCTTACAAATTAGAACCTCTGTTTTCAGCGACAGAAACCTATAGCATCGTTATCATAGCATTCGATACGGCTATCCATGTCCTCAAGTGTGTTCTCTTTTAGGAACAATTTTCGGCCTCGACGTTACAAAACCAGTACTTATTGTGGATAGAGTGTTAATAACACTTTACCTTATTTATACCAAGAAAGGGATTACATTATAGAGCTAAAATGGGAATTAGCTCAATAGTTAACATATTATCAGAAGAAGGATAAACAGATAAAAAGAAGAACAAACCAAGCATCGTGTTCTGCAAAGTTGCTTCCTTGCCTAGAGAAAAATTAGCATATTCATTTTTTCTATTCAAACTCGAAATGCAACTTGGAGAGCGGAGTTTATGTAAAGACACTTCTGGGCGAAACATCAAAAATAACTTACCACAGCAACTAAATTCGGCAAATTCCCTCGTACATATCGGTCTTTTCTTTGCTCTGTCAAAGCCATATTTTCTGAAAAAGAGACTCTTGTCAAACTGGTATAGAGTAAAATTTTCAGCAAGTTTGCACAAAGAACAGCCAGAAGAAAACAAGACATATAGGAAGGTTAAATAATAATAGGTCCCCGTGCAATCAGCCTTCTTCGAAATTCGCATTAAAATAATTACAAACACAGGCAACAAACATCCATGATTAATTTTTGATATCAACGAACAAAGCACCTATTACGATTCCTTCTGTCACCAGAAAAATCTTTTCAAGAAACCTCGACAACCAGCATTGTCAACTTATAGGTTTTTCCTTCAATGTAGACAATCGATGGTCCTCTCAAGGTCGGTTTCTTTAAGATATTTTCCTCCAATAAGAAACACATTGGAGAAAATGGATACAGTACACCGTAAATTTCCCAACAAGGAGAAAGACGTACATTGAAAGCAGGACTATTTCCAAATCTCATTAAATATCATTCCCGCGATATCATTTTAAAGTCTTGTCCCAACACCAATTTCATAGCCTGCTGCTATTCGAAAATTTGCTATAAAAGATAAATTTAATTAAAAATTTTGAGAGACTCAACTCTCCTTCTTAGCGCCTCGAAACGGCATTTTAACGAGATAAAGATCAACAATTCATCTTAACAAAGCACAAACAGGTTTCTTGCTGCTTTGACCTAAAAGGCAGACAAGATATAGCTGAAAGCAGAGAGAAGCAAATGGGTAGATTCGATGTTGAACAATTGAACCAAGAATGAAAATCCACACGACAACAACACAATGGACACATCGGATGACGAATTCTGCAAGGTTATTTATGAATCGGCAACCGTCCTAACCGAAAGAAAATCACCGAAATGGTTCAAAAGAGAACTGAACTTATTGTATAAGCACCTGAAAGCTGGATACAGACAGACATGAAGCAGATTCTAATTATTTCAAAATGAAAAGAGACCTTAAGAAACTGCAGAAAACAAAATGATGCATGAATTAGATCGTGAAAGTTTCCTTATTAGAAGAGCGGAGTCCGAAAGGCAACATTTGCAAAATTCTGAAATTAAAGAAAAATTTAACAAAAGTATCCGGAATTACAATTCCAACTTGGGAATCAAATTTCCAAGGTCTATTTAAAGCTGAGGGCGAAATATCGGATAAACTTTTAGACGAGCAAACTTTAGGAAACCACGATTACTGTTTTTCAAACTGGAAATGTACCGGACATTTGAATGAACCAATAACACTGGAAGAAATTACTGAGGAAGCTTTAAAGTTCAGAACTGGTAAAGCAGCGGGACCAGATGGAATAACGAACACCAGTAGATCCTTGATGGAGAATTCTTGTCAAATGAGATTGAACAGAAACAGGAGTAGCCCAAGGAGACAAACACACCACTTTCAATTAGTTTATTTATAGCTGGCTTAAATTTTGATTGGAAATCCAAGGGACTATATAGCAGTCACTTCAAAAAATTTCAATACCGCTCAGCACAGAGAAAACGCAAGGTGTTCAAGTTTTTGCAATTGCGGGACAAAACACTTATATACAGAGTAAAAACCAAAGTCTAATGAAAATTAGATTAGCTGATGAAAACGGAGAAGAAATTCCGGGAGTGGTAGTATTAGTATAAGCAATTAAAGATTTTGAATTAAAGACTGGTTTGCTTTTAGCCGCCTGTATGATATCAATGGAAGATGGTTGGTGTTTGAAAAAGTGTTAAATCTAACGGACGCACCAGTAACCGTGTACACAAGCACTAAACTGGGAACTTACTTTGAAAACAAACAGAACTTAGTTGTGAATGGAATTTTCACAAATCAAAATAAGCCAAAAACATTGGAAACTTTTCAAATGGGAAAACACGCCAACTTGGAAGGTTCTAAACTAAATGACCAACAGAAAGAGAAAGTACAGGAATTGTTCACGAGACATCAACAAGTTTTCTCACGAAACTCAAATAACTTAGGATATTGTGACAAAATTAAACACCAGATTAAACTAAACAAAGATGTCCAGCCGTTCAGAAGAAGCTATTGCAGTATGGGCTTTGATAAAAGAAAAGCAATGAAAAAAATTGTCGAAGATCTAAAGGATGCAAAATTAATTGAACCAACTCATTAGTATTGGGCAGCACCATCAATATTGGTGAAGAAGAAAAATGGCAGCTACAGACTAGTTGTAGATTACAGAGGTTTGAATAAACAAATCGAGAAAACCATTTGGCCGCTACCAAGAATGAATAACGTTATTGATTCTCTAGACGGAAATTGTTACTTTTCCAATATCGATTTGACATCGGGATATTTTCAAATGGCACTCGATGAAGAGTCACAAAACGGGACAGCTTTTGTAACTCCAATGGGACTCTACAAATGGAAGAGACTACCCATGGGTTTGGCGTCAGCGCCAGGAGATTTCCAAAATTTAATGGAATTTATCATGTCGGGACTCTCCTATGAAGTGGCTTTAGTATACCTGGAGGACATAATCAGCTTCGGTAGATCCTTTGAGGAGCATCTCAACCGCCTAGATCTCGTACTTGGGCAACTTAAAGACGCTGGATTGAAAATAAAAGGATCAAAAGGCAGGTTTTTTCAGGAAAATATTCATTTCCTGGGACACATTGTATCAAATAAAGGCGTAGAAGTGGATCCGGAGAAAGTAGTGGCAGTCAGTAAAATGAAAAGCCTACGAACAATAAAAGAATCGAGAGCTATATTAGGACTAGTAGGCTTTTACAGAAGATTCATACAAGATTTCGGAAAAGTAGCAGAGCCGCTTTATAAGCTATTAAACAAAAAAGACCGTTTTACTTGGAGCAAGGAATGTGAATCAGCAGTTGAACAACTAAAACAAGCTTTACAGAAAGCACCAATTTTGGGTTATCCGAATGACACGGATCCCTATACGTTAACCTCCGACGCCTCTTTGTTTGGCATTGGCGCAATTATTTCCCAAATACAACAATGGGCTGAAAGAGTTATTGCTTACGCAAGTAAAACGCTCAGCAAATGTCAACGAAATTATTCTGCGACAAAACGAGAACTTTATTTTTTTCAACACTTCAGAAATTATCTTCTCGGACAAAAATTTTTAATTGTTACTGACCTTAGGGCCCTCACGTGGTTATATAGTTTTACGGAACCAGACGGAATATGGGCCCGATGGATAGAAAAGCTCGGACAGTTTGACTTTGAAATCAAACACGAAGCGGGAAAAAAGATCCCTCACGCAGATTGTCTGTCGAGAGTTCCACAGACTGAAGACCAAGTCAAAGACTGCGATCAAGTGAACCAAATAAATACGGAAGAAAAAAACATCTGGTCCATTGGACTAGGGAAATCTGTTGAACAACTAGTTGTACATCAGAAAAATGCAGCCGACCTCATTATACTGAGAAACTGGATTGAGAACGGGAAACGCCCTCAAAGAAAACACATGGCAGGAGCCTCTAGGGCACTGTGGAAAATTTGGACTGATTTCAGAAAATTACGGATTGAAAATGATCTAATCAAGAGACAGAAACGTATTGACGAATTTAAAAACTTAACACAAATATTCATTCAGAGATCACTTTTAAAAGAAATTCTACCTTTCTTTCATGAGCATTGCGGACACTTTGGTATGGTCAAGACATTTGATCGGGTTCGAGAACGATTGTAGTGGCCCGGGATGAAAAAAGATGTCCACGAGTGGGTAAGCTCTTGCGAAGAATGCTGTCAAAAGAAATCTCCACACCAAAAACACATACACAGCCTGACAACGTGGAAACCAAGTCATCCGTTCTGGCAAGTTGCCTTAGACATTATGGGACCTTTACCCGAGTCCAGCGGAAACAAATACATTCTGTTAATTGGAGATCAGTTTACAAAATGGTATGAAGCAATTCCCATGAGCAACCAAGAAGCTTCAACGGTAGCTAAGGCATTTGTAAACGTATGGGTTTCAAGGTTCGGTTGTCCGGCAAATCTTCATAGCGACAAGGGCAGTAATTTTATGTCAAATCTTTTCAAGAACATGTGTAAAGAGCTGGAAATTAACAGGACTTCAACAACAGTTATCACCCGCAAGGAAACGCAATGATAGAGCGCACCAATCGCACAATCGAAGAGAGTCTTGCAAAATATGTGGGTGAACATCACAACACTTGGAGCGACTACCTTCCGCTAGTAATGATGGAGTACAGATCATCAATTTACTCTGTTACGAAGTACAGCCCCTTTTACCTACTTTTTGGACGATCATGCGCGCTGCCGATTGATTGCATGTATCAAACAATACAAATCAAAATCTACCCAACTTTGAGTGATTACGTTGGTTGCTTGAAAGACGAACTACAAACGTGCCATGAGCTGATAAGGGAATGCATGGATATGGATGTGGAGCATGAAAGACAGAAAACTTACTATGGCCGTAGCACATTTGGACCACAATATGAAGTAGGTGATTTAGTAATGGTGTTCAACCCCACATTAAAAACTGGCCAGACAAAGAAATTTAAATCTTTTTACAGCGGACCGCAGGTAATACGTGAAATAATAAACGATCTGAACTTTGTTATTGAGGATGTGAAAACAAAAAAACAACATAAGGTCCAGTAAGATCGACTCAAACGTTTTAACAGTAGAATTGCTACCACTGATAAACATGAAACAAAAAAGGCAAAGAGTGAACCGAGATTACCACAAAATTACCTTATGGAGGACAACAATTTAGTGAAAATTCAAGTAGTCAGTCCAATATTGAATGACACAGAAAGGAGAAAATTAATCCTGAAGGATATAATAGTCAATTAACCCTAGTACTGAAGCTCACAATGAGACAGTCAAAGACGAATCGTTTCAAACACCTATGGGTGGGAGTACAAGAGAATCAAAAAATACTAACAACAACAATAAGAGCAGAAGCACAAAGATACTTGCGCCCAAAGTAGCCACACAGCAGAAGCGGTATAATCTGGTGTCAACATCCGAAAGGAGTGAAGGCGAAGAATTTCCAAATAGGAGCACGACTTCTACTTCGCAAAATGTCGCCGAACGACGATATCAGACAAGAAGTGCGTCGGGAATAACAAGACCACGGAAACTGAAAGACCATTTTTTTATTCAAGGATAACGATGCAGATGAAAAATTTGATAATGATGTATTTCTTTAAGAGGTGATACGACAAAATGCAGAGGGCGTAAAACCCACATTGGATCGTGCAGCTGAACTCGAAACTTCTTCAGTTGGTTAGCATATTAGGTTTTTCACAATCCTTGGAGATTGTGGGGTATGATTTTGAGAACATTCTACAGACGCAGAAATTTGCAGTGACGGAACCGACAAAATGTGAAACGTCACATATAAATGAGAAGCAGGTAAACAAAGGACTGGTCAAAAATGGACAAAGGACTACGCCAAAAGCAGCATGAGTAAACTAAAATACTGCATGTACAGGGCTGCATATACGGTAACTGGGCTAAAAAAAAGTAGTTGGTATGACCACGCAACTTACTTAAACGAAAAATCACAATTAATTCCAACGTTTTACCCAATAAAAGAGTCAGTCTGTTAAAATCTATGGAAGGGACACAAAGCGCGGTTACCGGGT
Organism: Convolutriloba macropyga; assembly: GCF_964194025.1. Classification (NCBI taxonomy): domain Eukaryota; kingdom Metazoa; phylum Xenacoelomorpha; order Acoela; family Convolutidae; genus Convolutriloba; species Convolutriloba macropyga. The sequence continues at coordinate 46,413,934 of NC_134473.1, read as the reverse complement.
CTTGGTGATTTTGAATTTAATGCTCCCAAAGAAGTCCTCAACGAGATGAATGTTGACCGAACCGACGCTGAATTTGATCAGAAGATATCAAAAACTTTCATGAAAGGCGGAGATGAGAAAAGAGTGAATTACGTCTACCCCGTGGATTGGCTCAATCCAAAAGGTGAAACACAGAAAGGTAGCATCATGATAAATGCTGAAATTTTCATGGGGACTTTGTTCTTTGAAACTAGGGAAGCAAATGAAGGAACATGGTTATAATTCAAAGACCCTTTGAAACATGAGCAGACCTCGTTATATCAAGGAGACACATATGAAATAGATTCAGTACAATAACTGTTCAACCAAGACAGAAAACCAAACATCTTAACAATCGTTAAATTTTCAGACTCAATGACAGAAAAAATAGTTCGCGCTGGAAACAAAAAGTACTTGACGAGCAAATTAGACAGAAAAAGAAATTTAGTTGTCCAGTTGAAAAACAAGACAAAACATATAGACAATTTTCTGCTTTTTGAAACAAATCACAGAGATTTGTTTGACACAACGGAAAAGTTGACGGCCACGGAACAAAACTTTTCAACAACAGATATATCTGAGACAGATCTCAGGGACATAAAACTCGACGAACTTTTTGTGTGGGATTTTCGAGGGATGTTTGAAAACCTGAAACAAATAGAGTTATTAAATTGTCACATAGAAAACCTGCACAGAGCTATAATTCTAACGACATCAATTAACGGAAATTCACACCAAATTTTCCTAAGTCAACAAAACGCTCTGGGTACACACGCAGAAAGAGCGGGAGGAACACATTATGTCCATAGGTGCGCTAAAGTAATCGTACATGTTGTCGAAAATCAGTTTTGTACGGAGGAAGTACCAGTTAGGATGTTTTCTGACAATACTTCAGAAGTAATTAGATACATGGACCCCATTTCTAGAGTATTCTATAGAAATTTCACTCTGATTAATTGCAACCCCATGTACCCGAACGTTCTTGAATTGCAGAATGGGTCATCGAAAACATATGGGCGAAGGATACAATTAATTGAAACACCCAATGATATGCCTAATTATAGAGTTAACGTCAATTGGTCAACTTCGGCGCCATTGGAAGGGTTTTTCAATAACAAGGACCTGGAACTCAGCAAAAGGGCCCAAAGGTTAAGGCATTCGAGAAAGACGATAACAGAAAGAGAAGTTTTCCTGGGACAAGGAGGTTTACATGAGCATGAGACTCTAGAGTATTTCAACACGGACTTAAAGTACAATAATCAGTGGCATGAATTGCTGATTTTTGAATACTTGGATAATGAAGTGAAACAAATCTGGCATGTGGCCAGGGAAATAACCATCAGTTTGATGACTATTTTTTTTTGATCTAAAATCATATTTTGTTTGGTACGCGTGTTTTTTTCAATCGATATGCTACGCTGTGGCACCAATCCTGTAATTGCACTGCAACCCATTAACCCAACTGGGGAACTAGGTTATTTTCATCATCGGAAACAACGTACAAAGGAACAAAAATTGACAAGAAAAAGGACAGTTGAACGGTGTGATGGTGAAACAAACATCGTAGTTATAAAAGCAAAAAAGGCAAAATCTGTACCAGATATAGCAGAAATTGAGATTGATACATTAGACTAAATTACGTGTATGATATGTAGGAATGGCAGAACCAAAAGTCGGTGATTTTTGCTACTATCTACCCGAGTTGTTCGAGGTCAGGTCCATAGTCAGGCACCAAGTGTATTGGATTGTTGGAGTAACCTCAAACAAAAGGTACGTGGTGCCACTGACGCAGCTGCAACCACCCAATATAGTGGATAGAGCCGCATTTAGCGTTGGGGAGTTAAGTGAGATGCAACAAAGAACCGAGGAACAACAAAAGAAGATTGACAACAGCGAAATGCTGGGAACAGCCGGGGCTCGGCTCGAAGAGGAGCTCCGGCAGTTAAAACGTGAAAGTCAAAGATTAGGTGATCAATTGCTGGAGACCCAACGGCAACTTGAATACGCTGGGAATCAGCGGGAGTCCTGCAGGAGGCAGGTGGAAACATTCAAGAAAGAGTTGGAGGAGGTTACAAATGTAGCCGAAACAAAAACAAGGGAATGTATCGCTCTGGTGGACGAGCGGGAGTGCTTAGCTAGGGAATTGGAGAATGCCGAGATAGACAATAGAAAGCTAAGGGGTAGAGTAGAAACAGAGCAAACCTCAAAGAATGTCATACAGAGGAGGCTTGAGGCGATCAACGCGCATAGCCCGTTCAGTTGACCTCCAAACTTTTATGAACTTCTATTCCTGCCACAGTGGGCCACAACCAGTACTATCCAGAAACATTTCAAAACGTTGACAATGCTCTGTCATCCGGAGAAAGGTGGTCGTAAGGACATGTTCAATATCATTCTTCAAGCAAGGAAAATTATGGAAGACGAGGAGACCCGTAATATTTATGACAAGTACGGCATTGAAAAAGCACAAGAATATATGAACTCGAAAATAGACATTTGAAACTCTTGCTGTGTGAGTGAGTGGAACACTCACATTTTCTAAGAGGGAGGCAGTATAGTGAACCATAATGTATGACATGCTCATAAATTACATATTAAACGCATAATTCGAAATTTTCACAAACAAATAGGAGAACAAAAAGAGATGGTTACTAATAGTAAACCGGATTTTAACAATATAGAGAAAACATCATAAATAATGATGGGAATCATCATGGAATTTCATCTTGACGGGACACGTCAAGGAATATTTGTTCATGACGGGATTCGTCAAGCAGGTAAACTTGTTATATGTTAGTTCAACTAACAGGGACCCGTGCGGTAGAAAATCACTATGAGAAAATCCCAAGGAGATTAACAAAAATGGGTAAAAAACCTAAGATTAATTAACCATTGATAGGACTGAAACCAAAGAACATATTCAAAACTAAACCTTACACAATCGAGCTGCCTCTCTTTTAGTGCTTTATATCTTTCATCTTCACAAAACTTCTAATTTTTACGAGCAACAGATCTAACTTTTCATTAAACTGATTGTACATTTACATCTGCTCAATTAAATTCAAGTCTGAAACTTGGAAAATTTTCCTCAGTAGCTCCGAGGTTTGAGAATAAGATCCAACCCAAACCGTAACCGTAGACAGTGCACGGATATTACAATGTTATGTTTTACGCTTGTGACTTGGTACTGAGGAGCCTAAGCTAAGGCCAACTAAAACAAAGTTTGAATAACCTGAACACGTACAGTAGCAGGAACTAGTTGAAAATCAATGTAAACAAGACAAGATGCATAAAACTCAGAAGAGCTGGCCGTTTAGATGCCGAAGAAAAATTCTATATATCGAAAAGAGAAGTTGAAATTACACCTGTTATCTAGGTGTAATTTTTTCAAGCAGGTTACCCCCCAGTCATCATCTGAAGCATGTTATGAAAAAAACTTATCAGTCAGTAGCTTCAATAAACCAAAAACTAATCTGCAAAAAGTCAATTTCAGCTCAGATCAACAACTTTTCAATTCAATTCTTCTTCCAGACTCAACTTACGGACTAGAGACGTACGTCGATGAACTTTTTGAAATGGAAATTAAACAGTATTATTGAAAAATAGTGGCCGTTTTTTGGAAAAAATGGTGCGGATTAAGCAAATAAACCTCAACCACAACGCCTTTAAATAAGCTGATGTTTCAAGATATACGCGGTGTGGTACGGTTGTACCTTAATTTGATAATTTGTACTTAATTTATTTAAGTTGTCCTTGTGCTAGTTAAAAGTCACTCATGATTATATTCACAGCAGTAAAACTTTACTGCCGACTGTAAATTCAGGTTTTCAGTTTGTCCATACTTTCATATTTATTAACATTCATTCTCTTAACTTAATCCTTGAAATTCAGTTGTTCTCAATCTTCTTAGTTTTGCCATCAGAATAGTTCTAATGGATTCGAGATAAAATTCCACGTCATCAAAATAGAGCTGCATCTGTAACAGTATTGCAGAATAGAAACAAAAGTGGTACTTCGACGAATTTCGAATATAGTGGGTTCGCGCTACGAATCCAACTTCAATATTCTACTATATACCCGTGACTCAATTACATACCTTCAAAGCAAGAGGTATCACATGGCGCAGTCAGCAGTTGAAGAACGGGCCCTTCTTGGAATCGAACCCTTTTAGGAAAGGCTGACTTTAGAACCACCGTTGAGATGGGAACGTTGGCAGATAATGTTGAAGCTGGCAATCCTCGCTAAAGAGGTTATTTCGATCGATAATCTTCGTGAAGATCCACCGGACAAAGTCACTGAACCCATCTACGAAGCAAATGTAGAAAATAGCACGGCCCAAAAAAAGAGATAGCAAAACTTGGAATGAACAACTCAAGAATACATGGCCTAATAGAAGTCAGAAAATTGAGTTAGCAGGAATATTGTACGGTGATAGACCTTGGAAGTTCTTTGACAACAAAGCTGTCTCGCAGACCTATCTTGGTCTTGGCATGGAGGGCCGCCGATTAATTGGTTCCCATCAACCCAACTATTCAAATTGATCAGATATCTACAATAAATCTTTGGGAGAGTTTAGATTAGGTATTCACAAAGCAGCGGAATATAACTTTCGACCGCTATGAATTCGTAACCCGGAAACAGTTGAAAGGAGAACCAGTCGAAATGTTCTACGGTTGTCTCCGGTAACTTTCTCTGAACTGCCACCTGGCAGTCATGAGGAATCCTTTATTCGGGACGTTTTCACAGCGAATTTGCGAGATGGTGACATTCAGAGAGAGTTATAAAATGAAACAATATCGGCTAAAAAGGCTTTGGAAGTGGCAATGAATATTGAGATGGGCATCCAAAATCAGTTGAAGACGTAAGGAACAGCTAGTCACCTGACTACAAATGGAGTCACGACTAAGTCCATTAACAACATACAAAGTTCATGGAATCGATCCCGACCTTTCACAAGCAATTTTACGAAACCTAAAATCTGTCCCAATTGTGGCTATGGGTGGTCGGCCGCTCATCGACAAAAATTGCCCTGCTCAATGAAAGAATTGCAAAAACTGTGGATTTGCAAATCATTTTGCAAAAGTATGTAGAAAGCCTAAACAACAAATAAAGCCAAAGCCAAGAGTCAACAATGTTGACGATACAATCTGGACATCTGTTGGAGAATATGTCAATCAATTTGATAGATTGTTTCAAAATCACAGTATCAAAGATGCAAACTACGGTTCTGACTATGATGACTTTGATGACAATTGTGTTACAACAATCTCCACTTATGACAATATTAGAAAGGTAGAATCAGTGAATGTAAACATTTGCATCGGGAAAACAAATACAAAAGCATTAGTGAATTCGGGAAGCGTTTGCACCATCATTAACAAACGTCTAGCAAATTCAGATTCTCAAGAACGTTTTTGGGTACAATCGCCGGAGATGCACTAATACAAAACTTTCTCCAATGATTTAATCAAAACTATCGGAGTAATCAAGACCTCAGTCAAATGTAACAATTGGGTAGCTACAGATGTTAATGTGACAGTCTTTGAAGATGGCCCTAGGCAAATAATTAGACCAGATCATTTTTCACAACTAGGTCTCTCACTCACTCAGACCAAGCAAGTCTCAAATATTGATCAAAAACAATGTTATATCAAAAAACAAATAGCATTTGATTTTCTTGGTCTCATATCAAGAGTTGGTGAATCATTACAACATTCAGTTTAATCCAAAACTCATAAAAACTTTACGCCTACACATCAGAAAGGACGTAGAGTACTAATTAATCTTCAACCTTTAGTTAATGACGAACTTAAAAAACTACTACATGAGAAACACATCTAAAATTTAATATCATCAATAGTTATCACGGCAAAGAGAGATAAAGCAAATAAATTGGCTCTCGACTCTAAAATTGTAAATAAGTCTATTCATAAAAATAAATATCAAATGCCTAACGTTGATAATTTAATTGACACAATTCAACATTTAAATACAAAAGCATATCACAAGATACAGCATACTTTTCAACACTGGGTTTGAAATACGTGTACAGCCAACTTAATTTAGACCCGGAAGCGGCTCGGCATTGCAACTTTAATATCGTTTGTGGCAAAGGTAGTGGTTCATATCACTTCATTACTGGATTTTAAGGTTTAACTGATATGAAAGCGGCATTCCAAAAAGTAATGGACTATACACTAGTTGGACTTGATAACACTCATTGTTTCGTCGATGATATTTATATTGTCAGCCGTGGCTCTAAAGAAGATCATTTGAAGTTAGTTTATAAATGTCTCAAAAAATTAGATGAGGATAATTTGAGAACAAATCTACCAAAATGTCATTTCGCCAAAACAGAGATAGAATCGTTGGGCTATAAATTTACTCAACCTGGAATCACACCACTTGAAACAAAAACAGCAGCAACTCTAAATTTAACAGCACCTAAAAATATAAAACAATTACGATCATTTTTAGGCTCTGTACACTATCTTGGTAACTTCATTCCTAATCTTTTCCAATAATGTCATCCACTTCGACCCTTACTTAAAAAGAACACCAAATTTGTTTGGAATGATGAACTTGAAATTCATCTCCAAACGATTAAAAATAAAGTAGCAAATGGAACAGAAAATACACACCATAATACACATTTGGAAACCAGAATCAACAGCGATGCATCTAGGGCTGGATTAGGAGCAGCAGTAGAACATCGTTCAGCAACGGGTTAGCATACAGTTGCATTCGCGTCTCGTTTCCTGAATTCTAATGAGGAACGCGACCATATTAATGAATTAGAATCATTAGGAGTTGTGTGTTCCGTAGAATATTGTAAATTTTTATTTATTAGGAAAATCATTCACAGTCATTACAGATCATCGGGCATTACTTTCAATAATGAAAGAACACAGATCTAACAAATCTTATAATAGTCGTTTAATCCATTGAATGCATCGTTTTTACCTTTTGATTTTAACATTGAACACATACCAGGCGCAAAAATGGGGCAGGTGGATTATATTTCCCGCCAACCAAATCAAGAAGCAAAAGATACAAACAAAAATGATGAGGAATTTGCGGTTGCAAAAATTACCCGCATTGTTGACGCGATTGCAGCAAATTATATTAAGACCACACCACAAATGTGTCAGTCACAGCACTTCAGCAGCGTTAGTCACACACATTCCACACGTGCCTCAAATCCTCAACCAACAAATCATTCTAATTTGCTTTCTGCCTTAGATCGTCATACAACTCAGTTGCTTCTAACGAACTCTGCAAACGCAGGACATTTCCACCAGCACGACAACTCAGACATGAGCAGCTCAAAAACTAACCCGCAAATTCCACCAACACCTGCCACCAGCAGAGTAAAATTCCAATCGACGCCCAATTCAGCAGTCAACTCCACCCGCTCTTCCAATGAAGGACCAGCTTCCCCGAATCTAGAACTCTCAAAAAAGGAAGTCTTTGAGAATAATTTAATTCAGTTATTCACTGGGTAATTCAGTTAACTTCCTGGCAGTGTGTAGACAAGCAAAAAAGCAGTCTTGAAGGAGGTGAGGGATTGCATCCTACAAAGTGATGCACAAAGGTGCAAAGAAGTGAACCTATACCTCAATTCATATTGGAGGGATTCGCACGTCAGATCTGGATGCGTCTGCGTTGACGACAATGTGGCAATTCCACACTCAAAACAGGATGCAGCACTTGAGTCTCTCTATTTCACCCACCACGGCATTTGCTGTATGATTTCCTTAGGACAATATGCATTCTGGCCTTACATGCATAGAGAGATTCTCAATAAGGCTGCGCAGTGCAAACCCTGCACTGACAATGGTAAGAATCAAAAACCCGTCGTTTCAGCATCAAAATGAAGACCTCTATTAAATTGTTCGGAACCTAACAAAGAAACTCAGCTCGGTTTCAGGTCTCATTACAAGCGAAAGAGACCAAGATATACATTTCCTTGCAGTTATTGATCGTTTTGCTAAATACCCTACGGTAGAAGTTTTAGAAGAACCTAATGGGCCCACTGTAATTAAATTCCTAGATGAATATATTCAAATACACAGTGTCCTCCGAAATCTTAGATTAGATCAAGCACGTCGTCTAATTGGATATAAAGTAAAAAATTTCTGTAAACAGAATAATATTAACATTATCACTGCCCCTGTCAAAAATTATGGAGCCATTGGATTAGTGGAGCTTTTGATACAATCAATTAAAAGGCGTCTAAGCTGCATGAAATTAGATAATAGAAATAACACATTCACAATTAAAGAAGCAGTAAAGTCAATAGTATATCAATTACGTATGTGTAAACAGAAGACAACAAACTTAACACCTTTCCAAGCACATTCTGGAAGAAAGCCAAACACACCACGAAGTAACATTAGCACAATACCAAAGTCATCTAATTTGTCATATGAAAATATTCTTCACCACTATTTAGACGCTGATACAGTCCCAGTGGAAGATTACTTGGACGATAAGATCTGGGTGACTGGTGACCGCAGCGATATTATCATCAAGGAGGCTATGACAAAAACCCAAATAGATGCAGGCAGGAGATACAACGGAGATAAGAACAAATCTGTCTCTAGATTCATCCAGCACCCCAAACTGACTAATACTATTCCGAGAACAGAGCGATATCTCGAACTCAAGCTAGCTCGAAAGGTCTCAAAACGCTCTAAGTGGGATCTGAGGTGGCTTTGGGAGACATTGGCTCCTGGCAGCACAATTTTCAGGTCGTCTTCAACAACAAATGCTATCAAAGAAGCTGGCTTCTGGTAGTCAAAGTTCGTGATAGCGACATCGCTAAGTTCGCGACACGAGCGGAAAGAAACACCAAACTCTGGCAATACGCACCTCACCCACCACGGCAGTTGGGGTGTGATTACCCTAGAAAAATATGCATTCTGGCCTTAAATGCACAGAGAAATTCTCAATAATGCTGCGCAGTGCAAACCCTGCACTGTCATTGGTAAGAATCTAAAACCCGTCGTTCCAGCATCAAAATGGAGACCTCTATTAAATTGTTCCGAACCTAACAAAGAAATTCAGCTCAATATCTGAGGTCTCATTACAAGCGAAAAAGATCAAGATATACATTTCCTTGCAGTTATTGATCGTTTTGCTAGATACCCTACAGTAGAAGTTTTCGATAAACCTAATGGACCCAATGTAATTAAATTCCTAGATGAATATTTTCAAATACACAGTGTCCTCCGAAATATTAGATTAGATCAAGCACGTCGTCTAATTGGATATAAAGTAAAAAATTTCTGTAAACAGAATAATATTAACATTATCACTGCTCTTGCTAACGATCATCAAGGACGATGATGGCTGGGTGACTGGTGACTGCAGCGATATTCTCATCAAGGAGGCTATGACAAAAGCCCAAGTAGATGCAGGCAGGAGATACAACGCAGATAAAAACAAATCTTTCTCCAGATTCATGCAGCACCCCAAACTGACCTTAAAATACCTACAACAGAGCAATCTCTCGATCTCAAGCTCGCTCGAAAGGTCTCAAAACGTTCTAATTGGGGTCTGAGCTGGCTTTGGGAGACCTTGGTTCCTGGCAGCACAGTTGTCATGACGTCTTCAACAACAACTGCTATCAAAGAACCTGTCACTCCGAAGTAAAGTTCGTAATAGCGACATCGCAAAGTTCGGGACACGAGCCGAAAGAAACACCGAACTCTGGCAATACGCACCTCACCCACCACGGTAGTTGGGATAGGATTACCCTAGGACAATATGCATTCTGGCTTTACATGCATGAAGAAATCCAAGCAGGGACAAGCCGCTCACGCCAGTCTTCAGTAACTCCCAACACGTCCAATGCTTCGTCAGTCACATCCTCCACCTCTTCTCCAACGAAATCAATGTCAAAAAGGACCAGAAAAGCACCTGATTATTTCTGTTTCGAGAGCTCAGTATGCTTAGTTAGTGATAATGATTCCATTCCAGCGCCAAAACGACACAAAAAATCTCATCCAGTAATCAAGACGTTGATACAGGAAGAAGCGCTACAAACACCCGCAGCTGAAACTTCTTTCGAATTGCCGGTAGTTAGTACCCCAGCACCCCCACAAATTGGAACTTGGTCTCCTGAGGAGTATAATTATGAGGATTATGAGAGAGAAGTCAGCATGAGCGTCTTTGATGCTGAAAAGCAAATTTGAAAAACTGCAGAAATTAATGTTATAGTTTCATTCAAAAACTGAATAACTTCATTCAATTATTTAATTTTAAATTGCTACTTTGTTTCCTGTCACAATAAGTTATGCTTTTATCATTTGTCAAGTGTATTCTGTTTAAATTATTCAATAGTGGAACTGTGCTACATTTGAGCAATAATTTCTGGTTTATGTATGAGCTTATTTGTAAACTTAACTGGTTTACATTTCAATTAATTTAATTTGGCGAACTATTACTGTGCACTTACTTTGTTTAAATTTTATTGGATTGGCGCCTCAATTGCGCAATTATTGATGTTTCATGTTTAACGTTCGTTGTAAACATAACAAGTTTACATCTCATTTCGTTTCACTTAAACAGCCTTTACGATTCCTGTGCACTAAATCTGTTTGGATTGTTATTGTTCAAGTTTGTCGTCAAAAATATATTTATAGTAACCAGTACATATGCTATTAATATGATTAAATTTTTCACCTTTGCAGTTTAAAATTTGTCGAAGTCGTGTATATGTGGAACGGTTGTACCATAATTTGATAAATTGTACTTAATGTGTTTAAGTTGTCCTTGTGCTAGTTAAAAGTCAGTCATGATTATATTCACAGCAGTAAAATTTTACCAACGACTGTAAATTCAGCTTTTCAGTTTTGTTCATACTTTCATACTTATTAACATTCTTTCTCTTAATTCTGGAAATTCAGTTTTTCTCAATCTTCATAGTTTTGTATCAGAATAGTTCTAACAGTACAAGATAGAATTCCACGTCATCAAAATAGAGCTGCTTCTGTAACAGTATTGCAGAATAGAAATAAAAGTACTTCGACGATTATCGAATATAGTGGATTCGCGCCTCGAATCCAACTTCAATAATCTACTACATACCCGTGACTCAATTACATACCTCCAAAGCAAGAGGTATTTTACACTGATTAAAAGGCTGCCCGCCAAAACACTAGAGAATAATTGCCAAGTTCTATGCCAATGGACTGCACAGTAATTTTTGTTGTGTGGAAGGTTTTTACCAATGGGAGGAAAACCTATGTGATTGCAGAATTTGCGAAAGAACACTCTTATCAAATGACTGTACTGTTTATTTTAGTCACTGTTTAAACTTGACGCCTTTAAAAGACTTCAATAAACTCTTGAACAAATAAATTTGATGTCTATTTTCGATAACTGTTAATGATTTTGACAATTCGTCAGTGTGATCTGATGGTGAATTCAATCTACTTCTTCGTTTTAAAACGGAAAAAAAATTGTTTGCAATGGTTTAACTGGTACTCCATGGGAACATCCTAACATTATTGCAATCAGTAGTTAGATGCAACCTAAAACAAGTATCAGATGAGGAACCGCTAATGCAGGAAAAAAAGCACGAAAATGGTGTTGCCTAAGGAAACCAACTCTGAACTTAATTTTGAGAGAAAGAGTGAGAGAACACTTAATCTTTGTATAGGGATAACAATATGAAATTAGTGTGAATGATTTATGCAGAAACGCAAGTTCTTTTCATTCAAGTTTTAGCACTTTTTTTGCTGGCCTATACAACGAATTGAAACGTGATGATTTACAGGTAATTTTTTATGCCCACGATCTTGTACTCGGCAAAAACATTCATTCATATGTACCACAACGTCAAAACAAACTTGGGTTTTCCTCTTCTAGAAACTATTTGAAAGTTAACATCACAAATACAAAAGTCAAGTAAATGAGAGGAGGAAGTCGACTAGCAAAAGACGACAAACTTTTTCCATCTGGCAAATCATGTACACGAACACTTTGTTAACTAGGAGTCCTAGTTTTAAATTTTCAACAACCAGGACACCACATAAATCACTTAGTTAATAAAATCCACCAAGTGGTTGCAAAGCTTAATATAAAAAATCAACTTGCGGAAAACCAACAAAAATTCTGCAAATTGTCTGTTCACTTCAATTAATTTTCCGGCGGCAACGTATGGCCCCAACATTTACATCAACAAATATATTTGAATTAGAGATAAAAAAAACACTATCGAAAAGTCGAAGGAATTTTTTGCAAAAGCTGTTATGCATGAGCGAATAAATTTCGACAAAAAATTGCTGCAAAAAATGATGTTCGATGACCAGCTTGGGCTAAACGATTATCACGCAAACACAAAAAAGTGATCACAATGTATTATAGAAACCGCCTGCAGAACTATTTCTGCCGCAACGAAAGCTATTACAATTGGGAGGAAAATTTTTGCGTCAGCAAGTATACAAAAAATTTTTTTTTAATCAGATGATCACATACTTTATTACGCCTTATTTATCTGTCATCACTTCAACTCTCACAAATGTAAGCTCAAAAATTGAATGAAAATACTGCACTCTATAAAAAATTGACATTTTACATAACAATTGTAAGTTTGTCAAGTGGTACCTGACGTTTAATTCAATCTTCTTCTAAAATGGCACAAAAGAAGAACCAAATTCCTATAGCTGAAAAAAATTGTTGCTTTGTCTGTCAATCTCATTCTTCATCAATGAGAATGACAATTGATCTTCTGTGTTTCGCTGGACAGTTTTTCAGACCATGCTGGTCGATGAATATCAGTCACAAGCTGTTTACTCATTCATTTTCCACGGTAGTATTTCTTCATCTCTATTTCAAATAGATGGTCGGTCTGGAGTTTGATAACATAGGATGCCGCCGCAAAACAGTCGAATTAAACAGCCGATTTGCTGAGTGAAATTTCCGCAGTTGAATTTCTGAGTTTTTGATAAAGGTTTGCAACAGCTTGATGGGCTGCTTTGATTAAGTGTTTCCAAGTGGTGACTTGGTGATAAGAAAGTTAAAAATATGACACCTGGGGAAACGGAAAGTGTCATTATTCTCGATTGTTTTACATGATGGAAAGTGATTTTATTCTTTTGCTCAGCCATCTCATCTCTGAATATGATGGATTTTGTCTTTGCGAGGAATTTTATCTTTTGTTTTTTGAACAAAATTCAAGTTACGAATAAGTGCAATATAAGTTTGTTTGAACATTGGTTTAAATATGAACGACTGCTGCGACCAATAATTGTATCATCGGCATAGAAAAAAATCTCTAAATCATCGCGTTTCAACTCGTAGTACAGATCAGCAAGGAAATGACTAAAGATAAGTCCGACAGTTTGTCTCCTTGAGGAAATTCATTTTCCTGTTTTAAATCGTCCAAGATCTATTCCTCATCTAAGACTTGCTAAAGTTCGCGCCTAAGTACTGGTTGCACTGTTTGGTGTTGCCATGGAGTCCCATTTAAACTAGTTTGGAATTAATTCTTTTGCCGTTCTTAGACTCTTAGGAGCAGAGTTGAGTTTCTCAAAAATTTTAATTCATTTATCTTTTAAAGCAAATTTTTGAATAGCAGCGCTCTATGAAATTTGTGCTGTGACAAGACTTTGAAATGATATCACGAGAGTGACAATTGATAAGATTTGGAAATGATCCTGTTTTCAATGTACGTCTTTCTCCTTGTTGGGAAATTTCCCATGTCCTGTATCCATTTACTCAAATGTGTTTCTTATTGGATGTTTCCATGTAGTTTTCATGCGTTTCCATCAACTTGAAGTGAGGCTCCAGAAATTGGGCCGTCAGTCAGCTTCGGGTTAGATCGTTTCTTTAGTTCATGCTTTCTAAATGTTTTTCCCACTTTTACCATATGTTTTATTAGGCAAATATTATTAGTTTCTACGATGGGCCAAATCTGCTTGGCACAACTTCCCCTTTGCATTATTACTTTTTACCATTAAGCCTCAAAAATTTAAAAAGTTATAGAACGCTGAGAACTAGTTGAGTCCCTCGTGACTCCTGAACTGGATACAATGTGCTTGATGTGATTTCTGGCATTATATTATCGGCAGTAGCCCAATACAAAATTTTTCTGAAGAATGCGAAATATTCAAACGCACAAAAATATGTAAATTTCAGGCTTTTCGTCAATTCCAATCTCTCAGATAACATCTTGAGCCCTGATAAGATTGTTAAATTTTCCAAAACGCGGTTTCTCAAGTGCGTTCAAACAGACGCCGTTTTAAACTGGCTATTTGTATCACGGACAGAACTGACAAGATTAAATCTGCACCCTCCAACTGTGAGAAATGGATTAAGTAAAATGCGTCAGTATTGAGTTTTTTGAGCCAAACCAAAAAGGCTGTGAAGAAAACGGATAACTGGAGCTCATTCATAAATCAGAGGACTAGAGATAACAGTGTCAATATTCTCGGCGTAGATTCTAGAAAAAACAACGCCGATAACAAAATCAATGTTATTGGACATCAGCGAAGCTTGACAAGTGCAACAGTTCAGCTGACATCCCCTCAGCACGCAGTGACATTGTGCCCCATAGAACACAAGCAAATACGAGAAACTATTTTCAAAGCGGTCCAATCTACATGTTTCTTCTGCTGCATTTTCAGAATCCTTTATCACGAGCAATCACGATGTTTTTAAAGACATGGGGCTTGGGAGGTTGAACTGGTGGTCTAAACCCCAAGAATCTGAGAGATCTGATCTCCGAATCTCACGATATTGCAAGTTTAGAGTTTTTGAGAATTATTACGAAACTAGAGAACCTAATTGCACACAACAGGCTTCATCAGACAGTGCAGGCCCTCTTTTTTGGAGATTGCAAATTTGATTGCACTAATTAATAGTGTCCGCGGTCTACGCCCAATAGCTGCTGAAAATACTTATCTTAGAGTTGCGTCTAAAAATGGGAACTCAAAATTGATTGAATTGACGCACGTAAGACTTATTCCGGTAACACTAAAGATGGTCGCAGATCTCACAAGGGTGCAGAAACAGCAGCTAAGCTTTTTAAATATTTGCTGGCACCATTTTCCCCCAAAACTGATGTTTCACATAAACTCGATTTTAACATTCCCTTCAAAACCGTAAATAAAGTCACAATGCTTATAAATATGTACGCAACATCAGACCGATGGTGACAACTGCACATACGCCGACTGTAGTCAACACAGTTCCCTATATTACGGAGATGCTTTTATATTTTCAGAGAAAAGGTCTCAAGAGGGGAACAAAGAAGCGCCTCCACTGTTCTTCAAAATAGTACGGGCACTCGTTAATTAAATGAAGCCAATGCTCAACACATGGTGCTTGGAATTTTTCAACCTGTCAGATGACTATAGAATTGTAGTAGGAGGTTTAAAAAAAATAGATAGGTTGAAGTTCCGAGGAAGAATTTGACAAGAGCCTACGTTACAGCATAAGACAATCCTGTAATTTTAGGAGCCCCATTAGGAAAGATCATGAGGCATTCTCTGCTCTAGGAAAAACTAAAGATTTATAAACAAGTCAGAAGTTGTTGAAAAACTAAATGCGCACTGTGTTTTTTATCTCGATCAAAATGGTTTCAGTATGCCGAAATTTATTTGTTTTCTTAAAACAAGCCCCTGTTTCTTGGAACAAGAATTAATGGACAAATAGTATGCGATTTTGAATGCAAGATTGAGCAAGGCAACAACTGTAAGTCTTGATGAAAAAGCGCTTCTGCAAGCAGTCTCGCCCGCCTCACAAGCTATACGTGTTGTCTCTTTCAGGCAATTTTTTGTCCTTCCTGCTTTTTTGGCTTCATCATTGGGCAAACACAAGACCCCTCTTTCCTTAATTGGTGAGCAAGTTGTTGACGCAACCTTCAAACATGACTTAGAGAGCAGTTATGAGAAGACACAGTCTACACAGGCAGCTGAAACTGGACACTAAGCAGATTGGTCGAAGCGAGTTTAAGAGAAGCTCACTCGTGATCTGATTTTGAGACTTTGCTTTTTTTAGATTAAAACGTTTTAACAGCTTCTAGGACCAGTCTGCTTCAAAATGGTTATATGTATTTCCCTGAAAAGGTTCAATTTGAATTTTTCCGATTACGAACTAAGAATTTCTATAGTTTTGCGGGTGGAGACAGGGTTTGCGAACTTCGAATGACAAGACTTTCGACAAGATTTTATGATGGTAGTTTTTGTATTTCTCTACCGTTGACGGTTGCGGTGGCGCGGTTAGTAGACCAGTCTTCTTTATGTTTTCACCTATTTTTACCACAATTTGTAAACTCGGAGATCACTTTCAAAATTTTTATTGAGCCACTATGTAGTTTATCTTCCCGTATCGCATCTTTTATGAAATATTTTTTTAAAAAAATGTTAATTATCTGCCTTACTTGTCAAGTTATTTTTTCGTGTGCCCCACCGATTTGACGACCGGCACTATTCTTGATGGGAATCTGACACCTTGACCACTTAGTCAGTATCTGACGTTGAAAAAAGAAAGTTTCATCCTAACTGGTTTTTGTATCAATAGATTCCGTTAGTAAAATTAGAGGCTTTTTGCTATGAAAAGAGCATGCGTTGAACTTTCCACATTCTGTCACGTTTATTTCGAGTGATTGTTGGCGTTGAGTTGCCGCGTGCAATATCGTCGGACCACAAGGATACCATTATTTGCTTGACAAAAATTTTGCAAAGGTTGATACAATATTCTTGTAAAGATTTTGTATCGTCAACAACATTCTTCTTTCTTCACCTATAGGGTTTGAATCTGTTTTTCTACCATTTCTTTGTATAGTGGTGGCATATACAATAATTCCCAGGATGAAGTCCGCAACCCAAGACAGGTATTGGCCAGAGCGACCATGCCCAAAACAGGCATTGGCCAGACCTACAATACCCAAAGATAGGTATTGGCCAGACCGAGCAGACTTTGGCCACCATTGGCCAGACTGAACAGACTTTGGACACCATTGGCCAGACTGACCAGACATTGTCCAGACCCTTGGGCAGACCGAACAGACCTTAGGCTAGACCGTTGTCCAGACCAACGGCCAGACCGTTGTCCAGACCAATGGCCAGACCGAACAGACCCTAGGCCAGACCAATGTCCAGACCGTAGGCAAGACCATCCGCCAGACTGTTGTCAAGATTAATGGCCAAACCGAACAGACCTTAGGCCAGACCTTTGTCCAGACCGTAGGCCAGACCATCCGCTAGACCGTTGTCAAGATTAATGGCCAGAACGAACAGACCTTAGGCCAGACCATTGGCCAGACCGAACAGATCCTAGGCCAGACTAATAGCCAGGCTCATTTAAACGTGTATAAGCATCCAATAAAATTTATAATTTATTCATTTCATTTTTTTGAATGACAAATGAATATGAGATTTTAAAAAACAATATTGAAAAAAAAACCGTCGATTTAAAGAAAAATTCAAATTTCAAAAGAAGGTTAATGAAGTATTCTAATCATCTAGAAGTAGATGTCGTTTACCATTTATGGGCTGCTATTTTGACAAACAGTCAATACAGCACTCATTTATACAATTTGGCTCTTATTTGGCTGGACCTCTAGGCCTTGAAATTAGGTATTGGCCTGACCGAACAGGCCAAAATTTGGGTATTGGCCAGACAGAACAGACCGAAATATGGGTATTGACCAGACCGAACAGACCGAAATATGGGTATTGGCCAGACCGAACAGACCGAAAAATGGGTATTCGCCAGACCGAACAGACTAAAATTGCCATTGGCCAGACGGAAGGCGCCACCCAAATTTTTTCCAGACCATTGTGGACGGTCGCACCGGACCCCCCTGTCCGCGACCCAAGTCGGTCTGGCCAATACCTGTCTTGGGTCGCGGACTTCATCCTGGGTTTCGAAATGTTAAAAAGTGAACTCTCTGGAAAACAAAGGTTGAATACTCGCAAAAAATAGTTGTCGGTATTTACGAAAAAAGAATCTTATGACACTTGTTGCGTTTTCTTCTTTTTTACACATTTTGCTGAAGGTTTCTTTCACTTAGAGAATACGCGTTCCTTTCTGAAGCCGGTGTCTGTATTCAGCTTTCAATTGCTTGTGCAGCTATTAAAAATTATATTAAACGATTTCATTGATTTTTTTAGCAGAGGCAACTGCTGGTTCTTAAATGGTATTGGAGAAGTATAAGTACAAATTGTTGGCTTCTTGGAGTCGTAAGTTTTTAAAAGGAAACTTTTAAACAGATAAAAACTGATTCATACTTTATCTTACTAATGTGTCAAATGAATTAACAGTAAACAGCAGGAGCAGAAGATGAGGTCCAAAATGATAGTTCTATAGGTAACCATTCTGATCCTTTCATTGGAGAAGATGGAGACAGATTAACCGTCCAAGGAGCAAGATCAACTTTTTAATCATGTTTTAATGAAACTTCAACACGTGATTTTGTACTTTTGACCAAAATTTCCAGTACCAAAACGCTCGTTTATAACATTAGCAAAACATAGAACGGAAGGAGAGCGAAGGCGATTTGACACGAAAGGAAGAATTTGAGAAAGTAATGAATGATAAAAGTGAATTTAAGCAACTGATTACTAAGCAATCCACTGAACCACAGAAGCTGAGTTTCGTCGATGTTTTCAAATGATTCAACAATGAGACAGCAGGGGAAAAAGATGTGGTCCAATAAAATTGGTACTTCTTGGTAGCCATCCTGATCCTTCCAACGTAGAAGATGGAGACGAATTGCTCTCATCTGAAACAGAAACTGCTCTTATTATTCCCATAAGATTCGATTGTCAAAGAATCGGTCAGCACAAACCAGAATCTCAACAGCTACTACGCATACGGTGGGAAATTATTGAAATTATAAAGGGATCTGTTAAAAAGAGCTTCTTCGAGCTCTTTTTAGAGCTCTAAAATTTCTTAGAGATAGCAATCGTTTCAAATCTGTATAAATACATCCAGACACATCTGAAACAAGGAACTGAGGGATATTGATAGACTCGAAGCAATTATCCTTATAGTTACCGCAGCCTATATACGTCTGAAATTGGCTTAGAAATCATATATTAGGAACTAACGAAAACTATGAAAAACTGTCATAGCAGTAGTCACATAGCAATGAGAGTTGACTTCAATTGTAGACTTGATATCACGACTCGCGGTGCTCTACTCTGTGAATCCATGAGTAAGTGGTATATGCTTTTTATAAACAAAAAAACGCACAAACCTACGAACCC
Source organism: Convolutriloba macropyga (assembly GCF_964194025.1). Taxonomy (NCBI): domain Eukaryota; kingdom Metazoa; phylum Xenacoelomorpha; order Acoela; family Convolutidae; genus Convolutriloba; species Convolutriloba macropyga. The sequence goes on along the minus strand of NC_134473.1, from coordinate 46,394,690 downwards.
CAAAACTGTGGAATCATGATAGAATTGTCCTTTGTAACAAGTCGAATCTGAGTTAAGTCACACCAATAGAAAGAAGAAAATCAATAGAAATAAAGACACAATCTTAACAAAACATAAACATGTGGCAAGTAGTGTGGACGTAAAAAACAAATACAAAACCGCATCGAGAGGGCGAAAGCAAGAAAGTACGCAATAAACATCGGAAAACTGTCAAAAACTTTGAAAAAAAGACAAAAGTTTTCTGCACTAAGTGGAATCGACGATTCGTAAGCATAATCAGCAAGGCAATTTAGGAATTGGCCGCCGCCTCTGCTAAAAAGTATCAGCCAAAATGTTTTAATAACGAATTGTGCTTGCGGCAAATGCAACTGAAAGCTGAATACAGACAAAATTTCCAGGAAGGATCACGATTTTGAAGTGTAACGAAATTTCAGAAAAAGTGTAAAATAGAGGGAAAATTTATCGAATCAGTCAAAAGATTTAAGTATTATTAATAATAGAATGCAGAAAAAGGAGTTATTGGACATACTGGAATAAAAAAGGAGACCCACAGAGGAACACAATTTTTAGTTAAGGTTTGGGAGGCGTACTTCATAAGACTATGTGGCGAAAAACAATCTCTCAAGAGAAACTGTTCCTAGCCAAACGATTTGGGAACCCGAAGTGTTATCCAGGCCTAAAAACCTATAATATAATAACGGAAGTCAACAAGGAACACTCAAATTTGAAAAAATGGTACAGCTGGAGGATCAGATGGCATAACAAGCGAGAGTATAAAGAAAATTTTCTTTGTAATTGACAACTTTCATTCAATCTTTTTTTTCTGGGAGTTCACTTTCTAATTTTGTTGGGTTGTCTGTACAAAAAGATTACCAGAATAATTTATCTACCTTTAAGAATGTGGGTGGAAAGTTGCGGTATACTACCACCAAGCACATACTATGGTTTTTTGTTACCCTTCGACAATGCATTTAGCCTCCCATCTGAATAATTTAATCAGAACGAATCTCTGAGACAAGGTGGAAATTTTGACGCATATTTGTTTACTACGACAACGCATTTGACTTCCTTGATCGGAATCTACAGATATAAGAACTACTTAAGATGGGAAAACATGGATTTAGGTGCAACCTGCATCAAACCTTTGATGAAGAATCGCTCTCTGACAAAAAAAGCATGAAACCGGTTTCGCTTAGCTGGTTTTGCTTAAGTAGAAAAACTCTCACCGTAACTTTTTAGTCTTTTCTTTGCTGATCTGTACTACGAGTGGAGACGTGATGATTTAGAGGTAATTTACTGTGCCGACGATCTAGTACTTGGTAGCATCAGTCTTTCATAAATAAAGCAAAGACTCTGCAAACTCGAATTACACTGTTCTAGAAATGACTCGAGTTCTGACATCGCAAAGACAGAAGCCATCAAATTCACGAGCCGAGTACGCTTTGCATAAGATGACAAATATTTCATCAGATAAAATAATCGAGTACATTAATACCTTTATTCTTGTCCGGTAACAAAAAATAAATAATACCTCCAAGCCTGAACGGTTTTCAAAATGGAAAGAAAAAGATGCATGCGGACATAAAATACCATTCAAAATGAAAATCAAACAATGTTGAATGTTCTATGCATGTTTCGTTGATTTAAAAACCGTTTATTTATGTCAATCTTAATTTGTGAAATGCCAATCATAATCTGCCGTCAAATTTAATTACAATTGGACTACAAGGGATCCTTCTATCTACATTATGATAATTTCTGAGGGAAAGCTTGCAGCAAGCTGTAGATAACCATCAATCTCGGGTGAAACAAAGACAAAACCGGGCTGCTGAAGGATACAGACTATTACCCCCCCTTTTTAGGCTTTCCAATGCCGGTCTCTATTGTGAGTAAAAACGTGATTATTGAGACACGAAAATTAAAACCAAAAAAATGGTTCTCTACAACAGTGGTTATCTTTTTATAGCAAAAACAAAAGCCTTAAATTCTAAAGAAGAGTTTTTTGGCATAGCCCACAAAATTTTTCCACCACAAAAATTTTTCATCAGGCAATTCAAATGAGTACACTAACAATTTTTGTTAGGTAGGAGTTATCAATTCAATTTTTATGACTTCAGTCATGAGTGCTCATGATAGCACATATTTTTTTTGTTGAAAAAAATTATCAAACGATTGTACACCTAAATCCGAAACTCAAAATGACAGAGCACTAATTTTGAATCAGCGCATTCCCTCCTAAACACAAACATTTTTGTGGTCACATTATTTGGATTTAATTAAACAGACAATCTATTTAAAACAGAGCAAACAATATTTTAACTTAAAGTCGAAAGAAAAGTCGTCGAATAGCTTTTGCGGAGTGAGTAAACACTCACAAACTAACCAACTACCGCAAAAATTTTTTTCTTTGACCTACATGGGATGAAAAATTGTCAACAAAAGACAGACGGTTACCAAGGTGTACAAAAAAGTTTTCTGTATAATCTAATTCTGCTGCATAGAAGGATGTCACAGGTGTGAGGAATCTATTGACATAAAAACTAAATAAGATGGATAACATGGTCTTAGGTGCAATTTGTAGCAAGTCTTTGATGAGGAATCGCTCTCGGACAAAAAAGGAAGAAACTGGTGTTGCTTAATAAGACAAACTGTCACCCTTACTTTTTAGTCTTTCCATTGCTGATCTGGTATTACGAGTTGAAACGCATTGATTTAGAGTTAATTTGTCTAGGCCAACGCTCCGTTAATCGCTAGCAGCAGTAATAAATTTTAATGAAAAGTTTAAACAAACTCGAATCATATCGTTCTAGAAACTAATTGAACGTTAACCTCGCAAAGACAAAAACCATTTCAATCAGACGAGGATGGCAAATACCAAAAACATTCAAATCAGACTAGCAAAAGTTGTTACACTTTTTCTATCAGGCAGAGATGATCTTGACCTTAAAAATAATTTGAAACAAACAATTTATTTAAATTAAAGTTAAAGACCTTTTACCAAAAATTCGAAAGAATGTCATTGAAAAATTTTTGCGGATTTCTTAAACACTCAGAAGGTAACAATCTACCAGAAAAAAAATTTTTGTGTGTCGAGCATGCGATGAAAAATTGTCATCAAAACACAGAAGGTGATCAAGATGTACAAAGGAAACTGTTTGTACAAACTATTTCGTCTGCACAGAAGGCTGTCCCAATTGGTAGAAAAACCGTCACAACTTCAAAAGATTTACAAACTCATAAATTGAATGAAGAACTTAGACCTGTAAAAAATTAAAACTGTCTTTGTAAATTTGTCAGTAGGACCTGATGTTCACTTCAACATTTTTCTTTTTCAACTGTGCACTCGTATATGAATAATAAGTGTATCTGCATGAAAACAACGAAAAAACATAAGAATCGCCTGTCGACTCTGCAGGAAAACTGTTCTCGGAAGAAACCAAGCAAAAAACGGTGATTTTCAGGGAGATAAACTGCCTTCCCCTCTTTTTAGAGTTTTCATTGCGGAACTGTGTTACGACGTAAAACGCTATGATTTAGAAGACAATCTCTATGCTGACGACTTGGTACTTGGTACCAGAGGTCAAGTCTCCATAACAAATTTTTCACGCACTCGAATCATACTTAACTATGAGTCACTGAAAGTTAACATCGCAAAATCAAAAGCCATAAAATTCAAAGAAGATGTTCGTTTAGCAGCACACGACAAATTATCTACCGGGTAAATAACCCAGTCTGAGGTCCGCATTCAAAATGAATTATAAAAATACCGATCCAGAACCTTTTTTTCCATGAAAATAACCAGGCAGACCAAAATCACTCATGATCTAGACATTGACTCGTTAAAAATTTTGATGCGTTCATGTGTTCGTTCAAACGTCTTTATGAATAGACCCATCGAGACCCATATGCGACATGATCCAGACTTTAGCTCGTTGAAGCTATGAAAAGACTCATCAGAACGAAAAGATCATGATCCAGACTATGCCTTGTTTGTGTTTACAGAAAAGACTGATCTTTGAAAAAAAGTCCGGGTCGAAGACTCTTGGAAAGTTTTCTCAATTGAATAGGCTGTCGATATAGTCTGTATGTGTTTGTCCTCTGTTTTTATGAATCAACTAAAGTATACATTTCACAATTTAGAAAATTGTGATAACAAAAAGCTTTTTGAAAAGCGTAAAACCACGTCAAAAGTGCCTGAAGAACAGAGTAGCACAAACAAAATTGTCAGTGATAATTTCCGCAGCTAAAATACTCATGAAAATCCGGCTTGGCAAAAAATGTCACAAATACATTTCCATGAATTACTTTCTCCTAAGTAAGAAACTTCCTAAATAGGAATATCAAAAGAGGAGTTTTAGTCTTCAAAATCGAATATGAAAATACCTGTTCTGTTACCGCAACAGATTAGGGGGATTCAATTTTTTCGAACCCCTTTTACGCATGTGAAGCAAAAATACATATGGGGAACAACAGATGCAAGGTCTTGTTGGAGTACATGATAAATCTATATATATATATATATATATATATATATATATATATATATATATATCATGGTGTTTTGAAGTTGGAGTGAGATTTTATGATAACAAATGGTTTGTATTTGGGCAGACTTTATTTAGGACGGTAGAGAGTGTTATTCACTTGACATTAATATCCTGTCAGATTTTGAGAGCAATATCAAGTCATTATCCAATTCTGGACAGCCTATTATTGCGAGAAATTAAGTACGTGCTCATTTATGCTGCTCGTTAAACAAGAATCCTCGAACGTGTATTTTTTTAACGCACCGTACCCCTGTGTGCGTTCAAAAATGGTCTGCGTCATCAACGAGGACAAGCAAAAACCTCAACCTGGGAAACTGACCCGGGTCGGGAAAAAAATCGGAAAAATATGTAAGATTAGTGGTCAAAAGTTGGTTTTTGAACCGCAAATTTCGTACATAATTTTGCGGTGAAATGCGGTGAATCTGGTGAAATTGTGTCAGTTCACCGCTAGAGTAAGCGGTGAACTTACAAAAATTCTGCACATTTCAGCGCTTACTACAAGTTAGGTTCCTTGCACGGATTGGAACCTCTCACCTCCTGCATGTCAGCCACTTCTTTGTCCACTGCGCCACTTCTTACTAACATCTTGAATATTTGTTTTGAATTTAAATCAATTTCACTCTCTTTTTTGTAAAACATTCGCGTTGAAATTTTTTAAGATAAGCGGTGAAATTACAAATTTTAGCGGTGAAATGTGGTGAATGCCGTGAAAGTGTATAAGTTCACCGCTTACTCTAGTAGTGAAATTACATAAATTCACCGCTTAAAAAAGTTTCAAAAAGATTTGTGATTATTCGCGAGTACATTTTTCGTGCGTCTCTTAATAAATGTATCTTAATTTCGTTGAACAAAAGACAATTCGAAGCGTTTTCTAAGCGGTGAACTTATGTGATTTCACCGCATTCATGGCTATTCCCACAGAATCTGAACACTTTTTCTAAGCGGTTAGTTTATGTAAGTTCACCACTAAGTTAAGCGGTGAATTTATCTAATTTCATCGCGTTCACTGCTTGTCTTACATACTTTGGACAATTTTTTTCAAAGCAGTGAATTTATGTAATTTCACCGCTAAATTCAGCGGTGAAATTATGTAATTTTACCGCTACAAGGAGATAGAAGTTTTTTCCACCTCATTCACCGCATGATTTATGTAATTTCACCGCATTCACCGCTTATCTTACATAATTTTGCGTTGAATGGCGGTGACAACTCGACTCGGGGAAGACAAGAACACACTGAATACACCAACACTGTTAACTAATTGTCCTTCGAGTGTTTTATCACCAAGAAACATCTCAACTCATTAAGTTAATAAAGCTGCGCAGGCCGTTGCAAACCTTAACCGGAAACTGAATTTTAATTCTTATCATCTTTTTAAATCAACCGAACTTTTTTCCGCTGGCAACAAATGGCTTCAACCATTATGCAGACAATTGGAAATCGACATACGGAAATGATCCGAAAAAATGTAAAGAAGAATTACTTCAAAAAGTCAAAGTGTTTAATGAAAAAATTCGCGCGAGAGACAGTTTTCATTCACAATGGAAAATGTCTGTACAACTATGGCAAGATATAAGGTCATACGATGTATGCGCAGACCATGTGATGTAATCATTTTTTGAGTAGAGCATGTATTTTTTGAGCTTCACTTATAACATTTTCGCTGCATCAAAATTTTTATAATTTGTCGATGGCATCTGAAATTTAAATCAATCGTTTTCTACAACTGTGTTTATTGTTTTTCAGCAGCCGCCTCTGCTTCACGAAAGTCACGAAAACTTCATCAGATTTTCAAAAAAAAATAATTCTTTAAATTTTACGAAGTGTTGTATATGCCAGATAAAAATACAAACTATTAAACCTACTTTCTAGTCTTCATTATTGGGCTGTAATGTGAGTTAAAAAGCGAGGTCGACTCTATAAAGATGACATAGTACTTGAGAGATGCAGCAACTCATATTTAAAGCAAAATTTGAATGCGCTCGAATCAGAAAGCAGTACAAAATTTCTTGAAAGTTACTATAGCGAGAATGAAAGCCTTTAAATTCAGGAGAGGAGATAGTTTGGCAAAGCAAGACAAACGTTTTCTATCAATCAGAGCTATTGAAAACAATAACGCGTTCTCTTATTCAGGAGCGGTATATTCCAATTTTGTTAAATCAACGAGACACCACCTAAGTCATTAGGTTAACAAAGCATAACAACACGTTTACACTTTAACAGATGGAAGCTTAGTTCTGCAGAAAAAATTAAATTTTGCGTATCCTTTCCTTAACTCCATCACATTTCCGGCGTCAGCCTATGGCCTGAGCATTTACTCAGAAGAACTGTTTGAAATAGAGATTACAAAATGTTACCTAGAAATAGAAAGACTATTCTGCACTGAGGGACTAAAAACAAAGTAACCATGTGTTGTTACAGGAAACGTTCTTCGACCACTATGCGGAGGCAGACTGTCCACCAAGCATACACGAAAGGTAGCGATGTAGTATGGATAATGTCTGCACAACTATTGTTCCACAGATGACTGCCAGAATTAAGAGGAAAGCTGATGCGTCAGCATGTTTTGAAAAACTATTTTACTATGGTATTATTCTCAGGGAATTTAAAGTTTCAATTTCTCAGGGGGTTATTTTTTTTCATAAACTCAAGATTAGAATATAAAATGATACCTCAATATTTTTTGAGCAGATAATAAAATTGTATAATTTGTAAGTCGCACCTGATGTTTAATTCAATCTTCGTCTTGTTCTTTTTGAAAAACGGAATCTGCAGAATCCAAGATAAATGTTTTCGTAACATCTTGACAACAACCTGACAAAAGAAACCATTACAAACTAAAATTTTGGGGAACCGTGATTTTTTTTGAACTAATTGTGAATGTGATTAACACACAGCAATCAAATTACAATAAGGGCATCAATGAGCTCTCAAATAGAAAAATTGTCAAGGCTGGAGGAACATATGTTATAGCGAACGAGTGAGCTAAAAAACTTCCAACAAATTTTACAACTACATTTTTTATTTATTCAACCGTTGTTTTGCAGGGAATTTCTACCTAAAACCAGGAAACCTTCGCAAATTCGTCCAGTATGCAAGGGAAGTGGCAACAAAACAGAACCAAATTCTTACAGGATAAAAAGTTTGTTGTGTTTGCTGACAAAATGCGTACGTGAATAGCTCGTTAGCGCTTGCAAAAGTGATCGGTAAAAAACAGTGTTGCCAAGCCAATGCGGTTTTCAGTATGGGAAGTTAAAGATGTATGCGGCCTCACAACAAACACATAATCAAAACGAATATCAAACAATGCTGAATGTTCTATGCATGTTTTGTTGATTTAAAAACTCTTAATTTTGTGAATCATAATCTGCAGCCAACAAATTTAATTGCGGTGGAATTTAATTACAAGGGAACATTCTTTTGACATTAAGATAATTAGTGAGGTACAACTTGCAGCAAACATGCATCAAGCATGGGTGAAATGAAGAAAAAATCGGGCTACTTGAGGAGTTAGACTATCTGTAGAATATATAATTTTGCAAATCAATCAAATGAACAAGTAAAATCAAAAATACTTATAAAGACATGAAAGCGCTTGATACAAATAACTTTTTTGTTAATTAAATTGCGTTTTACAACAGCACGAGCTAGAAGTAATTATAGTTTATCAATGCAACTAATCGAACTCTAATTAACAATGAACAAAAGCAACTTCGACTAATCAACAAGATCTATTCAAAACTAATAGACAAAAAGACGACCCCTTTGTTAAGAAACGGCAAAAAGTCTAAGTAGGGCTAATTACACTTACGGTCACGAAATCCGGGTAGCCTCAATAGCGACGACTCTTGGGTTTTGGTTCCTTAGGTTTATTCAAGGCACCCACGACAAGCATAGAGTGAGCCTCGTTATCCTTGCGCGTTTCAAACCAAGTATAAGTTGCGCCATTTTCGCACCCCCAGTTATTGCCCGCATAGTAACCCCAAATCCCATTGTCTGCATCGTACTCAATAATATGCACTCCCATGATCTTAGCCAGAGCAAACAAGTCGATAGTTTGGATACCGCGTTCTTTCAGGCTCTGATTAAGATCTATACGCGGAAAGTAGTAACTGTCGTACCACTTCTTAAGGCAACTCTCCCGAGCTACCTCCAACGCGACAACGAGTGCTTCAGAATTATTGATTGACCCTGTAAGTCGTGTACTAATGCAGGCAAGGAAACAATTATAACGGTTTGTCGCGCAATCTTTCACGTCGATCAGTTCCTTCGGCAGGTCTGTTGAAGGAGCATCTCTGACATTAAAAGGAAGCTTCTCCTTAGGCTCCAAACCTAATGCCCCACAAATTGTTATCCGCTTCTTCTCACTTTTTTGCACCATTCGCTTACCATCGATAGTAACAAGACGTCGATAGGCGCATACAGTACAAAACGAAGTAAGAGAGCGGCATATATCCCGCAACTTGTAATTGTCGTAACGTTCAGCGGCAAAACTTTCTAATGCTTTTCCCGCACCTTTATGGTCAAGAGTTACGTCGTGAATATGTTTTAAAGTTTCCCATGCCGCTGAGGCAGAAACAACAGTTCTTCCGTTCTTTCGAAGAACGCCATCAGAAAAATGTTAGCCTTTCGACTTACGAACGAAAGCGTTCCGGGATAAATTGTCGATACACGTATTAGGAATGGTCTTATTAAGATGGTATTCGAAAATTTGATTGTATTCAATTGGGTCCATGGATAAACGAAAAGGAACCAAATGAATAATGAAAAGAAAACAATGTTCAGATAAAAAGAAAAGAATAAAGTTTGGTATACAAAAAATGAATCAAAAACGAGCTGCTTTAAAAGTGTGGTATAAAGAATGATAGCAAAGCAGAATGAATGAGAACTAGTATCGAGTTTGATAAATTTGACTAAGAACTTAGAGAATTTTTCAAAAAATACAGAATTAACCAAATTCGCTCAGCACCCCCCGTTTCCGAGGAGAAAGTCCTATCGACATGAAAATTTGGGAGCGGATAGAAATGATGATTTCAATAGGACCTTATCAGGGGGTATTTTTCGATATGAGAGCTTGAACCCGAGATATTAGCGCCCAAAGTGGGTTAGATCGAAGTAGGAGGAAGTTATACTAAGCGTCACTGTTATCTCTTAGAAATCACAGGACTTGCAACCCTAAGTACTCTTATTACAAATGAGACATAAATCAGGCTTAAATAGTCTTTCCCGGGTCCCTATCCCAGGAAAACTGGGAAAACGCTTAACTCATGAAACTTCTAAACTATTCATTGAAAATTAACCAAAATCGGGATGAGAGCCCGAGGCAGTATGTCCTTCTGATAGGAGTAGGTTTTAAATCCCAGAATGGTGTTAATAAACGTTTTTTCCATGGAAAACCTGAGAACACGGAAGTTATTAAGTTTTAATAGTTATGTCGGCAAATTGTACTTTCTAAATAGCACATACAGTTTATATTGGATAGCAAAGTTAAATGAGGATAGTTTGCAGACTCTTTCTACACCATGTATTGCGCTATAGCGAAATTTGGGAAACAATATGAGGAAACACTATGACTCCTGAAACAACGAAAAAATGTCCAATATTGTATGAACGAACGAATTTAGAATATTATGGACTAAAAGATGGAATTTATAGCCTAAGTCAACCCCCACTCCCTATGTCGACATAAATTTCGGATTACTCAGATTTCACAAATGAACTCTTCCATGGGTATTTTCAAGCATGCAGAAGATAATGAACAATGGAAAAAGAGACTCTAAATTACCCACCCCATTCTGAAATGGACAGGCGAGATTTCAGGAGGGCATTCATGTCGAAATTAGGGTGCCGGCGGAAATTCAGACTACTGTTAGGAATATTTTACGGGTTGACATTTTAGGCAGTTTTAAAGATAGACAAAGGGCAACTATAGATGTTTTTGTTTTGATAAAAGTATATAATTGACGTTTGGCGCAATGAGAAATATGTCGCCATTTAACCCAACTAGAAAATCTCTGTTAGCAGAAAGATGATTATCATTTTTGAAACGGAATGGTTGGTACAATTGAACGGAATACTTTGGAATATTCCGGAGAAGTTGGGAAAAGTTCTTAAACTTACGGGTTAAATTGCGACATGCGCAAATATTTCGTTGTTCTAAAAATCATTTAATCTTGCAAATGGTGATCGTAGCATGACGACCTTGATTATTTGTGTGCTCTATCCGATTACTTTTGCTGAATTTGGTATATGGTAGGGGAGTATTTTCGAACATTGGTTTTTAATTGGTTCAAAAGTCAAGTGATTCGTTTCTTCAGTACAATAGGGAGGAGCTAATATTATGCAAAGCATTTGACGTTTGGTATTTAGTAGGCGGATTGGTATTTGCGTGAACGAATTTGCATAACTCGTGATATAGGTAGGGGTAGTGCAGCGTGACTTGTTTCGTTGACCAATGCGAGTTGAGTTCGGAAGAGCGTTCCAAAAGATCGAAAGTAAAGAAATCAATACAGCTAGCAATCAACCATCCCCCAAAGAGAGCGAGTAGTAGAACAAAGAGGTGTAATGACAGTAGTTCACACAGGTAACGATTTCTAATGCCACGTGGCAGAAGGCGTTGCATCTAAGTTATTGGGAGTAGAAAGCGAAAACCGCGAGGGCAGAGAACGAAGAGAGAACGAAGAGAGAGATTACAGAACAGTTGGTTCTAGATAGAGAGAACGAAGAGAGAGATTACAGAACAGTTGGTTCTAGATAGAGAGAACGAAGAGAGAGAATGCAGAACAGTTGGTTCTAGATAGAGAGAACGAAGAGAGAGGATACAGAACAGTTGGTTCTAGATAGAGAAGAAAAATTTAAAAGTAAGTTTGAGCTTGATTAATTTTTGTCAAGACCAGTTGGACTGTGAGACAATTTGCAATCAACAAATTTGACTTTTAGATTTTGTTAAGACGGAAACGCAGATTTTGAGATAACTTTAAAAATAGGACTGAAATAGTTAGGAACACTTTTCAGAAACGGAAAATACTTTTCAGAAGCTGGGAATTGATTTGATGAAAATTCATTTTAGAAGTGTGCACCCATTATTTAGTGTAAATCTTTTTTGAGTTTATGTATCTACATTTTCGATTGATTAAATAATTGCAGTTGAGAACATTTCTTGCCGGTTATTGTTACTTTGGCTTGATTAATTATTTTCGACTGTTAATTTATTTAATCAACGGAACTTTTGAACGGCGGCCGAGAGCAACTGAGGACAAAAGACATCAGTTTCAGCAAATAGACGACCCACCGAATAAACCTTTTGAAATCGCTAGAGTTTTGGGCGCTAGCCAGTCCTCAGCTAGAAGCCTTCTAACGACCAAAATACAAAATTCTACAGTGGCGCTCCTGGGTGGGCATTCTGTTTGTACAAAACTGAAAACGACGGTGACAATCAAACTGGAGGAGCATACCCGTGAGAGTACAATTTCAGAAGACGTGTCATCCAGAAGCTGGCATAGACCGACTGTAGTATTCGCCCCTTTGCATATCACTACTTTCAATCGGCAAGAGACAGGGACAGAATTGCCAACAGTAAGTAGGAGCGAAAGGCTGAGAAGAACTGCTTCGAAAAAGAAAAGAAGAAGAACGAAAGTGATTGGCAGCAGAAGTTGAAGCCTCAAAGGAGCATTCAGAGTAGAGTGCAATATTTTGGAAAACCATGGCAGGATTCGGGTTTATAAAACCTTTCCCTTCTCCTGGATACGATGTTTGGGAGATTTGGCGTGAGTATTACTTGGAACTTTGCGAAGTGTTCATGTGGACAGAGGAAGAAGTCAAGAGATATCTGCCATTGAAGTTGTGTGGTTGGGCTCTTGAAGCTTTGAATTACATGCCAATTGAATTTTGGAAATCCGATCAAAAGCATCGTACTTGGACTCTCCAAGAAACTTTGTACTTCTTTGATTTGAGTATGTCCAATTTTCCAACGATGTATGAAGATGCCTTTGATAGATACTTGATAGAAAAAGAGGAATACGAGAAAACGGTTTTACAGTGTGAAACTGGCAGACCAGTGTTTCAAAGTTATGATGTTGACAGAAAAAAGCTAGAGAGCAAAGAAGTGACCCGAAATTTAGAAACGAAAGTAGAAACAGTTTCAGCTGATGTTATTGACAAATCTGTTATGACCAAAAAGCCAGCGAAGACTTCTTCAAACAAACATTGGCCTGCCATAAAAGCTGTTGGTTTTGGAGCAGTGCGTGATGTGACGACAAAGGTCAGAGACGGAAGACAAAGGAGCTCTCCAAGGTGGACTGACAGTTTGTGCGTTGTGGAGACTGCTGCTGATGCAAACTACATTGGTGGCAGTCAAAATTGTGATTCTAACGGAGAAATAGAAGATCAGGAAGAAAACAGAGTTGATGACAACATACAAAATGAAAACGAGGACTCGAATATTGGAGGCAGCGGTGATACTATACAGGGAGGGGAAACTGTTTTTGGGACTTTGCGTCAGCAGCTAGTGCCTGCAACTTTGAAAATACTCGAGAACGCCGATGCTGAAATTGCGGTGACTGATGAATCAGTTACAGACGATGTTTTCGACAACTCAACTGCTGAAGATTTAGTGATATCCAACGCTATCGTTGATGGCCAAATTGAAAGTGCTGTTCGGTCGCGTGATGTGGCTTCTGGCTTAGTTCAGATGAAGTTGGAAGAGCCAGACTAGTCCGAACGGGAGACGTGGCTGAAAAGGGAAAACGAAACAACTGCAGGTAGAATCCGAGAGTCCTGTTTGGATATTGGTGAACAAGATTGGCCATTGGAAAGAGAATGCAAGAAAAACAGTCTGTTAAACTCTGAGCCCAATTACTCCACTCTGCAAGTGATGGAATTCTTCAGAGCGAACAAGTTGTACAAAGCGCAATTGAGCAGTCACTGATGGTGGGGCAAAGCAAAGTTTCGTCGGCAGAAGAAGTCAATTTCGGAGAAAGTTCAAACAGCGATTTGGAGTGTGAAGTGTTGCACTTCCAGAGAGGGAAGTTCCATGACGATAAGTTGCTGTCACTTTCAGAGGCAAGTGATCTGGATCTGAATTTTCCGATTGATGGAGAAGCCGCTTGTGCATTTGACATTGGAGAGGATGTAGTGGCAGTACTCCTGGGGAGCTCTTTTCCAAAGCAAGATAATGAACGGGAGCAGTCCTCGTATTTCGAAGTCAAGAAAACAAAAGTTATTGATCGAAATCGTTTGTTGATTTGCTTATCCGGTCGAGAAGAGATAGTACATTATAGGAGGGAGTTGTCGTGTGGTTCTTCTACAAACTTGTTGAGAGCAAGTGACGATCACAGAAGTGCGGAATTGGACTACCCTGAGCTGTGCAAGCTGTTATTTGGAAAACAAAGGGTCAGTCGGAAGGAGAAATGGAACAAACTGAAATTGGAGTATCAGTCGAACAGGTTGGTGTGGCGCAAACGAAAGAAAAGGTTGAAGAATGAGACTGGAGGTGGACATCCCTTCAAGCATCAGAGGAACAAAAAAGAGTTGAGCAAGGATGCAAGACTTCGGTGGTAATGTTAGCTTGAAACTACTACCAATGTTTTAACGGATTTTTTTTTATTATTTAGCTGTATATAGATCAAAGAGCCATGCATTCAACAATTTTTTTGACACTCTATTGTTCTCTCTGGCGCTTAATTTTGCTGTATATACATCAAAGGAGCTATGATAAGTGTACTTTTACTCTTTTAGTGCTGTTAGATTATACTTTTTATATACTGCAACAATTCCTGGCCGCTGTAATACAAAGCAAAACAAAAAGGAGGGAGTTAGAAAGGCTAGAAACGAAGGAAATAGTTAGCAGAAGGAGTTTAAGATTTAAAAAAAAATCGCAAATGATCGCAATTGAGGATACCTGGACCAACAGCCAGCGATCTACTACTTTTTTTTAATTTGGCAAAGGGGTTGTTCAGAAGCCGCTAATAATTACAAAAAGGGAACTGTACTCCTTTTATCAGACTATAAGTATTGAGACACTGCAATTTTTACTTATTCGAAAGACAGTTTTCCAGGAGAAAAACGATGATAGAAAGGGGGGGTGTAGAATATATGATTTCGCAAATCAATCAAATGAACAAGTAAAATCAAAAATATTTATAAAGACATGAAAGCGCTTGATACAAATAACTTTTTTGTTAATTAAATTGCGTTTTACAACAGCACGAGCTAGAAGTAATTATAGTTTATCAATGCAACTAATCGAACTCTAATTAACAATGAACAAAAGCAACTTCGACTAATCAACAAGATCTATTCAAAACTAATAGACAAAAAGACGACCCCTTTGTTAAGAAACGGCAAAAAGTCTAAGTAGGGCTAATTACACTAACGGTCACGAAATCCGGGCAGCCTCAATAGCGACGACTCTTGGGTTTTGGTTCCTTAGGTTTATTCAAGGCACCCACGACAAGCATAGAGTGAGCCTCGTTATCCTTGCGCGTTTCAAACCAAGTATAAGTTGCGCCATTTTCGCACCCCCGGTTATTGCCCGCATAGTAACCCCAAATCCCATTGTCTGCATCGTACTCAATAATATGCACTCCCATGATCTTAGCCAGAGCAAACAAGTCGATAGTTTGGATACCGCGTTCTTTCAGGCTCTGATTAAGATCTATACGCGGAAGGTATTAACTGTCGTACCACTTCTTAAGGCAACTCTCCCGAGCTACCTCCAACGCGACAACGAGTGCTTCAGAATTATTGATTGACCCTGTAAGTCGTGTACTAATGCAGGCAAGGAAACAATTATAACGGTTTGTCGCGCAATCTTTCACGTCGATCAGTTCCTTCGGCAGGTCTGTTGAAGGAGCATCTCTGACATTAAAAGGAAGCTTCTCCTTAGGCTCCAAACCTAATGCCCCACAAATTGTTATCCGCTTCTTCTCACTTATTTGCACCATTCGCTTACCATCGATAGTAACAAGACGTCGATAGGCGCATACAGTACAAAACGAAGTAAGAGAGCGGCATATATCCGGCAACTTGTAATTGTCGTAACGTTCAGCGGCAAAACTTTCTAATGCTTTTCCCGCACCTTTATGGTCAAGAGTTACGTCGTGAATATGTTTTAATGTTTCCCATGCCGCTGAGGCAGAAACAACAGTTCTTCCGTTCTTTCGAAGAACGCCATCAGAAAAATGATAGCCTTTCGACTTACGAACGAAAGCGTTCCGGGATAAATTGTCGATACACGTATAAGGAATGGTCTTATTAAGATGGTATTCGAAAATTTGATTGTATTCAATTGGGTCCATGGATAAACGAAAAGGAACCAAATGAATAATGAAAAGAAAACAATGTTCAGATAAAAAGAAAAGAATAAAGTTTGGTATACAAAAAATGAATCAAAAACGAGCTGCTTTAAAAGTGTGGTATAAAGAATGATAGCACAGCAGAATGAATGAGAACTATTATCGAGTTTGATAAATTTGACTAAAAACTTAGAGAATTTTTCAAAAAATACAGAATTAACCAAATTCGCTCAGCAACCCCCGTTTCCGATGAGAAAGTCCTATCGACATGAAAATTTGGGAGCGGATAGAAATGATGATTTCAATAGGACTTTATCAGGGGGTATTTTTCGATATGAGAGCTTGAACCCGAGATATTAGCGCCCAAAGTGGGTTAGATCGAAGTAGGAGGAAGTTATACTAAGCGTCACTGTTATCTCTTAGAAATCACAGGACTTGCAACCCTAAGTACTCTTATTACAAATGAGACATAAATCAGGCTTAAATAGTCTTTCCCGGGTCCCTATCCCAGGAAAACTGGGAAAACGCTTAACTCATGAAACTTCTAAACTATTCATTGAAAATTAACCAAAAGCGGGATGAGAGCCCGAGGCAGTATGTCCTTCTGATAGGAGTAGGTTTTAAATCCCAGAATGGTGTTAATAATCGTTTTTTCCATGGAAAACCTGAGAACACGGAAGTTATTAAGTTTTAATAGTTATGTCGGCATATTGTACTTTCTAAATAGCACATACAGTTTATATTGGATAGCAAAGTTAAATGAGGATAGTTTGCAGACTCTTTCTACACCATGTATTGAGCTATAGCGAAATTTGGGAAACAATATGAGGAAACACTATGACTCCTGAAACAACGAAAAAATGTCCAATATTGTATGAACGAACGAATTTAGAATATTATGGACTAAAAGATGGATTTTATAGCCTAAGTCAACCCCCACTCCCTATGTCGACATAAATTTCGGATTACTCAGATTTCACAAATGAACTCTTTCATGGGTATTTTCAAGCATGCAGAAGATAATGAACAATGGAAAAAGAGACTCTAAATTACCCACCCCATTCTGAAATGGACAGGCGAGATTTCAGGAGGGCATTCATGTCGGAATTAGGGTGCCGGCGGAAATTCAGACTACTGTTAGGAATATTTTACGGGTTGACATTTTAGGCAGTTTTAAAGATAGACAAAGGGCAACTATAGATGTTTTTGTTTTGATAAAAGTATATAATTGACGTTTGGTGCAATGAGAAATATGTCGCCATTTAACCCAACTAGAAAATCTCTGTTAGCAGAAAGATGATTATCATTTTTGAAACGGAATGGTTGGTACAATTGAACGGAATACTTCGGAATATTCCTGAGAAGTTGGGAAAAGTTCTAAACGTACGGGTTAAATTGCGACATGCGCAAATATTTCGTTTTTCTAAAAATCATTTAATCTTGCGAATGGTGATCGTAGCATGACGACCTTGATTATTTGTGTGCTCTATCCGATTACTTTTGCTGAATTTGGTATATGGTAGGGGAGTATTTTCGAACATTGGTTTTTAATTGGTTGAAAAGTCAAGTGATTCGTTTCTTCAGTACAATAGGGAGGAGCTAATATTATGCAAAGCATTTGACGTTTGGTATTTAGTAGGCGGATTGGTATTTGCGTGAACGAATTTGCATAACTCGTGATATAGGTAGGGGTAGTGCAGCGTGACTTGTTTCGTTGACCAATGCGAGTTGAGTTCATCTTCGGAAGAGCGTTCCAAAAGAGCGAAAGTAAAGAAATCAATACAGCTAGCAATCAACCATCCCCCAAAGAGAGCGAGTAGTAGAACAAAGAGGTGTAATGACAGTAGTTCACACAGGTAACGATTTCTAATGCCACGTGGCAGAAGGCGTTGCATCTAAGTTATTGAGAGTAGAAAGCGAAAACCGCGAGGGCAGAGAACGAAGAGAGAACGAAGAGAGAGATTACAGAACAGTTGGTTCTAGATAGAGAGAACGAAGAGAGAGATTACAGAACAGTTGGTTCTAGATAGAGAGAACGAAGAGAGAGAATGCAGAACAGTTGGTTCTAGATAGAGAGAACGAAGAGAGAGGATACAGAACAGTTGGTTCTAGATAGAGAAGAAAAATTTAAAAGTAAGTTTGAGCTTGATTAATTTTTGTCAAGACCAGTTGGACTGTGAGGCAATTTGCAATCAACAAATTTGACTTTTAGATTTTGTTAAGACGGAAACGCAGATTTTGAGATAACTTTAAAAATAGGACTGAAATAGTTAGGAACACTTTTCAGAAACGGAAAATACTTTTCAGAAGCTGGGAATTGATTTGATGAAAATTCATTTTAGAAGTGTGCACCCATTATTTAGTGTAAATCTTTTTTGAGTTTATGTATCTACATTTTCGATTGATTAAATAAATGCAGTTGAGAACATTTCTTGCCGGTTATTGTTACTTTGGCTTGATTACTTATTTTCGACTGTTAATTTATTTAATCAACGGAACTTTTGAACGGCGGCCGAGAGCAACTGAGGACAAAAGACATCAGTTTCAGCAAATAGACGACCCACCGAATAAACCTTTTGAAATCGCTAGAGTTTTGGGCGCTAGCCATTCCTCAGCTAGAAGCCTTCTAACGACCAAAATACAAAATTCTACACTATCACCACCACTTTTTCCAATGCTTATATGATTTGTGAGTAAGAAGGTGATGATTATGATTTAAAATTTAATGCCGAGAATTTGGTACTAGACGAATTTGGTACAAGAAGGTGATGATTATGATTTAACATTTAATGCCGAGAATTTGGTACTAGACAGCAGCAGTCACCTTTTTTATAGCAAAAAGAAAAGCCTTTATTTCATTAGAGGTGTCTGTTTAGCAAAGCACCCT
The DNA here is from genome assembly GCF_964194025.1 of Convolutriloba macropyga. Lineage (NCBI taxonomy): Eukaryota > Metazoa > Xenacoelomorpha > Acoela > Convolutidae > Convolutriloba > Convolutriloba macropyga. The sequence continues at coordinate 46,375,962 of NC_134473.1, read as the reverse complement.
TATATTTTTCCATCAGGCAATGCAACTGAATACACTAACAATTTTTGTTAGCTACAAGTTTTCAATTAATTTTTTTATCACACAAGTTACGATTTTTCACGATAGCACCTAATTCGTTTTTGTTAAAAAAGATTATCAGGCCGTTGTATATATTAAACAGAAATTCAAACTGACAGAAAACAGATTTCAGATCTGCGCATCGTCTCCTAACCGAAAACTTTTCTATGGTAGCATTATTTAGATTAAAAATTTTGATCACGATTTATTTGAAATAGAGTTAAAAAAATTTTACAAAAAAATTGAAGTAATGCCATCGAATAACTTTTGTGGAGTGATTTACCTAACATTTAACTATCATTTACCGCAAAAATTATTTTACTGTGACCAGCATGGGATGAAAAATTGTCATCAAAACACAGATAGTGAACGAGATGTACAACGCAAAATTGTCTGCAAACTACTTCAGCTGCATGGAAGGCTAACATCAGTGGGAGAAAAATTTGTGCGTCTGCAGATTTCATAAACAAAACTGTTTTGGCAGAAGATCATGCACTGTATTGCTGTTCATTTAATAAAACATCTCTATTAAAAAATTAAAATAATTTATCCATGTGATACGGCATTCCATTCAATCTGTTCCATCTGACATGATGCAATAAATAAGTCATGTTATAATGTAGGCTCTAACAAATTACATCTCCCCCCCTTTATCTTCTACTACTTCGCAGAACGCAATACCGCGAAAATGGAGATGCCGTACAAAGGCAAAGAAATCAACACTACACCAAGGTGATACAAAGGTATAGGTTTTTTATGTTGTATTTATAGGCTATAAGACCAGTAAAACTTGTCAGTTCTTGAGGATTTAGGGCAAGAGAAATTTTTTATTAAACAGCAAACTTGGTTTAAAATGCAATTTTTCAACAATTGATGTAAAAAAGCATAATCTGCGTTTCAACTAGAAAAACTATAACTTTTCACTGACTGCGACTGTTTTATTCCAGGAATATACTGCTGATACAGCTGAAATTTCTGGGGTATATTGCAACGGAAGTTTTGTAAATAACTCAATCATTGCTCAACAGAAATTTCAACAGAAAACTGGACCAGTGCAATGAGACCAACGCGCACCACTTTCAACTTTTTCATGGTAGATTTAAATTTCAAGCCACGTAAAATCCCGGGCCGAGGATTTTCCCAAAAAATAACGGGGAAAAAAGTGTAAAGAGCGTAAAAAATAAAAAATTACACCCCTAATTCTACGCTTAATTAAAGTTGGAAGGGTCTAAGTAAAAGGGCGTATTTTAAAAAAGTGAAAGGAGGTACTGAGGATTGATCCCCCATCTTCCCTCTCTCGAACATGGTACATTCACTTTTGAGCGCTAACCCTTTCGCCAACCGATTCTATCATTTTACGTTACAATTTCGGTTATAATGGTAGTTGTGTAAAAGTGTAATTTTTATCAATCAACACTAAATTACACTCTTTGCAAAGAGTGTAAAAAAGTGGAGAAAAGGGTGTATATACAGTGTAATTTTTTACATCCTAATCCCCACTAGGGGTGGATTAAGGGTGAAACCTCGGCCCGGGTGAACAAGTTTTTGAATTAAAGAAGCTGCCGCTTACCTTGGCGCGGAAAAATCAAGTTTTGCAATCCAGGCTTTGATTCTTTAAACACCTCCCTCCTGGACATCAATTGAAACCCTTAGTCAAAACAGTTTATCAATCAGTAACCTCTCTAAATGAAATAGTAAACCCACGATAATAATTTTTATTTCAGCTTAACTGCTTTTGATACAAATGTTTTTCCTGCAGATACCGGTATCAAAATCTCTGTCAAACGATTTTATGCAAAATGGAGTGGCAACAGAAGGTCATGGGTATGCTGCGCTGAGTCAGTAAGCATATACATCAACTAACGTTTACTCACTAAATTAATACTCTAGTGATTCACGGAATAGAGTGCTGCACGCTAATACACAAAAATGCAATGATCAAATGCTATGTAATGGTTAAGTGACTTTGCTTGAAGTCACTAAGAAGTTCTGGCGTTTATCGAGAACCGCGAAGCGGTTCGTGATATTAGGTCAGAATTTCAAAGTGACTTCTGCAGAGTCACTTAACCATGCATAAAATACGAAACGCGCACGTTTTAAAATGACGAAAGTAAACAAAATTGAACTTCTGGCTAACTAGCAACTTCTGGCATTTTAACTTCTCGCGCTGCAGGCTTTTGGCATTTTAAAATGTGCACGTGAGTGTTTTAAGCTAACAGACTGTACTATGCATGTTCAATGTTTGCAAAGTAAGATAATTTAATTATCCAAATTCACTGCTCACCTGTACAACATTTTAATTTTTTTTGCAGAATTTTGCGAACTAACAAATGAAATTTTTTTGTTTATTTTTTGTAAATAAACTGTTTCAGTACTGGTTTTACAAGTTATTATTGGAGTCCGCAGGTTCAGTGCTGAAAACTCTGGGTTGTAAGCCTGGGTTTAGCTTCACAGCTGTCCCTATTTTCGACAGTTCGTGAATGCGATCTAATGATCAGTAAACCTTCTTCTTCGTATCTGAAAAACACCAATTTTTTGTTCACACGAAAACACAATAGGAACACTACAATCGGATGATTTGAGCTCATCGTTAGGTTTGCAAAACCATAAACAAAGCATTTGGTAAGCATTTAATTGGAACGCGTGTGGTTTAAGAAAAATTGACTGCAGGTTTTTAATCCAAATTGTTCATGCAATCTCAATTGATTCAGTTTCCTCTACAAAAAAAGTAAATAGAAAAATTAATCTTCGCAAAAACAATCAGCAATAAAAGTAGAGCTTTTGTCAATTGTGTTTGCATTCAGATATTTTAAGTGGAAACCAAATCAAAGCGGACCATTAACTGTCCCTGATGGAACATAGTCTTTTTTAATTCATGGTAGGTAGAATACATTTCAACAGTATGCAAGCGTTGATATCTTTCCAATAGATTTTTCCCTTCAGAAAAACTGAGTATTATTGATATGCCATTAATGAATGCTTTTGCAACATCTTGTTTTGTGATATTGAGTCAAGAAGTTTCGAAAGGTCTTGTTTTTCAGCCTGCACTATCTTGTCGGGTTCAAATGCGTTTATAAAAACTTCTAATTAAAAAAAAGAGTCATTTATAACAATCAGGTGTGGAAAAATTAAACCTGAAAACAATTGGCCTAGCCTTCAGATTTGTTTCCTATTTCAAGATGTGCTGAAAAATGTGCTGAAATTTGGGCCTGTAGTTTGTTACATCTAAAGGTTCGCTAATTTGAGTTCTTTCTGAAAAGAAGTTCTTTTTAATGATTTTTATTAAGGAATTGAGAAAGACGACGATTGATTTTGCATCCTAGGTAATTGCCCATACAGTTACTGTTCATGGTCCAACTAGCTTAAGCGTTTTTAGCTTTCTAATTGTTTCATGCACGCAACTCTTAGCCGCATTGTTCAAATTGATTGAACTGGGAGAAGCAGACTGTCTTGAATATGAAACATCTATTTTTGCCCCTGTTAACACTTATGGGGCAAAGTGGATCCCTTGGGCAAAATTGGGAGTATTGTAATGTTAAATTATAAAACCAAGAGAAGAGTTTCTCACACCATTTGGAAATGTTGCCTATTGATTGTGTAAATTGAGTGATAATAATCCACTTGCTCGATTTGCTTTCAAGAGATAAAAAGATGTGGTGATTGTGATTAGTTTCCTTTTTGATTGTTTCTGCCAGTTTCTTTCGCTTCTTCATGCGTTGTAGTTTCCAGATACTGCCGCTTTCTCTTGGACATATGGAATGAAGTTTTTTTGTAGAATTTATCTGCATTTGTGAAATATTTTGGCATGTAGTCTGTAACATCTAAAGCTTCGCGAATTTGAGCCCTTTTTGGAAAAAGTTGGCTGCAATATTTTAATTTATCAGGAAAATGAAAAGGATAATTATTTTTAGAGGCATATTTGATAGATACACCATATTTTATTGATCGTATGATTACAGCACTTGTCTAAGTAGTTTAAGCATTTTTAGCTCTCTAATTGCTTCAAGCACGCAGTTCTCTGTCACCTTGAGGTAGATTGCCTTGAATGTAAAAAATCATTTTCCGCCATTGTAAACACCTTCTGGCTTGACTTGCTTTTAAGAGACAGAAAAAAATTTCGTGTGCATGATTTGGTTTTTGTTCGATATCATGTCCGCTGGATCGTTTCGTCTTGTTCTGTATAGGTTCCTGATTGTGTCACCTTTTTCCTTCTTGGACATTCGCAAGGAAGAGTGTTTTGTGAGAAAATTATCTGAACTCATGATTTTTGAAAAATTTTGCTGTTTTTAAGTTACGAACAAGTTTCATGTTATGAAAGGTGTACGTGCTTTTGTAATGATATAGTGATCAGATAAACGCTGAAAAAGACTTTATAATAAAACATCAAAACTGGAGTAGAGCAGATGCCATAGATCAAGTTTCTCTGTAAGCCTAAGAAATGTCTGTTTTTTGCGAAAGGGGAAGATAAAAAACTCTTGTCTCGAACCGGGAGTGCAGCAGATGGAACCAATAGGTAATCCAAGAGAAATCGTGCACTATACTGGTGAATTATTTTTAACAATAATGGGACACTTAAAAATTACGGAGGCGTGAACATGTTTCTTCTCTTTCTGTTTCTGGCTGCGATTGAGCTGGTTCTAGCCGGGGAATTGTACTTATAAGCCAGCAGGTGATTTAAGACTTAACACAAACTCTTTCTCACACACGCACACACTTGCGGTTCACTTAACACATTTCACGCCAACTCAACTTAATCTCTTTAGACTTCAAAGGCGAATTGTTCTTGTAGCCGAATAAATGCAAAACCTGATTAAAAACAGATTGGTTACAGAGAACAACGCAAGTCTAAGGAATATCAAGTCTCGACTTTTGAACTTATAATATTAAGTCGCTGAATTAATTTCAGTCAAAATCAGTTAGTAACAATTTCTATGAAATTTGCAGCTTGATCGCGAAATTCCTAATGACTAATTTCATATTGTCAATTACAACATCTAAAGCTTCGCGAATTTGAGCCCTTTTTGGAAAAAGTTGGCTGCAATATTTTAATTTATCAGGAAAATGAGAAGGATAATTATTTTTAGAGGCATATTTGATAGATACACCATATTTTATTGATCGTATGATTACAGCACTTGTCTAAGTAGTTTAAGCATTTTTAGCTCTCTAATTGCTTCAAGCACGCAGTTCTCTGTCACCTTGAGGTAGATTGCCTTGAATGTAAAAAATCATTTTCCGCCATTGTAAACACCTTCTGGCTTGACTTGCTTTTAAGAGACAGAAAAAAATTTCGTGTGCATGATTTGGTTTTTGTTCGATATCATGTCCGCTGGATCGTTTCGTCTTGTTCTGTATAGGTTCCTGATTGTGTCACCTTTTTCCTTCTTGGACATTCGCAAGGAAGAGTGTTTTGTGAGAAAATTATCTGAACTCATGATTTTTGAAAAATTTTGCTGTTTTTAAGTTACGAACAAGTTTCATGTTATGAAAGGTGTACGTGCTTTTGTAATGATATAGTGATCAGATAAACGCTGAAAAAGACTTTATAATAAAACATCAAAACTGGAGTAGAGCAGATGCCATAGATCAAGTTTCTCTGTAAGCCTAAGAAATGTCTGTTTTTTGCGAAAGGGGAAGATAAAAAACTCTTGTCTCGAACCGGGAGTGCAGCAGATGGAACCAATAGGTAATCCAAGAGAAATCGTGCACTATACTGGTGAATTATTTTTAACAATAATGGGACACTTAAAAATTACGGAGGCGTGAACATGTTTCTTCTCTTTCTGTTTCTGGCTGCGATTGAGCTGGTTCTAGCCGGGGAATTGTACTTATAAGCCAGCAGGTGATTTAAGACTTAACACAAACTCTTTCTCACACACGCACACACTTGCGGTTCACTTAACACATTTCACGCCAACTCAACTTAATCTCTTTAGACTTCAAAGGCGAATTGTTCTTGTAGCCGAATAAATGCAAAACCTGATTAAAAACAGATTGGTTACAGAGAACAACGCAAGTCTAAGGAATATCAAGTCTCGACTTTTGAACTTATAATATTAAGTCGCTGAATTAATTTCAGTCAAAATCAGTTAGTAACAATTTCTATGAAATTTGCAGCTTGATCGCGAAATTCCTAATGACTAATTTCATATTGTCAATTACAGAAGTAGGTCTTGGCCATTATTGCCCCCCCCCCCTAGTGGCCATATAACGTATAGCCCATAGCCCCATCTAATTACTGTATATGTATATACCTATATACCATAAAGGGGAAGGCCATGATTTCAGGGGGCTAATAGGGGAAGACGTAAACAAGTTTATTTGAATGGAATACATGACAGCGGAAAAATTGTCGCAAGAGTGTAAATAATTTTCCTGTTGAGCAAAATGAACTTTCGGCCTGTGAACTCGAAATAAAGGAATGTCTGAACTGCAGACGTGTGATCGAATGTTGTGACACGTTTGGTAACACGTGATTTTTTAACAGGTACAAAAACACGCTGACTTTCAAACTTCAAGCTAAATAGTGAAGCAAGAATTCGAATAGGCTTTGCTATTTGTTTTCCATTAATAAATCAACACCTACAGGAATTTTTGAAGAAGAGTTTGTACATTTCAACACAATCGGAAAAGTCAATATCTGTGCAGAACGTTCATAATAAAACAAATGCCTTCTAATTTTTTTTCAGATTTCTCCATGTAAAATATGTAGCTATTAGACAGCCCTCAAATATGAGAATGAGAAGCTATGCCCGATCACAATTAGCAGTTCCTGGAGAGTTTCTTTAATCAGTTTGTTTAATCTTCTTTAATCTTTCTAGCAGTTTCTTTAATCTTCTATGCGGTCATGAGCTCAATAGAAACTCGTTCACCAATCTTGGAATTCCATTCTTTGGTTTTTCGATTCCGCATTAACATTCAAAAAAATTAGCACCAAGGCATGAAAAATTCAAAAGTTTGGCAATAAAAAAATAAATTTTCGGCCCTTTTATATCAAATACGAAGGATGAAGATAAAGCTATTGATATAAGATCTCGATAAAATATTTGTGGCCAGAGTTTTTGGAGAGATATACTCAAGATAATGATCCTTTTGATCGACGATTTCGCTCTTGTACTTCTTAGGATTTTTAACAACAAACTTTTTTTTGAATTTTTTTGACAAACTGTTTTTCAACAAACTTTCAACAACAAACTTTTTTGACAAACAAATTTCTTGACTCTCAAATTTTATAGAGATAGAGTTCAATAGTGCTATCGCTAAAAGCATATCTAAAGGTATTAAAGTGCCTATACAGCAGACGTTCTGCGTATCAGTAGCAAATACTTCTCCAGAGTAGAATGTAAAGCAGACTGGATCCTAATAGAATGTCATTCTACCTCAGAATGCTTTAGGCAAACTAGACAACTAGTGAAATCAAGATATTAGAAATCTATTCTGTGTCGGCCCCCAACTCTTTTTATGCCCCACAGTTACAAATTTTATGTTGTTATATAGCACGTTACTATGTAATAAAAACATCACGTGCGCCTGGGGTCATAAAAATAAAAGCCCACTAAGCTGGGGAGTGGGCAAAACAGAATAGATCCGAAACTAGAAACTAAGAAAAGTTTCTTCAAGATTGCAACATAGTCGCGGCCCAATTGATGGTCGCAGATCAAAAATGACATCATTTGAGATCAAAATCTACTTGATTTTTTTTATTAGAGGACGCTTATAGATTTTTTTCGGAGTTTTTACATTTGTTTATCTAGGTAAGCTGTTGCTGCTGTTGATATAATCAGTGATTTGTCCGAAACGGTCAAAGAAAAGATTAGTGTCTTTTTCCACAATCCAAACCAAATCTCTGACTTGATGTTTATTAAGCTGTTCTTAGACCATCTATTGCGTTGCTGCAATTGAGCAAAACATTTGCTTGTCCATGGTTTCCGTAAATTGACTAGGATTCTGTTCAAGAAACAACTTACAGCAACTTAAGCTGCCAACAGAAAACACACAAATTAGCCAAATTACGTTTGCTTGACCAATCAAGAAATGATTTTGAGTCAAAATTTCTAATTGAGCAACATCTCCACTTACGGGTGTTAATAGTCAGTTAATAAGCAACCGTTCGACAACGCAGAATGAACTGCCCAACTTACGTTCGTTATAAGAATCTGCTTTCAAAATGTTATGCATGTCCTTTTGGGATGAACGGACCAAACTACAGACGCCAACAAAGTGAGGCGCTGCTGGTGCGTTAAATCTCCGCTGATTTTTTTTTCAACTAGGTTGACTGTCACATTGTCAGATTTGATTTGCTTGAAAGCTTCCTTCTTTTAACTCTTTTGCCGCACCTAGGAAGTTTGTTTCGTTTTCAGACACAAAGCTGTTTGTTTTACCTCTTCTAGCTACCAATCAAGGACATGCGCGAATACACGAACTGATCTCTATATGGACTGCTCGCTTGCTCAGACACGTGAACAAGCAAACCCCGTTCTCCAAGTTTTCTTCGACGGGATAACTTGCAAAGGTCCGAAGCAACCAACGCCAAAATTTTAGAAGGGTCGCATATTATCTTTAACTCCACTTTCCTGGATATCACTCATCTGGACCAGGATATGTATATTTTTAAGAGGAGGAAACTTTTCTTTCTTTAATCGCCAATTTCCACATTTAATTTCAATTCAATTGAAAATCAACACTTTCGTAACCTTTTCGTTCTCTAAATACGTTCGAAAAATTCACAGTCCCTTTGGCATTCATAGACGAAGAAAATCCTATTCAATCGGGGCACTTAGTGCCTTGACACGAGGTTGCTCGCGCCTAGTGCTGAGCTAAAGGACCGAGGTGGGCTAGTTTTTATGTTCCAACTGATTTAGAGAATCAAAGCTTAAAAACATCTTTTTTGTTATAGGCTTGCAGAAATCGAAAGAAATTTCCCTGGTGGTATAAGGCAATTAAGTAGGGCAAGAACAATTCAGAAAATTGACCGGCAGAAATTATCATTCCATTAAGCATTTATGAAAAAATTAAGCGCATGTTTTTTCGCCCGTGCTTTTTTAAGACTTAATTACAAATTAATTTATGAATTTGAGTTATCTCGTAATTTTATTACTCTACGTATTTTTAGCCATGAACGGAACGGGATCTCCAGTTGCCCCTTTTGATTGGCGATTTTGCTATTTTACATGTTATAGCTGATAATAGGAATGAATAACCTATACGAATAATCTTTCTGCCGGTTGGTGCCTCACAACATTTTCTAGTTTTGTGGTTGTATGTATTTAAAGCACTTTAAAGCTTTGAAAGCTTCAATTAAGTCTTTATAAAAGTGCTTATTGTATGCTCAAAATGCGCGCGAATAATAGATACCTAAATTGAGTGGAAACGTACTACAAGATTTGTTACCTACTTTTCGCAAAGAATGTTCTTTCATTTCGCAAAATTGGCGGAACCGCTTTTGCGAAAAGTAAGATACAAAGGATGTCATCTAATTTCGTTCATTGTATGGAACTCATTTTCGAGCCAATTTTACTAAGGCGGAAATTTTGGGGTATACCTCTGCATCGTAATGAACTGAAATTATCAATGCAATTGCGATACAGCTAAATATATTTTGTTTACATAAGCAACAAACAAGTTAAATTATATGGATAGTCATTTGCAATAACCTAGACAAATTAAGTACAATTTAAACTGCTAACGCAAAGTTATGAAATCATTATTAATCTAATAAGCATATAAAAAAAAACAATTTTTTTTTCGTTTTTAACTATCCTTACGTTTGAGTTATCTCGTAATTTTATTACTCTACGTATTTTTAGCCATGAACGGAACGGGATCTCCAGTTGCCCCTTTTGATTGGCGATTTTGCTATTTTACATGTTATAGCTGATAATAGGAATGAATAACCTATACGAATAATCTTTCTGCCGGTTGGTGCCTCACAACATTTTCTAGTTTTTAGTTTATTGTAATTTTCCTTAGGATTTCAAACATTTAAAAACTTTTTTTAGAGACTCTTCAATTGTTTGTGTCAAAAGATGTGTAGCTAACTGAATCTAATAGTGGAAACTATTTACATAAGATTTACACAAAATAATGGAGCAAAAATTTGCTTGACAGGGGTGGAGTATGTGGACAAAACATTTTACCTAAAACTGGTTTACAATTCCATAATAAAGACAGAACAAATCATCAGAACTGATAACTATTAACATTACGATGCAGAGGTATACCCAAATCGTCACGGGCAGATATGCCCGATGTGTGTATCTCGTGTTCGTTTTTACTATGTTAATACATTGAAAGTGGTACAATATTGCGGAAAATAGCTACTTTAGCAGAAACAGGCAAAATGGAAGGGAATATCGTATCCCGTGTTCGCAAAAGTGTCCTAATTTTAGCCGCGAAATGCAAGTACAAAATCAATAACCTATTTTTCGCGCGAGTTGTATCAGGCATCCGCTCAATTTACGTATCGATTTTTCGCACGCAATGTAGCTCGATTTCGCATATAATCCGCAATTAAGCCTAACTTAATTACTACTTATTTAATTAAACCTTACTTATTACTACTAGTAGTACTTTATTACTACTTTATTACTACTTATAGTACTTTATTACTACTTATTACTACTTATTAGTACTATTTATTACTACTTATTAAAATTGGCCAGACCCACGTTGATATACAAAGCCTTTGATGTGCGAGGGATTTTTCGGAAAAAAATCATTTTTTGTGGTTGTATGTATTTAAAGCACTTTAAAGCTTTGAAAGCTTCAATTAAGTCTTTATAAAAGTGCTTATTGTATGCTCAAAATGCGCGCGAATAATAGATACCTAAATTGAGTGGAAACGTACTACAAGATTTGTTACCTACTTTTCGCAAAGAATGTTCTTTCATTTCGCAAAATTGGCGGAACCCCTTTTGCGAAAAGTAAGATACAAAGGATGTCATCTAATTTCGTTCATTGTATGGAACTCATTTTCGAGCCAATTTTACTAAGGCGGAAATTTTGGGGTATACCTCTGCATCGTAATGAACTGAAGTTATCAATGCAATTGCGATACAGCTAAATATATTTTGTTTACATAAGCAACAAACAAGTTAACTTATATGGATAGTTATTTGCAATAACCTAGACAAATTAAGTACAATTTAAACTGCTAACGCAAAGTTATGAAATCATTATTAATCTAATAAGCATATAAAAAAAAACAATTTTTTTTTCGTTTTTAACTATCCTTACGTTTGATTACAAAATAAATATTTTATCATAAATACATAAGCGGATACTGACTTGACCTTTTTATAAAGTTAATTAAGCATAATATCTACATATCACTCAACTTGATAAAATTCAATTACGTTTGTGATCTTGGGTAATTTATGTCACCGTCAAACGCCATACTAAACTGCTCTGAAAGCTGAAACTTTTCACCGACGAAAATTTCAAATGGGATAATTTCGAGGTCAAGGTCTAAGCAGGAGATTCCTTTAAGGCAGGAAATTTAGCAATTTTTTTGTTATTCTAGTCATGATAGAAATGAAATGCAGGTAAAACGGATGAATCGAGATATACAAAAATGAATGCAGATAATATAACTTAGAAAACGACAGCCACTGTTATGTGTCTGTGAAGTGTCCTTGAGGAATTAGAGCACATCAAACTTATACCATTATACAAGGTCAATCAATCGTATATGGGATTCAGACTGCAAGTGATTAACCTCATTATCAGTTCAAATGAAGAGTTTCGATCTTGGAAAAATTTTACTGCCAGGAAAAATTGCAAATACTAAAGTCATTGGCGTTTTTATCAATAGAGTGCCAAATATTACAATAGTTTTATTGTTAAATAATTAATTCCAGGTATAAAAGTGCTCATACAGGCGTTCTGCATATCATTAGAGAATGCAGATGAATGCTACAGGCAAGCTATACAATTGACGAAAAGAAGGAACCAGAAATTATGAAAAATAGTTTCAAAGTCGAAACATAGCTGACCCTGTTGTTGGCCATAGATTAGATCAAAAATAACATCATTTGAGATCAAAACCTACTGGTTTAAGTTTTACTAGAGGACGCTGATAGTCGCCTTCCAGAGTTTCAATTTTTGCATATCTAGTTACTCTATCACTTCCTTTGATGTGATCTATGATTCGTCCCAAAGGGTAACAAAATAGACTAGCGTCTTCAACCACAATCCAAAGCAAATATCCAATTTGGTGTTATTTAAGCTCTTCCGCAGACCTTTTATTGCGTAGCAGCAATTGAGCAAGGTAATTGCTCATCCATGGTTTCCATTTATTGTGTTTGATTTTCTTCTGTTGACAAAACAGCCTACGGCAACTTAAGCTGCCATCGGAAATCACACTAACTAAGCTAAGCTATAAATTAGGAGACGCAGTGAGAACAGCTGACATCAACAAAACAATACGTCATACAGAAGGTAGATATGCTGGTTTAGATAGTTATAATGATATAAAAAAAACAAAAAAAAATTGTTTTGAATAATTGTGCTTTTTAATAAATACGGTATATCAGCAAGAAATTTTACAAAGAAATTGACAATCGAAAAATTAATAAATCATTATGGGAAACTTATGTCGGAAAATAAAATTATTAAATCTTGAAAATTTATATATGAAGTTAAAAATGATATTAAAATCCGAAAACTTAAACTGTGATCGAACTAGATGACAAGTCAAAATTAGAGAAAATCAAATTTATCAATGGGCAAAACGAAAGAAGTTATGTTGAAACTAAATTTGGAACTTTGATTGAGCGTTATAGACTGTATCGTAGAAACATTTTTTACAGAAAGTAGTCATTTAGCTTTAACATAATTATAATGATTTAGAAAAAAAGCTAAAAGAATATTTCAAATAATTGTTTTATAATAAATAAGTACATAAGCAAAAATTTACAATAAAATTGACAATGAAAAACATATAATTCATTAAGGGAAAATTATATCTGAAAAAAATGCCTAAATCTTCGAAAACAAGAGATGAAGTTATAAATTATATTAATCTCCAAAAAACTCAATCTGTTATTTAATTAAATGACAAATGAAAAATAGAAGAAATAAAAAAAACAATGAGCTAAGACAAAAATGTAATTCAGCAAAGAACTGCAGTTTGAAGGTGAATTCATCAGTATATAATTTTAAGCGATATATATGCAACGTGGGAGCAACATCTTGTTATAATAAAGCAATACAGAATGTCCTAACGTCCAGATTAACAAGCGAGACTTAGACGGCAAGACTTTTTTTGCTTAAAAAGTTTTTTGGCTGATATTGTTGACGTCGATTGGTTAATAATAGGCGGAAAATTGTCTACAAAACCTAAAAGTACTAAACCAAAAACAACCTTTATTGCTACATATCGTGATTATAATTACTTAAAGTTACGTTAAAGGATCCTTTTCGGAGCTTTCTACGTATACTAGGACATATTTAATTTTTATTTTAACGCCTAGAAATACTCAATTCTGATTGCATAAGGACTAGTTCATTTAACTTGTTACATCCACCTCCCCGGAGGAAGAAGTTGGGAAAACTGGTACAAATATTAAAAACGGGCGGACGAGTGAACTGTTCGATGTACTTAAAACGACGGAGCGAGCGACACTTTCGTAGCCATAACTGAGTTTTACAATCCATGTGGAAGGTTAGTAACACCTATGTTTGGTTTCCTCAACTACCCACATTAAGTAATCAGTCTTAAGGTGTTGCTCGCCTTCCACCTAGAAAGTCGATTCAACGTCGGTACGTACTCTCTGAAAAAAGGACCAAATAGCTTTAGCATACGTCTGCCCAAGGAAGCTTGCGATGATTAAATTCATTATCAGCAACCATAGACGAGAAGCAAACGCGAATTAAAAGCATGCTTCTGGGGACAAATGGTAGTTTGTAGCACTTCATCAGTGAGGCGACGTGTGTCAAGAATGCTACATAGCACGCGTTTGAAACTGCTCATAATCCTCTCCCAGTTCCCTCTCTGATTTTTTGTGCTGGGTAGATTGAATATCCGCTTCATTCCTTTGTGAGCAAGCTCAGCTGCAATGTTAACCGCCGCAATAAAGTCACCACCATTGTCCTACTAAATCAGTTTCGGTGTACCCGTACCTGACCCAGCTACCCAACTCCCAAAACACAAGTACTGCTGTTCATGAATGTGAATATCTCAAAGACGGCGCGAGTAGAAAACAAATGAATAGGAATCACCACTTTTTTTGCTTAGTGCGGCGGACAGTCACATAAAACGAATCAAAGTAAAGAATGCGAGTGTTCGTGAAGGGAGGAGATTGATAGGCAAGTTTCTGTTTAAGTTAACCAGACATGATTGATTCCATTGTTACATAATTCGCTGCACCTCAAGCAGTAGGATTTGATGGAGTGCAATGATGAGCTTAGTTTCAGTGCTGTCTTAAATTGCTGTACAATTCATCTTAGGTAATCAACGCCATGCTTTACATGTGCGTTTTCAAGTATCATTGTCCAATCTGGTGGCGTGCATTTCAGATGATGGGATGTTTTACGTTAAAATCAACTTCCATTAAACGCTTGATGCGACCAGAAGAACGGATAAGCCCGTTTAAACTAAGACTTGGCTAGTGTGGAGCAATTTCCCTTTCACGGATTTTTATTCAAAAAGAGTCTTTTTGCTCAAAAAGAGTCGAATGACTCTCCTTGCACCAAGCACTGGAGATAAAATTTTGAAATATTTGATTCTGATTGGATAATAATTTGTTCAATTAATTCGTAACATCATTTACTTCGTAACATCACTTCTAACTCTCACTGAGCTTATAGCAGTTGCAGATGTTTCTGATTGGCTTTCTTTAGAAACGGCGTCCAGCAATTCAAACTTTTGCAGAGTTGCTACTGCCAACCGTTTCCTGTTGTTTTCCTCCATATCACATAATACCAAAATGTGTTTGGGAGACCTTAAAATAAAACTCGGCTCCTGAAACTCAGTCGCTTTATTTTTAGGAGAATTAAAGTAATTTCGTTCTATTTGAATCAAAGTAACTTGTCGTTCTCAGATGTCATTGCCTCCAGGTCAGACTCTTCTGAAGGAACAAATGCTCTTGGTTCCTCCGTTTTCTAGCAAACGCATTTAAGTTCTCATTTTCGTCTACAACACTCAAAACAAATTCCTTGCTTTCTGTTACTAGGTGTTCAACTTTCACTTGCCTACTTTGACTTCTTATACATTGAAGGATATCTTAATGCATAGCGTATAACTGGGCTTCATGTTTTGATATAGCAGCGTATAACTTTCGATTTTTTGATAAAAAAGACTATTGAACATTACGATGTTGTTAATTCGACAAATCAGCAAAACTACCACTGCACACAGGTATCAAATACTAGCCAACTTCAAAAAAAAACAAAATTCACGCCAAAAAAACCAACGCAAAAGCACCCAAACACATCACAATGTAGAACGTCTGAAAAACAAACCGCCCAAAGAATGGAAAAGAATTGTGAGCACACAAAAGGCCCGGCAAAAGCAGAAAACAAAAGTACAGCGCTAAACGCTATGTGCGCAACAGGACGGGAGAAAGATGAAAGAGAAGTCAACCTAGAAACGCGCAAAACACCGGAAATGTTACAAACGGGAAATCGAGTGATCAACGAGCAACGCAACTGTAACTGGTCGGACGTACACCACGAGGCAATTGTGGGTCGCGACGCAATGAAAACGGGACGGACGGGAATGAACGGACTATAAACCGTCAACCAACGAGCAGGGAGGCGGGAAAGAACTATGCTAGTGGACTACAGCAGCAAAATCAAACAAGCAAAACACCCGTAACTCCAGAACAAACTTAAGTCACAAAATAGGAAGAAGGAGAGACAACTGCAAGAAAAACCAGAGCAAGTCATTATGATTCTTTGTAAGACACTAACAAACTAAATTAAAGCAATGCAATAGTATGCTAAAAGTCAGGAAACCTACTAGCCGTAACTCCAGAACAAACTCTTAAGTCATACCCTAGCAGTACAAAGAACCAAAAAAGCCAATCGCTATACTACTAACAACTATACAGATATACAGGAAAATACAACAGCAAAACTATTACAGTACAACAAGAGAGCCAGTAAAAAAGTAAAGTTGAGAGCATTGCAATTTCGAACAAATTTGTTTTTTTTTGGAGTCGACATTAGCCTTACACAGATCAATAGCTTCAAATAATAAGGTTTTGGCCCCGCATGAAATGTACACTAAGTTTTGACAACCAAGATCAGGAACCAAATAAACAGAAAAGCTTGAGGACTTGGATGGAATATTGAAAAAAGCAACAATTTGCATTAAAACCTCATAAACATGCGTTTTCACCTTGATTTCAAGCTCTTTTGAAAAATAAAACACTAAGCACTAAGAAGTGATAAAAATTTTTTTCAGATTCTGCGCCGTAAAGATTTTGGAACAAAAACTCCACATTCTCCGTCTTCGAACAATAGAGTGAAACTTTCTTTTTGAGCGAGCTCAGCTGCAATAATTACCACCTCAGGAAAGTTCGCGCCATTGTTCTACCAAATCAGTGCAGCTGTACTCGCACCTGAAACAAACTGCTCAACTCCCATAATACAAGGACTGCTGTCCATGAATGTAACTATCTCAACATGGACGACGGGAGTAGAAAGACAAACTTAAAAAGAATGACACCTTTTTCAATAGTTCAGTGGACAGCTACATAAAACGGTACAAAGTTTTCAACGCCAGCATTCGTGAAGTGAGGAAATTGATAAGCAAGACTCTGCTTAGGTTAACCAGACATAATTAGTTACAGCATGAAATTCTCTGCACCTCAGGCAGTGGGATTTGATGAAGCGCAACGATGAGCTTAGTTTCAGTGCTGTATAGTGTTGCTGTACAATTGATCTTAGGTGTTCAACGTCCTGATAGTAATGCTTTGCACTTGTGTGTT
Organism: Convolutriloba macropyga; assembly: GCF_964194025.1. Taxonomy (NCBI): domain Eukaryota; kingdom Metazoa; phylum Xenacoelomorpha; order Acoela; family Convolutidae; genus Convolutriloba; species Convolutriloba macropyga. Next base: position 46,358,971 of record NC_134473.1, on the reverse strand, counting down.
CAAGGAACATTTTTTAAACGCGTGACCTGCTCTTAGCATGATGGTTTGTTTTACGTTAAAACCAACTTCCATTAAGCGCTTGATGTGGCCAGAGGAAAGGATAAGCCCGTTTAAAGTATACTGACAATATATTCAAACTACATCAAAAATTAATGAACTACACCAGTGTTTTTGCAGACTATGACAGCTGAAAAGTTAAGAATCAATCTAGCTGTAACTCTAGAACAATCTTAACTCACACTCTAGACGGCAACAGGAGCAATGCCATTAACAATTATACAGTTACACGGGAATATACTGCAGCCGAATTAATATAGTACAACCAGAGAGCCAGTAAATAAGTAAAGTTGGGAACATTGCAACTTCGAATTAAATTATTTTTGTTGGAGTTGACATTAGCCTTACGCAGATCCAAAGCTTCAAATAATTAGATTTTGGAACTGCATGAAATGTGGGTCATAAATTGTCAACTTTTAACAAGAACCAAATTCACAGAAGAGCTTGAAGGTTGGATGGAACTTTGACGAAACGCAACATTTCGTATTAAAACTTCATAAGAAGGCATTTGCACCTTGATATCAAGCTTTTCCAAAAAACACAAAGCACTAAGAAGTTATTAAAATGATTTCAGAATCGTTGTCGCAAAAACGACTTTATACGAATACTCCAAATTCTCCGTCTTCGAACGATTGAATTAAATATAAAATTTGCAGAATTTGCCATATGGCTTGAAGGAAATCTGAATGGAATCTTGAAATAGCAAAATTGTGCCGATAAAAATTTTTTCTCATAACCCTTCACCAAATTTTATGGCAATTTAATTTGCCTATTAAGCTCCAACACTATAAAAATTTAAAAAAGTAATCTCGAAAAACTTTCTAATTTTCTCTGAAGTTTTGTTATTTTTTTAAAAAAGTTACGACCGATACTGGAAACGACAATGCGTTGACAAACGAACGAGACCTAGATTAAAAATGAATAACCGTGAGTGAAGTTAAAAAACCAAAAAAAAAATAAATCTTCGGTGATGATGTTGTTTATGATGACTGTGGTACTGGTGGTGGTTTTGTGTGTTTATGTGTGTGTTTGTGTATGTAAGTGTGTGTTTGTGTGTGCGTGTTTGTGTGTGTATGTGTGTGTGTGTTTGTGTGTATATATGTGTTTGTGTATATATTTGTGGGTGTATATGTATATATAAATATATATATATATATATATATATATATATGCGTTTGTGTTTGTGTTTGTGCGTGTATCTGTTTGCGTGTATATATGTATATATATATATATATATATATATATATATATATATATAAACATATATATATATATATATATTTATATATATATATATATGTTTGTGTGTGTGTGTGTGTGTGTGCGTGCGTGCGTGCGTGTGTGTCGGCAAGGGTGCTTGAGTATTTATGTACCCGTCTCGTCTATCAAGAATGCGTAAAGTTTTCGATTTTGGCTTGAGAGGAAAAGAGAGGCTATAATATAGATAGATTTCCGTTTCAAGAAATGTCCGAATAATAGCATAGCATGGTAATTTTTGCCGTTAGAGGAGCATTTTCGCGATTTGAATTACTTTATATCAGTGAAAGGATTGAAAAACGTGCAAGTATTTAATCAACAGGCAGCATTGATGAATAATATCCATATTAGAGTGAATAATTTCACGAACATAATTTAAGTTCTCAATATTTCAAACAAGTTTACTGCTCTTGAGACTTCAAACTACCCTTTTGAGCTTAATTTAGAACTCTATTCTTAATTCAAGAATTCGGGTCAAGGTTTGTCAATTTTAACCAAAAATTAGCTGAATAACGGTCAGAGTTACCCAGCCATTGTTTCAGTGGTTAATGACAAGTTATGATTAATGACTGCTCAAACTAGATCTCAAAAGGGGCAGTCCTAAATGGATGTCATGGAGTTTGACAAGATTAGAGTTATACTGGTGCTGACCTAACAAATATCATTGCGTATCACTTTAATTTATTCTCAATTAAAGTTGCCAAATTTGCCAAAAATAATCCTCAAGTTAAACTTTGCAAAACTGTTTTTATTAATACGGTATTATACTTACAAAAGTTTCAGGGGATATTATTTATACGATTTTGTTTTATATTCAGCCGTATTTGCTATATAGATATTTTGCACAGGTAGATCAAATTGGCGCCTCATTGCAGGAGTGCGAATATAACATGCTGGAAATAATATATCTAATTTCCGTTTAGAAATAATTTTCTTTGATGCTGTCGGAATTGGTGATTATTTTAAGACTGTTTTAATAACCAAATTTTAGTTTTGTATTTCGCATTTATTAGCTTTGATTATCATTAAATGAGTTATCGAATTTATTCAAATTTTATTTTAACTAGTTTGATTAATTTCCAACTGAAGGTTTCCAACTGTAGGTTAGTTTGGTGATAGTAATCTATAAAACCTCGGCTGCACTTATTTTCCTCAAGTTCCATCAACACGTTCTTGTTGTTGAAATGATAAATAAAAATTTTTATCTTACCGAAATAGGTATAGGTTATTCAATCTGCAGTGGATTAACAGAAGCCTGTTCTCAGCTGTCCTATTATACTATTCTCCATGCTTCAATTTTTTTCGCGAGCATCATTGCTCTCTTTTGGTGACTAAGCCCCCATTTTTTTGCGTTGTTCGGTCTAATTGGACATCAAAATTTTTCAGGAATAATATTTGACTACTTTTGGTGTAAGAAAAGCGCAGGCCAAATCGGGGAAGACATAAACCTCCAAATCTAATGAAGTCAAGTAAGAAAATGCATGAATCTAGGTTTGTTTTGAGTCATGCAAACAACTTTGACATTCCGCATAAAAACCGCATTTTTCTGTGATCTAATGAAATTAAGCTTCCCATGGTGTGTTCATATAAAGAACAAAAATATTTTACTTGAGTTTTGCTAAATGACAAAAGAGTTAGAGTTTTCACCCTTAATTGATATTATTTAATGAGACCGATAATGTTCAGTTGTTGCAAATAGTTGATTTTTTATTCGTAAATACATAAAATTGTTTGAATCTGTTGCAAAAAGATCTTAAGTTTGCTTCAATTTTTTGACGGTTTCCTTTTCAATTTTATTTGGATTGCATATCATCGGCAATTGTCATTGAGAAATTAATGACTATAATTATTTTCAGAAAATGTGTCCTGATTTTTTACCTAGTTTGTAAGTTATTCGATGGTGGATTTCGTGGTGTGAAAAAAAGGCTTTCCAAAAATAAAATTGCTTATAACGTACATCAGTTACCTCTCGATATCACATAAAATTTATATGATATTTTTAATTCAGTTCATAACTGCTCAAAAGAGCGTTCAAAAAGCGGGTGTTTTCACCCACAATAAGTCAACATTTCATTTCGGTAACTTCTATCTCTTGTGACCAAAATTCTATTTTCAGCAAAGTTTTTAATTTTCTAAATGTCAGAAAGCAATTTTGACTTCCAGTCTAATAAAGCACCCGAAAATAAGAATAGCTAAAAGTCCCACTTTTCGGATGAATTTCCCGGAGGTAAATTGCCCAGGAGATGTCTGACCGTTTTGGTTTTAACTTTACCGAGTTTTTTCGTGAGAAAATCAGTGGTGTATTTTTCAGTAGTAACATCATTCAACCGCAAACGTAGTTTTCACAAATAACAATCAAGTTGTGAACGTTATTGACAAATTGTTTGCTCATAGTATGATGAGAAGTCTGCTTACTGAGATCACTACAATTCTGGTTGTTAACCGGAATTGCAGGCTTAATCGGAACAGTACATCATTTTAACTCCAACAAAAGACCTTTGAGATACTTCACTTCTTTTACAGTAGACAAAAAGGCATATACCTCGGTCTCAGCCGTTGACGTTTAAATATTAGTTTGTATTTGAAATTTAACTTATAATGCCGGCCTTTATAAATATTGCTTTTGTGATTGTCAGGATTGCCACCCCAATCAGAGTAACTGCATCTCAATTCAATCTCCGCGAGTCAAATTTCTCAAATCCACAGTGTTGAGGAATGTATACATACATTTTCCTCATGAGCACATTCAGATAAGCTTTCATAATACTTATTTACTTGGGTTTTTTTTCCAAAAGTTGCATTTTTTTACTATAATCAGAATGGTGGTCAACCGCTTCGTTGGTGATCATTGTTCTTTGACAAATCTTGCTGTTGACTGTAGCCTTTAGCTACAAAAAGATTTCTGTGTTAAGTTTGAACGGAATCGTCTCTTTATTGAACTATAAGTCTTCAAAATTTCATAAAGCAAACATTGGGGTTTGAGCCATACAATTTCTTATAAGGCTGTTTATCGTTTCCAGGCTGGAGGCAAAAATGTTTAGCATAAAAATCATAATTGATTTTGCATTTCCTAAACTCAACATTATCAATTAAAAATCTTGTCATTTCTGTGACAGTAACCCCTGCGCGCTCATTTTTCCCGTCTCTTCGTGCGGATACAGTGTTGAAAGTTCTAGTGTAGTTTTGATTTCTTTACCATAATTAGAAAAAATTTTGTTTTCACTGAACTCTTTTGCTCTATCAGTTACTAATGGTTGAGGTATTTTAAAATCAGATAAAACTGTTCAAAAAGTGCAAGCACTGATAACTTTTTATGAAATAAACTTTGCAGTGCTTAGAAAAGCTATCAGTAATGATTATTGCGTGTTTGTGTTCAACAAAAGGTATTGAAGTTATAGGACCAAGAAAATCAGGAACGCTTTGTGCTCTATCTGGACTCTTTTTGGTCACAGATGTACTCTTTTTATCATCAATTCATTTGAATCACAATTCTCACACCGCTTCTCATCATTTTCCGAACCAACAACTGCCATTCCCTCTAAGAGGAATTGTCATTTAACTAGATCACAAAAATTATTCTATTCCAATCAGGACGTACTCAGTGTGTTTACCTTGATGGTGTCTTTTCTGACGAATCCGATGTTTTGTATGGTGTTCCCCAAGGTTCCATCCTAGGACCCGTTTTGTTTTGTTGCTATCTGCTGCCACTTGAAGATCTATTGTTACAAAGGAACATCGGTTTCCACATGTATGCCGATGACAAAGTTCTATATTTTCTGTTCACTAGTCAACAAAATTTTGGCGATACCATGAACCAAATTACTACTTTCTTTTCAAGTTTCCGTCTGAAGTTAAATAAAGACAAGAGTGAGTTTTTATGGCTTAAAAAACCTGACAAAGGAACCGTGACTGTACCACCGCTTTCTATACCTTGTGAAACTGGATTATCTTCGTCTGTTAAACTCCTGGGTGTTCAATTCGATCAGAATCTCTTGATGGAGAAGCAGATCAATCGTGTTGTGTCTTCCTGCTTTTTTAACCTTCGCAAGATTTTCTCTGTCAAACACCACCTTGAAAGGACCATTTTAATTGAGCTGATTAGAATGCAGGTGATCTCACGCCTTGATTATTGCAATATCCTTTATGTATCTCTTCCGACTAAGCTCATTTCAAAACTCCAGCGTGTAATGAATGTTGCGGCCCGCTGTATTTTCTGTTTACACGCCGGAACACCAACGTCAGCATATATTCGACAATTGCACTGGCTTCCAATCAAGCAAAGATGTCTTTTCAAGCTGTTGCTTTTTGTTCACAGAGCTATCCACAAGCCATCGGACAGTCCATTATATCTACAGGAGCTATTGAAACGAAATATTCGCGTTACGAGAATGAACTATGTCTACAACTTGGAAGTTCAGAAGACCCGCAGTGCTTATGGTAGACGTAGTTTCAGATACATAGGACCAACGGAAAGGAATAAACTACCAGCCTCTTTGAAGTCAATCCCCACTGAACTTTGCTTCCGTAAAGCTCTTAAAACCTATCTGTTTTAATTCGCTGTGCACTTTTGAGTTTGTAAAAGGTGTTGAAACTAATAATAATAATAATAATAATAATCAATTATAACAAATTTTAAAATCCGAGGACATCTAACATTTCCCATTTTCAGCAAAAACGACATTATTGAGATCACAGAAGTTGGCCCAGAAGAAGATTCTTTTCATGTATAGGCGGAATGTTGTACCCTCATTAGTCACTGTTTGGTCTATTTGTCAAATTGAATTGTTTTGCCAAGGGTTTTTGAAGGTCTTTTGCAAAACGTTTTACAAAATGATGTAATTTGATTGGCTTTGTTTTGTGGTCATTGGCATAGCAAAACATTTTTTTTGTGGCCAGGTTAGTGCAAAATTAACTACCATTGAAATTTACTTTAAAAGGGCAAATTTTTTACCATTGAAAAATGTTTCCTGTAGCTCTGTTTTTCGGTTTTGCGTTTCAGACTAACAATCAACGAAGTCACGTTTTATAATGTCCAGGTTTGGCCCCCTTTGCTGTATTCCGAAAATTTATGGCGAAATTTTCAGAAGTGTGGATATCAACAAAGGTTAACTGACTTAGTTTGGTGTCTGAGCTGTGGTCCATAGGAAGAAGTCATACAACAATAAACAAACGGGTAAAACTCCCAGGTTGTGAAGAAAAACATATTTGGTCGAGGAGTGTTTTGCGGGATTTTGCAAAATTAATACTTCCGTATTGTAAAATAACATGATAAAAATACTCTCTGTAGAAATTGCCTATTTTGAGGCAAACATTAATATTGTGAACTGTTGTCGTCTTGATTGTTAAGAGAGAGAAAATTTGGCAAGATGTCAGATATGACATTATGGTAAACTAAAAAATTTCAAAAAATTAAAGGAGGTAAAATTTACCAAGGAAATTCTTTTTGCTGTTTTGTAAAAAGTATAAAATGTGATACTATGAGGATGGTTTGGTTCTGAACTAATGTTATGTTGTTGTAAGCAGTCGATATATATTCAATCCGAAACCCGAAATTGCTGCAAGAGAAAATAATTTACTCTGAATACACTTCGAGTTTAATATCAAATTGAGTGAGAAAATAAGCGCAACGTTCGAATTACGTTGAAATTGCTGAAAAATATTGGATTGTGTCTTCAGAAGTGTTTAGGTTAGTGAAAGATGGAGTTGAAGGATAGGACATAAAATGTTAGAAAAGACAAGGGAATTTAAATAGGGTGCGTTTTTTGCTTATGACGAGTTATCAGAAAACGGAATAGGAAATGAGGGTGAAATAATTTAAATCTGAATTACGATCTCAAATAGAGTCAAGGTTTTCGGGAGTTTTGGAAATTATTTATTCAGCGTGTCGTACTGGTACTAGTTCTGCCACTGAGTTGTTGTGGAAATCTGCTTTGACACAATTGTCTACAGGAAGAATGCAGTGAAGAATTTACTGCCAGATAGCTTATTTATCGTTAGTAGTAATAGGGATGAATGAAAAAAAATAAAATATAAAAATAAACCCCATTAGGTGGATGGAATTTTGAGTTAAATGATTACATATTGGGAAATTCTCCTAACTGCATAGACCAGATTTTTATATTTTTAAGGGGAGTTGGTTAAAGTTCCCTCTTTTCGGTCAATGGCAATTCCGTTTTCCTTCCTTCTTTTTATTAAATGTAAGATATCAATAAATGTTGCGACGTTGTTGTTAAGAATCCGTTTTGTATTGATTTGAAACCAGTCTGCTCGGTTCTCCACTGGATGAAAAGCAGGGCAAAAACCTCTGCCTCGAATATCAGGTGAGGTTTATGGGGATTTGCTCAGCAGTAGTTAAACTTGTAGAAAGGTAGGAGAAATCAATATTGTCTAAGATAAAGAAACACATTACCTTTTAAGGGTTTACGTTTAGTTTTTTGGACCTTTAATGTAATGTTCAAGGAAATTTAATATAGAGTATGAGTGTCTCTGACTTCGGTACCGTTGTGAGGGTTGTCTTGGTCCTTTTTCCTTTTTATATTGTCTTTTTAATCTTTTCCTGAATTCTAAGTTTGAGACGGATTGCTAGATTGGTGAGCAGTAAAAGAAGAAAAACTTGTAATTGAGGATTTTTGGTGACGCTTGGCCAACCTCTTTAGTGCACTTGGTAGTGCGTTCAACTCTTGTCCTGATGTTGAGTGTTTGAATCCAAGCCGGGATTTCCTTTTCTAAATGTTCCTCATATTCGGAGTGTTGAGTGGGTGGGCTTCGTATTGAGATAATTCGGGCTTCTTGGATATATGGGTGTAAAGGGCTGAGTTGACGCAACTGGGTTTGTTGGTCTGTTAATGTGTTCAATATTGTTGTATCTTCCTCTTTCTACAATCTGCGAAGATATTAGTTTAAGAATGTAGAGGTTTTGTTTTAATACGCAATTCTTCATCGGTTATTCTAGAAGGGAAAACGTCTGTGAAGTTTTGAATGGAAGATATGTGTAGGAGGTGTGAAGTCTGAACAGGTTACCTGGAGGTAAATGCTGATCAGAAAAAAGACAATTGACATTTTCCACGAGACGTATTGTTTGAATTATAGTTGCAGTTCTGTTTTAAATTTCAGAGCATTTTCCAAGATTTGTTGTGAATTTCATCTACCGGTTTGCTCTTCGTGCCTAGCGTCTCAATTTGTTTAAATTCTGGTTGTATTTGCCTAATCAGTTGTCTGAATTTCCACCTCTGATTTTGGTGAAAATTTTTGTATTTTTTCCAGTGGGTGCGGAAAATTAAGAAGTGTTCTTATTGGATCAGGAAGCCAGAAGTCAATGGAAATTCTACTACACCCAGTTGACAGCGTTGCACTGCATATAGCTTACCATCATGTTGAAGTAAAGTAGCCATAAAGGACTCATAAATCTGTTCTGTTTGTATGGCTTTGATGCGTATTCCGTAATTTTGGGATCCCACACAATTTGCGGGATCATCTTTATCAATAAACACTGTTTTTTCTCCAGCGTCTAAAGAGGCCATATCATTGACTTCCGGCAGCCTATCTAAAGCTTTTTTGTATCCTAGTCTGGCACTGGAACCGGATTGGCATGCAGTCCTTTCATTACCGTGCTTTTTGTAGCCATTGCAATCTTAAGACATGCCTCGAACGCATTGAGTTTTGTCATTATGTAGATTTTCGTTCCTATGGTATTGTTAAAATTTTTCAGCCCAGTTGTTCAGTTTTTGGATTAGGAATTCTTTTTTGTTTCTATCAGCATCAAATACGTCGGATTTTTCTGTTTGATTCATACTGAAGTCAGACAGGCTTCACTTTCGAGGCTGTGAACAGTTTCGTTCAGATTCTGCGTAATTTTGTTTGTCGTTTGTTGCGGCATTGATTTTTAGGGGTAGACAGGGTAATGATCTATTAGAGTTTATTTGGTTAATCTGACCTCCTTATTTATTCCTCATTTAAGTCCAAAGATTTTATTAAGTTGTATAAAGAAATTTCGCTGTCTAGTGCGATAAGTTCATTGCGGCGAAGATTATTACATCAATCTGAAACAAAACGAGTGTCTGTCGCTTCAAAACTGGACGGATTTGATATTACAAAATCTCCAGTGTCGGTGGATTCTGGTGTATCTTTGCTCGCGGTACTGACCCTTCCATAAAAACTGCGTCCAAGTCAAATGCTGTTTCGTGCGTAATCTCTTCAGATGTTATTGGCGTTTCTTCAAGTGAGAAAATAGCTGATTGTGTGTTTGTATTGAAACAATCAGATTGTCTATCGGTTGCTGTTGACGGCAGTGACATGTTTTCCTGGTTTATGTGTTTTGGCACTTGATTATCGATTGGCAGTGTTTCTTTTTTTCCCTTTGGAATAGCGGATGAATTCGAGAATTGTTGTTTCGATGGTTCCAATATCTTTTACTGTGTTGCCGTTTCATAGCCTGAAGGCGCATTCGATGGACACTCTTTGTAGAGTTGGAGTCAAATTTGCGTACAATGTAGTTAGCATTAATCAGTACTTACTTTACTCTGTCCAATGGTATCCATCTGCTTTGATATTTGTCCATCTTTGTGGATTGTGGTGTACTTTAGGATGAACAAATGGGCAGAAAGATTTGAGTTTGAGTCGATGGTATGAGATGAGGATACCTTTTACGCGCGAAAACAGTTCTGTAGTTTTGTCGAGCAACTTATTAAAGCTATCAAATTTTGTGTGTGATTCCGATAAATTTGTGTTCTGGTATTGTAGTGCCATTGCGTTTATGGGCGTTTGTCGTGGAATATGTCTGAAGATGTGCATCCAAGTGCTTGTGAGATTGTGGTATTGTGTATGAAGTCAGATTGGGTCTGATTTTCGTTAATTCTCAGGATCTGTATTAATGGTGCTTGGTTTCCTCCAACTCGGCCCATGATTTGGGCAAGTTTCGAAGTGCAGTTTTCAGTTCTGCCTTTATTAGTTTCAAGAATTCACCCATTAGTTCTGAGGTGAAGGCGGTTCCCAAATCACATATAACTTATAAGGGTATGTATGAATGCCGTGAAAAGATTGAGATTAGAGACTGAACGAAAACTCCGGCTTCGCCATTCATGAAGATAGAGCAAAAATGGTTTTTAGAACACATCATTTCATAAGAGAATTTGGAATTGCACTGGGAAGGATGCTTTTTCCGAATAATTCTGTAATGAGGTGGTCGGCTGGGAAATTTTGGATTAACGACATTGCTTGCAATGAAGATTTCATTGCAGTCGTAGTTGCAGTGTTTGTCTGAAGGCAGATGAGGTAAATTCATATGTTATCCATTTGGCATTCAGTAAAGTTTCGTTTTCTGAATTCCGCTATCGTTATTGATACTTTTCTGTGTCCACTCATGGTAGCTGATTTAAATATAGGGTATGTCACCTGTTAAGTTTATCTCAATTTTGTGAATTGATACGTTTTTCAAGTTTTACTTTGGGTTAATGTGTATTCTTGACAGATAATCTTCTACTAAAAGTCCTCTTTATAGTAGAATTTAGGTCAAAGCGTTGATCATTGTCAAATGTGCTCCACAGGTCGGTGGTATAAGTTTGTTTTTGAACGAAAGTTACCACTGTGTCACCTGTTTTGATAAAACCTGGTTGTTTGTATGCAGATGATGTTTGCAAAAGTATCAAGAGCAAAGTTTACCACTCAGAATTTCTTCGCGTAGATTGTTGGTTTCAATTTGTTCGGATGAAAATTTCGCTAGATAAGACTGACGGGGCATATATATTCATGTCCTGGAGTCATTTTCGTGAAATCCTCCATCTTTAATAGGTATCCTGCTGCATAAAAAGAAGCAAGTGCCGTTTTACCAATAACATAATGTCGATCATTTTTGGTGCAATGAGACAGAAAGCAAAGGCTGCTCTCAGGACTTTTCAGAAAAGCGATGGTTCATTTTCATGCAGGCGATAGAATGGCCAGAGTTTCTCTGAAAATACCGGCATGAAAGATATAGTAAACTGAAAGAAATCGACGATTCGCTTGACCTGTTGTCGGTTTTATGGCATCGAAAAAGTTTTAGTGACTGTGTAAACTTTTGCTTTATGTGTGTGATTTCCTCTGAAGTAATTAAGCTTCCCAACAACTGTGTCTTCTTTAATCCAAACTCAAAATTGTCAGTAGCAAGTTTCTTTCCTGAGTCACGGATGCAACTGAAGCCTTGTCTGAGTTTATCTACCGCATCTTCAATGTCGAGTGCTCCAATTCCTATATCATCCATATATTGGAAACAATTGTCCATAGTTATAACTAAGTCAAGATTTTGTCCAGAATAGAGAGCTATGTGCGTGGAAGCTTCTACCAGAGCAAGTCTCTGAAAATCATGTCTTCTGGAGGCAAAATAAGAAGGCCGCAAATGGACAGTTTGTTCGTTGGCCACAGATACAGAACTTCCCTTTACTGCCATTTTTTTGCACGAAACTGTTCTTTCTTGTCAGATTAGTGCCAGCATCTGAGGGTGTGGCAGAGAACTTTTTTTCTGAGGTCCACGAGAATCCAAAAATTCCCGTTCCGATTCCGTTGGGCGACAATCGGTTAACAACAGTAACTGAATGGAAGTTGTTCTTAGCCACAATAGTGCAAGGGTCTAGCTCCATTAGACAGTCCCACTTCGAGTGGATGGCGGTCTTTGTGTTTTGGAATATACAGGTCTGTTGTTGTGAGTGTGCTGGCTCTGAAATCTATGTCTTCATAAAACAACATTGATTTCTATCAACAGTCTCTATGCAATCTTTTTATCTTCTCCAGAAACCCCACTCTCGTTCCTTTTGAAAGTGATTGAAATTGTTCCGCCATCCTTGCCATTCATTTGCATACGAATTGATTCAAGTTTTCTGAAATCGACGAGCTCGTCATGGATTCACTTTTCTAGCGTGCTCATTTTGTTGGTCAGAGTATGAGTTTCAGGGTGTGGGAACTGGAAAATGTTCTCGTGTTTTTTGTTCGCTGACTACTTTGCCTTTTGATTTCTTGGCTATTGATCTAGTTGTTTTTCTCTGATTTTCGTTTTTTTTTTGGTTTCGATAAGTTTTAGTTCAAGTGCTATTAGTTAGCTTGCTTGTTCAGCAGTTCATAATTCTAAAGTTACGACTTGATATCCCTCTCGGATGTGGAGTTGTACCTTAGTTGCGTTAATTGCTAAGAGAGTCGTCGTTTTGTTCTTCGTAAGCTTATCGAAAGTGCATCTAAAACTAAGGCCCAGTTCTTGAATTTTTTTGCCGGTTCCACCATTCCGAATTCTTCTGGGACTTCTATTCCATCCTTCGGGATGAGTTCCAAAGATTTTATGTTGGACAGTTGATAAAGTATTGTTTATCTCTGCATTCAGTAACATCTTTGTGTGTCTGATCAAACTTTTTTGATTGTTTACTACATTTGTTTGCAAAAAGTTAAGTCGAAGAGAAGTTTATTTTGTTCGTCAGTAAGGACTTTCTGTTTATCAATGAACGGGAAACCGATTGAAGTTGCTGAGATTTTTTGAATACGAAGACTTCCTTTTGGAACTGTATATGGTCAATTGTAAGTGGTAGCCGAACACTGGAAAGGTTTTGGAGATAGGTGTAAGAAGGCTGTAGAAAGAGAAATGTCAGGTGAATGTATTCTTCATACAGGTTGGTTTCTGTTTATTTCATCAAATGTTGATCAATCGTAGCGCTTATAAAACCTCCAGTATTAGCTACAGCTTTCATCCGCAATATGTCAAAAATTAATGGCTCATTGAACACGGTTTTGCTTCAGTTTGTTATGAGATTTGTAATGTGTTGTAGAAAATCATGCAAACAAGTTGTTTTTCACTGTTGTTCAAGTGGCATATTTCGATCATGGTAAGCTGGTTGGCTTTCTGTAAAAACGCGTGCTGTGCGCTGATCACTTGCTCATTTCCCATAGAGTGTCCTCATTTGTGTTGGGGAAGTTTCAGTGCATCAGTTTCTTTGTTCAATACTGTAGAAATTTTCTCTACCTCGAGAGCAATTTTCCGGCGTGTTTAAAAATTTTTGTGTCGGAAACCTTTTGGACTGTAGATGTTTTCTAATCGTCTGCTCTTACGGATGACATTACTTTGTCACATTGCTTGTTTGATCTTGAGTGTGCTGGTTGTTGCTGCGGTTGTTAATAGGTAGTTTTCCCGTTGCGGTGATGCGATTCCTGATGCCATTACACTTTCTAGTTTAATTACACTTTCAAGTCCTTATCCTTCATGTTCTTTTATCAGTGTTGTTGCTACCATGTACGTATTCGTCAACAATGGTTAGGTTAGAAAGACAATGTACATCTATTGGAGGGCCTCCGGTTGTTCCTTTTTAGGGTCTAATTTTCTTGACTGCAAACCTAGTTCGAAGTTTGCTCATGCGTATCTTTTTCGTAGCTGCTTAAGTGAACAAAAAACAGTTTTCCTGTGTCTTGTGGGAGCATAGGGTAGTAGTTGACTTCATTTTTTGTTATGTGTAAAGGCAGGTACATGGCAGGTTCATGGTTTTCTTCTCCAGTTCTGAATACATCAATTTCTGCTCGTAACTGTCATTCAAAATCTGGCCAGTTTGCTTTAAAAAACCAGAGAACAGTTTAAGTGAACGTGCGGGTAACTTGTTGCATCTCACACGTTTCCCATTAAATTAAGTGTTTCTGATAGCTTTCGTGAAATAAACATACATGTAGGGTTCTGTTCTGTTGGGTTTTATTTTTCCTTGCTGCAATCTTACCTACCTTTCTGTCTATTGTCTCATCGATGAAAGTTAAAAAACGAATGGGTTTTTGGTTGGTAGTTTTCTTCATTGGTGTTCATAGGAGATGTATCGTTCAGTTTAACCGATGTTGGCGTGAAAACTTCTTCAGAAAATTTTGAAAAATCTTTTGCACTGTTTTTTTAAATTTTTTCAAAAATTTGTTAGTTCTGGAAAAAAAGTAGAGCAATGAGTGTTTGTAAAGCGGATCCACTTGATGTCCGCCGGAGGGCTTTCCTGTGCAACAAAGGAAATGAGGATACGCAATTTCTTTTACTAATAATTTGAAATTTTTAAGTTCTCCCGTTAATAAATTCTTCTCTATTAGTAATTTTTGACAGCAGAGAATATCTTTCAACTTCTCTGTCGTCATATGATAGATCTCTTTTTTCGCGTATGTGTTCTTTTCTATGTAGATGCTATTTGTAAGATTTCTAATGAAGTCTTTTCAATCCAGTTTTTGCTAACCTATTGCGATTGCGAGTCCGGTAAGAAAAGTTCTGCCTTCTTTACAAAGATTTATTGAAGCAACTGAACTGCAGCAAGCAGGGATGAGTAGTGAATATTATATATATATATATATATATATATATATATATATATATATATATATATATATATATATATATATATATATAGAAACGCTGTAACTATTTTATATTCAAAGTTTTTAACAAATCAAATTTTAGCATTATCATAATGAGTGTCTTTTATTTTAAACAATTTTTGAACAAAATTTGCGGGAAATATTTTTTCATGTACAACAGTTTATATTAATTGTCTTTCACAACCATTATGAGGTCAATAAACAAGAATTAGACAAAAGAATAGCAGCATTTAAAAAATTTTTTATTAGGGTTTACAAAGAAAAAATAAACCGAGTTTTACTACTGTTCAATAGACAAGGAAGTTCGGTTAGTTCCGACCCCACTCATCTACATTTTTTACTTAACTGTCTACCAAACAAAGACGAGATAAAAACCGTTTAACATATCAACATATCGTTCAACAAACCACTAAAAGAAAAAACAATCTTCCTTAGAGGGCCTATGAGACCCGTGAAAATCATAATATGACCGCCAGAAAACACGGCCATGAAAATCAAATAATTACAAATATTAATTACGAGCAAAACAAATTGTCCATATTCTGAACACCATTTAAAACCATAACAAAAAGGAATCAGATAAAACTTCTATGAAGAAGATTAACCTGTGCTTTATTAGAAGGAAATATGGCACTGTTCCTCAATGCGACTTGGTAACAAGACGACAAGAAATGAGCAGAAGGTCAAAGTTTAAAAAAACTTTGCTTTTTTGAAAAGAATGAATTTCAAACTGATTAGAAACATTATGCTTCAAGTGAAATTATTAAAAGATTCTTTTATAACTCCATAGAGACCTTTCATTATCCAGCATATGTCATACGACTACATAAAGAACGATAAATACAGGCAAAAAGGAAGAAAAAACCTGCACGATGTCCCAGCCAATTAAACATTAAGCTGTTCACTAAAAACTTGGAAATTGTTTGATTACATTTTTTTCCAAGTGACCCGAAGACCGTCCATTATTGTAATATTAGGAAAAAAAACGAAAACCTACACAAATGGGCGAATGTGAAAAAGTCATCAATATTTAATGAAAAAGGTTTATACCAAGAACAGAGACCATTCGAGGAAAATAAAACCGTTATAAGGAGCAAATTGTAGTTTCATGGATAAAGATCGTGACTTGTCTAGAGAGGTGCAAATCTATAATTTAACAGAAATAAGATTAGCAAATCTCAAAAACCCATTGTCTTTTATAAAAAACAAGTATTTTCAAATTTCATGGCCAACATAAGCTTTCAACTAAAACAGTAGACAGTTTGTCTTGCAACTTCTGGGAAACCTAATCATGACTGTTATTAGTGAGACTAAGTTATAAGGCTATAAAATAACATTAAAGACAAGCTGAACTAAAAAAAACTCACAAACAACTTTAGGAAACCATAGTGTTGAAGCAATTAAGTTATAAAAATGTTAACCTGGAGAACATAAAATCGTTATTTGCGTCTCCTTTGATAAATTTAAGGTCGTTTGTAAAACGACCATTCACGACTGCAGAAAGAACCACAAAAATTAAAAAGTATCTATATTTCATAAAGTTCTGAAACAAATTGTCTAGGCCATGAAGGCATCAGTCAAAAGGTTTAAACAACAGAAAGTTTATTGTTTGATAAAAACTAAAAAACTTCTCGAAAATGAAGCTAAATTATTAAAATGATACAACATTGTCACTTACGAAAAAACACAACCAGAACAAAACGTGATAAGTTGAAGAATACTTTTATTGTTTCTTTTAGAAATTTAATATGAAAGTCAATGAAATCATCAACTATATGCCGATATCAGTGATTAAGTTCAATTATATATCTAAAGCTGGCCACTGAGACCTTTAACTACACAACATATGACATACCACAACAAAACTTAAAAACAAATAGAGGTCAAAAATAAGAAAACTCTACCGAATTCTGCAAGAGAACCGAGTCGCAGGGCTTAAAACCAAATTTTATGAAAACAACAATGATTCAGTTACAAATGTTCTGGAGTTATTTTCAGTCAGATTGTTCAGTAATGTGACATTTTTCCAAAGAAATAAGAACAAAAGCAAAAAGTTCTGTTTAAACAATCCACCACAAAATTGGTTCATAGTCTAAAAGAAAGCACGTTTGACCTGTTTTTCTGAGATAAGCAAAAAGTTGACTGAATTTATTTAAAAAAAATGACAAGTTCAAAAATTGACTGAAATTTCCCTATAACGCATACACTCAATGACATAAGAGACGTTAGGTAACAACCGAAAGCATTGTACAGATTAAATTGCACCTCTTGAGGAAGCGATTGGGATCATTGAATGGTTAGACTTAGTAATCAGACTGCAAAAAGAATAACAATTGAAGGCAAAACAAAAGGATCCATGTAAAATTTTCTAAAACTCTACCTCAAAGCGATAAAAACCCTTAGGTTTTCTGAAAACAAACTATATCTACTTTTGGCCTCCTTTTAACGTATACGGTAGCTGTCATTATTGGAGCCAAGAAGCAAAAAAATTTCAGAAATAAACATTGAAAGAACAAGAGCAAAATGATTTGAAAAAAGTCAGAACCAAAAACAAATTTAAAAATTTTCTGACTGTAAGAATCCATGATAAAATCAAACCTATCTCTGATTTTTCCGCACGCACAACAAACCGCCCGAATATTGCAAGTGTTTGCGATTGAGACCAATTGTTGAGTGAACTTCATCAAAAATTTAAAAAAAAACAACGAACAACGAAGCATTTTGTATAATTATCGAGATAAATCTGCAAAAAACCGCAAAATTTTAATTGCAGACGACTTTCATAAGGCGCCTATTTTCCACTAGTGCTCTTTTGGGAGATTATGGAGTCTGTGTCAAGGTTTTTGGTTCACTACGTCTGGCAGACTTTAACAAAGTGAACCAAAAGTTCGTATTTTAAGCCATTTTTGATGAAAAAGTTCGAATTTTGAAAATTTAATCAAAAATTTTAGCCAAAAAAACTTCAATGAAACAATTCAGCAACCTTCTTCTGTCTCTAAGGGTAACAGTAACACTTTACCTTTACAATTTTTGACTTATTTCGAACTATATTAGCGTAATTGTGCCAATTTTTAGCAAAAATTACTGAAAATGTGAATAAAAAGTGTCGAATATTCACAAAATTTTCAACTTCGATAGCTCCCTGTAAAAAACGAAATTCAAAAAAATCTGTTCAAGTCAATATTCTAGTTTTCTAGGATGTACGTGCTTTTTAATGATACCACTCACATCTCTCTACGATGAATCAAAATTGTCTGAACAAAAAAAAACCAGTTGAGTATATAGTTCTTCTCTCCCACTAAAGTGGGGATCGGAACAAAAATTTTTGTAAAAATTTTTTTTTGGTTTATAATATTTGTCGAAATGTAATTTTTACCACGCAGTTGTTTTTATATACATGCTTCGGATTCAAAAAAATATAGAAGGAAGGGATAGAATGATCATGATAGCAATTTCTGCTAATTAACAGATAATGCTCGCACCAGTCTATGAAAGATATATGAACTGGTTTTTATCCGTTCCCGTTATTTCATTGGAATTTCTGGACACGAATAATTTTGATCGACAATCAAAATTGGTTGTACAAATTAGAACCCAAGCAGTAGAATCAAATTTTTTTAATGATAACCAGTCCTGTGTCTAACCGTAGGAAATTATATTTCAGTATTTCATTCAATTTCTTTTATCAAATCTTATCTGTATCCGCGGGCCAAAACAGCATAAATTTGTCCTTGACGCTGAGATGAAGTCAAAAAATGAGGAAACCTGAACCAGTTTTGAAAAGCAATTCTGCTCCTCCTAATTTGAAGAAGAAAAGATCCCATTCACAGACGGGAAATTTTAATTTAGAAGAGATGCTAAAATACCTGTGCCCCTTACTTATTTCAAAATTGGGAGACCAAATATGGGCGGCGCTCTTCTTTCCACCGAATGATCGTTTTGTCGACTTACGCATCAAAAATTTTTCTCCAACGGTCACTAGCGCTTGTAACGATGATCATATTTTCCCCGGCATCCCAGCTGTTGATTTAATGTTCAAAAACATCTCTCGGAAAAAGTGGAATAGAAAAGTCTCTTAGTTTCTGATTTATGTTTAATGAGTTTAGTCAACCGAATGTGTCACTATATATTTATAGTTGCTCTTTTAGGTGCTCTGCTCTCTCGTTTTGTCGATTGATTCATATCTGATTCAAATTTAGGGGAATTTAGCCCACATCACACAGTGGCAGGTCGGTCAATTAGTTCAGTCGGCTAGTTTGACCTCAAGTGAAAATATAATGGGAGAGAAATAAGGCATTAAACTGGGAACATCCCCACAAATTCAGTGCCTATAGATGGTATGTTAGAAGTAGCATGAATTTATACAGACGACGTTTGTATATTATACATCTCTTCTAATTATTCTTTCGCTACAAAAGATTACTTAAATCTCTCTCCTTGTTCAATTATTGAAGCGAATAGCGAGCTAGCGAGGGAGAGAGCGAGAGAGAGGAAGAAATGACCCGGGTTAAATAACCGCACCGGGAGAACAACTATCATCATCAGAAGGAAAGAAGGAGAAGGAGGAAAAAGAGTGAAAGCATTGGGAAAGGGGACTGCAATGGACTTATTCTAGGTTAGCAAACAGGGAGGGAGAGAGATGGAGCTGGAAAAGTGAAATATGGAAAAGAAAGCGGCGGGAAAAGACAAATGTTGTTAAACAAGCCTGCCTTCTCATCTTTAAACAAATGCCGACATTTCTGAGGGAAACAACAAAAACAAATATTAGACGAAAGTTCAACCGAGGGACTGCTTTTCCTAAAATTCAATTTACCAAAGTTCAATTTCACTAAAAATACTAAAAAGCTTTTACTGGAAAGTATCCTAAAGTGAACAAGTTATCCTAAAGTTTTTGAATAAAGAATTGCAAAAAAATGACAAGAACTTTTTGCACAACTTCTTTCGTTATAAAAAATTTCTGTTTTGTCAAGGTTCGAACTTTCAAACAGCAGCACTCCGACCAAATTATGTTTGGATTATAAAATTTGTTTGATCATTGATTGAAGGTGAAAAATGTAAGAACTGATAATTAAAGTTGAACAAATGCAAACAACAAACTCCGCTGAGTCAACAGTGTATAGTATGTTTCCAAAAGCTACAAAAGCGTCTAATCAAATTTGGTATTCGAAAAGTTGCCTGTTTATTGCTTGACTTTTGCCTGAATGGTGTTTGGAATGCTGTTAAATTTTTAAGTAGAGACAATCAGAGCTATAAATTTTGTCGCTTAAATTTGACAAAATTTCTGCTTATTCAGCTTTTCAAGCGTGTTTGAACAATTTTACTGAGTAATAAATATTCTGGTTTGTTGCTGAATTTTTTATTCCATTTGGTAGAATGAAGAAAAATAAGAAATAAATATCAACCAATAGAAAATAATAACGGTACGGTGGTATTTGTATCTGCGCTGAGCATTACATTTAGCTGGGGGGATCTGTGCTTATATATAATTTATATACCACAGCCTTTCCTAAAAGCAGAACTCTTTTGGCTGCAAAATAAAATTCTTATTCCTCTATTTTTCCTCATATAATTCTCCTCTTATTGCTTCTTACTAACTCTCTTTCTTGCTAAATGCCACATATATTCCATTACTCTCATTTGTTCTTTTTATTCTTATCGAAAATTTTTTTACCACTTTTTTTCACTCAAGTTGCTCAAATTTCATGCGAACAATCAAGTATTAAAAAAATGGTGAAATAGATCTTACATGTTAAATATTTTCTCAATAGAAGAGCGTTACATAAGCGTTCCTCCTTCATTTATAAGAAAGAGAATACATAAAGAAATAAAAAGCATTTTTCTTGAACCAAATCCTTAATTTTAATGCCTCCGTTTCTTGAAGTTTATATTCAAGTTCCTTCTTTTAATTTTAGCGGTTGATTGATCTATGCTTTAAATATATTTTGTCTTGAAAATTTTTAAAAGCGCTTGAAGAATAGCGCTTTACATAATTATCGCATCAATTAAAAGCATTTTTTATCCTTCCCCCGAATTCTGTTCAAAACTTCTCAGCTCGCGTTCGTTTGTGAGCACTTTTGCGAGGTAACAATTTGACGCGTTGTAACTTTGTCAGCATTTCGAGGTTAATAACTGTGATATTTCGGTTATTAATTGTGAGTTCTTTCAAATTCGGTTATATTTGAAGAGAAGTTTCTAAATTGGCAGTACTCTTAGACAGAAATTAGCACGATACGCGATTATTCTCAATGGAGAGCCAAAGCTTTTAGTTTAAGTTTGTGTTGTTATGAAACTTATTCCCTCAAAATAGTACATTGTGTTTTCCTACTAAGTTGTCAAAACAAAACATTCTTTACTTTGGGCAAAAGTACCACAAGAACAGAACACTAAGTTAAATTTATGTTGGTTAGCAACTTGTTCGGTTTCAGGGATTGTTAAGCTTACTTTCCTTTCAAACAGCCACTAAGCCAATATCGCGTGAATTTGGATTCAATTAAAATCTCGCTAACCTCTGAAATAAGCGTGAAATTTGAATGTTTTTGTTCTAATTAAACTGCGAACAAACCGTTATCTTTACCTAAACGAGGGTATTTAAAGCCGCAAAACCAGGTTTTGTTGAGAGAGAAATTTTGTAATGATCATTCTTTGATTTTTACTGCTTTATTGTGGCATTATAGTCAACTATTCAAATTAAGATTTCTTGCCTAAGCAAACCTACAATTGCTTGTCTTGTCTTACTCATCAACATTTATTATCAAAGAACAAATATATTATAAACCTGTGCTGATATTTTATCAGGTATTTTAATGATAACAGTTATATGTGACATCAGTGACAGAGTTATGCCTCCATTTTATCACACAACTCAACAAATTTGAGCTGGAATTCGTCTTTTGTAATAAAATTTTGATTGCCGTCCAAATACCTTGCTGTTATTGCTATAGCGGTGATGACAATGTGACCATAAATGAAGATTTCAGACATTATTATCCTGATTTATTTATTGATAAGTTTTTGAATCAAATTATTTTTTCGCTAATTTACCACCGTTTTGCGTCAGCATTCACGAAGTTGCCTAGTTGGCTTTGCCTAAAGACCCGGCGCTATAAAACGAAAATATTACAGTACAAAGCTTTGATTGAAGTTTCGAGCAATTAATTTTGACGCGCTTTTGAATATTCATATAAAAAGCCAGCCGAAAAAGAATTAAGCTTAGCAATTGCTGCAAAGTAGTTTTGCTTGAAAAATGGCTTCCAACCTGAAATGCAACGAATGCAAATCCCTTTTTATTCAGCCCCGAATACTCCCCTGTAGACATTCAATTTGTTATCTATGCGCAGTGCAATTGTTACGTAATAACAGCAAACCCAACGCCAATCGCGCTGTCGGCTCATCTGTGGACAATATCGGCGAAGACACTTCGGATTCGGTGAGCGTGTCGAGCGAAACCGATTCGGGAGTTTTCGTAAACGGCAGCGCTATTTCACACGACAGAAATTCCCGGCGTTATTCTAGCTCTGCTTTGCAAAGCCAGCAACCCACATGTTGCGTTATCAAATGCCCTGTTTGTCAGTACGAGTTAGTGGCTGACGAGCAAGTGCTGCGAGATTTACCCCAAAACTACGAAGTAGCCGAAAAGGTCAAGATCTTTCTGACCAACTCAATACCCCTAGCAAAATGTCAGCTCTGTGCGGACAAAGAAGTCGCATTAGAGGCCACGATATTTTGCGAGCAGTGCAAAGTGTACTACTGTTCCAAGTGTAAAGACACGTCACATCCAACCAGAGGTCCATTTTTGACACATAACGTAGTCTCTGCACACCATTGGTTCCTGGCCACCTTGAAGAATGTTCCAGGGGCCAAATGTGTGATGCATTCGACCCAGTCTGTGACGTATTACTGTCTAGACTGTACCAGACTGATCTGTGTCCAGTGCCTGGAAGATGAAAGCCACTCTAAACATGATGTCCAGGCAATCTCGGCAGCTACAAAGATCCTCAAGGTCAGTTCAATTAGTAGACTAGAAAATATGTTTTACAATAAACCTAACTGCGCAAAGTTTGAGCGGAAATAAATGATTTGTGGAAATCTATAACTTTTTTTGCAAATAATTATAACTTTTCTCGAAAGTTAAAATTTGACAGCACTGCCGCCATTCAACAGATGACCATTTGTGTGCATGACCATGTTTGTTAGCTTTATAAGTTTCTGTGGGTGTTCTGATTGATAGCCTGTGATAGATTCTTAGATAAATTTGCATATTTCAGAAATTTTGTTCGAAAATAGTTTTGGAATTTCACTTCCAACCTTATACATATTCACCTCCATTTGCAATGCTAAATGTTTTCAACTACCGGGCAGCAACGAATGCTATTTTCAGCTTCATCTTTATATTGAAATAGAAAATTTTGTCTTCAGATTTTTAAAGTAGTACTTAATATTTGAAAAAAAAAAGTTATTTGTTATATACTTTCATTAAAAATTGAAGCCGCAATAATTGTTAGCGCACTAATAGAAATTGCTCCCTTTTTCATTTTTTAGTGTCATTAAATTTTTTTCCGCATTTGAGCTATAAAAAGAAGTGTCTTTTTATTTTTATTTAGTGGAATTTAATAGATTTCGACAAGTTTTTTTATTGACTATATATTTGACACTTCGTCGAATTTTGTGCAACCTGTAGTTTTTATAGCTTTAGTTTTC
Source organism: Convolutriloba macropyga (assembly GCF_964194025.1). Taxonomy (NCBI): domain Eukaryota; kingdom Metazoa; phylum Xenacoelomorpha; order Acoela; family Convolutidae; genus Convolutriloba; species Convolutriloba macropyga. The sequence continues at coordinate 46,335,619 of NC_134473.1, read as the reverse complement.
CATTTTAAAAGTCATAATTGAACTCCTTCAACTCACATTCAAATCTTCTTAAGAATTTGTTGATCCTTATAAAGTTCTCTAAATATAGCTTCACATTAACTCTTTATTGGGCTCAAAATTTTATTTTTGGTTAGTTATTTTTGATTGCTTTTTGTAATAAAGTTTGTATATGTGTTCTTCAAATATTCAAGAAAAATGTTTGTAAAGTTTTTTTATTGGGCGGCTTTCAGTTATGGAAGGCGATAAAATTTTACAATTTTATTTTTTCGTTGCAAATTTGGTGATATGATTTTGTATGTTTTTTAGATAGCTTATCTACATTATCTGCATAATCCTTGAAGCGTCTGCGTAAATTTGCCTATGACCTAATGACTTTAATGAAAATTAAATTCGAACTTTTAATTCGAATTTTGTGACATTTCAACGTTTTTAGTGTCCCATTATTAACCCCTTGAAACATCTTATTTCATCGCACTAATATTTTTGATTACACAATAATCGTAACGTGCAAACCCAACAATTTTGAATCTTTACAATTTAACATTTTGTTTTCTGATATCTGGTATTTTTGAGGCCAAAATTTGGCTACAGTGCGTGCAAAATGTGTGTAGTTTTTCTTACCATTTAGTGATAAAAATTTATATTGTTTTTTCCACTTCGAGGAAAAACGGTTTTTTTATATAGCTTTTGATGGATCATAAGTAGAATTGACTCCTATTTTAATGCCAGTGTTAAAAACTATCTCTTGGGGACGCGATTTAGTGATGCATGTTCGACTTAATTCACATGATTATCAAATAAATAAAAAAATAGGTTTGTTTTTTCTATTGCACACAAACTTAATATATGGTACTTAGTGATCATAGCAATATACTTATGTTTCAAAGTACTCTACGTTTGAACCAAATTGTTATCATTTTTAAAAATGCGTATATGATATCTGATAGAATATCCTAAGTGTTCCGTCTAGGATGCAGACTTCAATGAAAAGATCAATTATGGCTAAACTCGGCTTGAGAGGTTATCTTGCAAGATTCTGGAAGATTCCGCTAGCTTCTTTCAAGAAGATGCATATTCTTGTAAAACTGCTGTCAGAATCCTGCAAGATATGCATTTTTCATGCGGCATCCTCAAAGAGAAACATTTTGCAGCTAGAATCTTACAAAATAGCTATTTTCCTGACAGAGTTTTGCAATATAACCATTTTTCTACAAATGATTTTACAAGGTGCAATCTTTAATGTGAGTAATTCTGACAGCAAGAGATTTGCTCGAAAGTTCTTCTAAAGTCATTAGAAGTCTGGAAAAATAAAAAAGTATCAAACCATGATTATTCACAATTTTTGGGCGTGGACAGAAAAAATCTAGAGATAGAGACTAGTGTGTAGATCTGGGGGCACTTTTTCCCGACCCTAATTTTGACCCCTCCCCGATTGTGTGGGCAGGTGGATTTACCTCCAACTGGGGTTAAAGTTAACATCTACGTAATCTACTGGGAACTTTGGTTGTATCTTTTCATCATTTGAGTACTAGGTGGTATCTTTTAATTATCCATAAATTAACTGAAACTAAAATTTTGACCATAAAGTGGTTAATTCAGTAACAGTAACTTAACATTAAATGCAACTTAGCAGTAACAGTAACCATAACAATAACTGTGTGACCCCTGTGGGAGGTAAATTCACCTGCCCATACCATCGGGGAGGGGTCAAATTTAGGGTCTGGAAAAAGTGCCCTTGGATCTACCATATGCACAATACTATCTATCTCTAGTTCCCTCGACTGTCATATGTCTCTACTTTGTATGTATTTTTGCTTGTCCTGTATTCATTGATTGAAAAATTAGGCGGAGACAAAAATCTCAATTCATTTATTGTTGAATTATCGTCTGTTTACTTTATCTTCTTTCTGAACATCTTACACTAAGTATATTGAGTATTAATTTTGTTTTATCGACTACAAACATTTGCTCTGATCTAACCCTTGCATCAGCTGTTTGCTCATATGCACCACTAGTGGAAAAATATACCAATTATTAATATAATTAGTAAGACTTTTGTTCTGAAATTCTTTACACTTAAATATTGCTTTTAAGTATTGTCAAAAAGTTATAACAGAATTTTCGGTTGCTTTGATTAAACTGAAATTTTTCGGTCGACCACCAGTTGAGCTCAGAACTCCTTTTATGAATCATGTAAATTCACTCCCAAATGTTGAATTAAATTAAGTAAGCTTTTGATAGCTTGAGTAACTTCTGTTTGTGCTGACAATAACTTTTGCAACTTGTAAATCTACAACTTATTTTGCTGTTTACAAAATGCGGCGGTTTAACAAAATTCTGAAAAAAAATATACAGGAAGTATTTGAGACTTTTAGATTTTAGGTTCAATACAATCGAGCTATTGATTATTCCTGTTCGTAAGCAAAGTTTTGTTGGTTTTCAAATAACTTGATTGAATATATCTCTTAACTGCCTTCTCTCATTTCCTTCAATTCTGATTTTTCCCCTTCTAACTCGGATATTAAATAGCGTATTCCTCTATGGTTGTTAAGGCAAGGAAAAGCTTTTCAAATGTTACTTCTTGCAAATAAAGATCAAAGCTCATATCAGAATTCGAAGATTTTTGGGGGCTTTATTAAAAACTCATTTTCAAGTGCAAATTTTTAAATGTAATATTTTTACTAAGGTTGAACAATGATGGCTTGTTTGAATGAACTTTGCGGTACAATGATAATAACAATAATTGCAAGTTTAACTTAACCAGCCCGGTATTCCCCTGTAATCTAATGGACTCTAACCTGATTAATACGATTTGTACTTCTCTTACACCAAGTAAAAGTTTCATCTAACCAAGTTTTCTCTTGCTTTATTTTCCAAAAAGTCCCTTGCATAAAATACGGGGGTTCATATAAGGGGTAAAATTCGAAGAAATAAGTGAATCAGGCAGCAAATTGTATTGAACCATTCTGTAGAAGAATTAAGTTATTTTGGATCTTTTTGGATAGATTTCATTTGATATTGGTCGCAAAAAAGGACCCAGAACTCATCACTATAGGAACGCTTAGAGTTTTGCTAAGCAGTTTTAATAGAAAAGTTGAGTCGTTTCTGCTTAAATATTCAACAAAGTCCTAAACCCCACCCGCCTTGTTTTCTGCCGGAAAAGGGTGCGGAAAAGGGGCAGGCACAGTCCAAAATAAACCGGTGTTTTGATCAAACAAACAAAAATTAACACCCAGAATAATTCATTTGGTAAACAGGGGCTGAAATCAAATATTTATTTCCCCCGCCCACCCCGACCAACTTTATCAGCTAAAAAGCGCTGAGCGAGTGATACTTGAAGTATCTTTTGGTCTAACCGCGCCGGCCTGAGAATATTTTCCATAATCCGTGAATTAAATTTCCCGTTCACGTTTTTCCCTTTTTATCGATTTGTCTTGTGTTCTTTCATGTTCTGAAGGGAACCTTTTGTGGCGCTGATATTGAACACACTCACTTCTTGTGTTTTTATAAGATTTTTTTCTGCTTTTTATGTTTATATTATAAATTAATAACGCTTGATTGTCGGATCTTCAAAAGCTTTTGCCGATTTTTCATCTGAATTTTTCACTTGGCTTTAATGCTCGAATTGTAAGAACAATCCACGGAGAGGAAATGTTTGAAAAGGTCTTTAATTTTCCGCTTTTCCTTTTAAATAAGGAATGAAAACAACGGGAGCATTTGTCATCTTGAGTCTACTTGAAAATTGGAAGCGCTTTTCAGAATAGGTTTTTGCTTAGCTTGAATCTATAAAACCTCCCACCAGCGTTAGAATCGCGTTTTCAGTCTTGATAAAAGACAATAATAATCAAGAAAGGGAAAAATGGCAAGGAAAATGTAGCAAAGTGATCTTTGTTTGCTCGCTATCATCAGCTGCTGAGCACAGAAGTGACAAAATAGGACAAATATTTTGTCTGGATTCGAAAATTCTCCATATGAATTGATTCCGACAGGAAAAATTAAGTAGTGGAACAATAAGCAGTGGTGCCTCCCATTAGAGCTTAGCCACTAGCCCCGAATTTAACCCCCTCCCATAACCTTAAATATACCATATTATATGTCGGTGGGAGAGTGTTTTGATGAGAAAAGAAAAGTCCAAAAACTCAAGCTTAAGAAAGGATAAGGGGAAACCTTATTTTTTATTTGGTTGATTCAGTTATTTGTTGATATTTTGAAACTATTAGCTTCATCAGATAAACGTTTTCTTGCACGTCTATTACGCTTTTGATCAAGTTGATTGCTGCTGGCATTATTGCAGCTCTAGGATTGCTATAAGAATATTGTAAAAGTAATTTAGAAATTTGTACAAATTTTTAGATGATGGAAGAATTAAATTGATCTTATTCCTGCTGCATAACGTGGTGTCATTTACATATTGACAGTGAACTTAAAAAAGTAAACAGTTGATTGCAGCGCCCATGTATTTATGTCTCTATTCAACTCTCGGCGACTTCTTCGAAATATTTCAAAATTTGAGCAATAACCGTTACTCCCTAAATCCTGGACTTTTAATTATTTTGATCTCCCCAATCATTGGGTTTTGGGTTAATACAAAAGGGCACGATTAGAAGAAAAGTATTAAATATTTGGAAGAGCAAGGATCTGTAAAAAAATTTTATCCCGTTGTCACGCAGCTTAAAAAGTAATCGTATTTTTTTTCAGAAATGACCCAGATGAAAAGCTTTCATTCCATTACCTAGATTAAAAAAATCAGATTGGCCAAACAGTTCCTAATTGTTGTACTTCCTAGTGCCGTGATTTAAGCGATGCTCTGTTTGCAATGTGATGGCACACCTTGTCATCTATTTTTTTCGAACTTTAAGTTAATGGCAGTGAAAATTTCTTGACCTGCAGATCAGTGCTGTTTAGTGTTTCAAATAGCAACTATTAGATTGTTTATTTTTTGTTGCTGCCTGAAAAGTTATTAAAAATTCCCCTTTTGAGCTATAATTTTTTGGTGGCCGGATAAGTTGGGGAAATATAAGCAACTAATGACAGACTTCTTCTATTTGAACAGAATCTTTGCCCAATTTTATAAGAACAGTCAAAACATTTTGATTCACAATAATTTGTTATTCTTACCTAAAATTGAGTATGAAATCTGCTTCAATATTGCAGAAATTGAGTATGAAATCTGCTTCAATATTGCACAAACATTAGCTACTTTAGCTGAAAACTTTAAAGATTTGTCTTATTATGAAAAAAAAATCTTAAGATTGTCCACTAGAATCAATGGTAATGATAACTGAGGAAAAAATTAGAGCCACTATTTGCTCTCTATTTTGACTTGATGTCAACACCATTATAGTGTGAATAAAGTCTGGGAACTTCGTAGCTTGCCACCCCACAATCTCCTAATTGATTGCAATCCTGCGCTCACCACTGAGCCATCTCGCCCGCACTGCGAGAGTCTTACGATGTTCTCTTATATTGAGCTTTCTTCTCAAGCTCTGTTTCATGATCACAATTTCGTCACTAGACTGTTTACTAAAACATGAGTTTAATTGTTTTCCAATTCTTTGGTTTTCATCGATATGAATTGTTAAGGCTGAGGGTCTTCAAAATTGTTGCGCTTTTTAGAAGATGGTTTTGAATTTTTATGCAAGCTTCGGCACCTTAATTCTCGTGCTCAGTTCTCTATTGATAGCTGTTATAACTTATTGAGAGCAATCTTTTGCCAGTAACAGATTTTTTCTACCTTTCGGTGCAATCTAATTTGGCAAATTTTGAGCTTTTATTGCTGGTTAAGTTCAATTACCAAAATGTCGACTCTGCTAGCAATATCAGCAGAGACCATATGAGGCAAAACTGTGCTTATCTGTGAAAGGCACTTGCAAAATTTATTCAAATTATACAAAACTGAAGCAACTTGTCATCAAAGTATGACAAAAGATTTTTTATATTCAGATATTACTGATACTTTCATAAGTGTTTACAACAATTGAAGGGCCATCGCTTTCTGGTTGATTGTTTCTCATTTTTTAATCTAATTCTAATTGGGGTTGGGAAATAATTGCAAGAATTTTGTTCTCAAATTTTTTGGCTATTTGAACGCAACATTGATAACAGTGAACCTTATTCATGACGTCTGGATTTTACTTTTTAAGTTTTCTATTTCATGTCCGGGATTTGCAACGCATTTGTGGACTTCACGTACTTTTATATCCTCAAAATTGGCCAATCCAATAAATTAATGTAAAGAAAACAATATCGACATGATTGTTAAGAACACATGTTTTAATATGTTAAAAAGACTCTGCTTAACAAATGGAGCAATTTCGTGGTTCTGTAGAAACCAGTAATGTTGTTAATATTATTTTTATTGTAGGGTGGAGAAGTGTTTTAAATTCCTCCTCTCAAAAACTGAAACACTAGTTGATGAATTTCTATAAAGCCATGCTATTATGTCGCTCAATTGACCGTTGAATTTAAATCACATCAATGTTTCACACAGGTAGCTTCATTCTTTTTGGGAGCTCTGTTAGATGCGAGCAAATAATAAATAGCAGCACTTTAAGGGATGATTCAGATTGACAATGGGATCCATAACAACTCGTGTATTTTTCATCAACAGGAGAGAGAGCACATAAGGCCGATTGAATCCGTGAGACATTTATTGCCCAGAGAACACAATGTGGGTATTATGCTCTTAGGACAAATCTAGACATTTTATACTCTTTGATGTAGTTTTATTGCTCCTATCAAAAAGCTGGATTAAATCAAGCAGACGCTTTTTGAAAAGCGTTCTGCTGGTTATTTTAATCCCCTTTTTCACCACGTATAACTTTCAGGTGTGCTTAGGTGTGCGAGTATACGCTCCAAATTTCCAAAATAATAGGGAAAGAACCTCCCCCTTAAATAAAAGAATTGAAAAACAAGACCGATTTTGATTTGCTTTGATCGTGCGAGAGGTTCTTTTTAATGTTTAGTGTTTGAAGTTGTCTTAAATAGCAATACGTTTTTGTGAATGGTAGACTTCAGTCTTTTCTGACCCAAATAAGCTTTCGAGACGAGAATTGAAATCCTTTAAAGTCTAGAAAGCTATTGTGTAAAAGTTCTGAAATTTAATTATTTGTAGCGATGAGAAATTACGTATGTGAAGAGAAATATTATATGCATGTATCTAGTTTTTTTTTATTTCACGCGTAGTGGGTTTGAATGACACAAGATAAGAAAACTTTTGCTGTACTTTACAATCAGCAAACAGCTATTATTTCCTGTGGATAATTATAGTGCCTTAATGAAAGCCAAATATTTGTATCCGGCTTCTTGGTGTGAAAAAAATTGGGGGGTTATTGACATCTCCCTGTTTGCAAAGCTCACCATGTTACTAGATATTTATTTTTCAACATATAGCTTAGTAATAAAGCTTTTTGAGTACATGGTAGATTTGCAAAATACCTCTGGCGAAATAAAATGAAGGAAAGTGAGTCATGATTTTCAAGTACCATTCATTGTAAAGTAACATCCGCTGAGCATAGTCATAGAATAACCCCTATGATGGGTGAATTTTAACTGCCCTTATGACGGGATAAAATGCAAATAACCCGCGATTTGTCACCTAAAATTAGGCTCTAATAAAATTTCACCCATATCAGCCGATATACTTCGATATATGGCCCAATATAAAGCGTCTTATCTCTGCAGTTAAACAATAATGATAGCCTGCTGTTTTGCTCAAAAAGCTGAACAAAATTTATACAGGCGCGATTGTAATCTAATTTTCCGCTTTATCATAAACTATGGGCTGGTTTTCTACCATAATATAGTCCTGTAATTATGTGTGAATGGGAAGCAAATTGTCTTTTCCTATTTTTACAACCAACTTTTCAAAAGCGAAACATTTGGATTTTTATTGCTTCAAATAAAAGCAAAATTAAGTTCCTAGTCTCTTTTGTAGATTTCCGTGCTGCAAAAATGCAACATGCATTTTCTCAATTTAATGACTCATATTTTTAGTTCTGTATCTGTTACAGTTCTTTTTCCTGAATTTTATTATCAGATTTCAATACAATAAACAAGGAAATTGTCATATTAGTTTTGCATTGAGAAATTATATTGGAGATTAATATACATTGGGGGTGTAACTCATTACAGGTCAACACTAGATTGAAGTTAAAGTTGTTTTCAGATTTAAACGAAATAGGATAGCTTTTGTTCATGACTATTATTCGGCTTCTCATTCTAAATTGGGAGGGGGGTTACAGGAAGTGGTAAATGCGTGAACAAATAAAGCAGAAAGAGAGCAGGAAATTTGGCCTATGAAAAGTTTGTTTGCAGAAAACAAACATTTTTTCAGCTCTCTTCATCAGCTTGTTTGTTCACGCATTACGATTTTTATTAGCTTAATTTTCTTGAAATTTGGTACGATGTTAAAATTGTGTCAACTCAATATTGACCTCATTGTGACGCTTATAAAAAGTAAATGAGATAGTTTTGATGTTTCTTTGATTGTGTGACATGCTTGAAACGTTTGCAGACATTTTGACTCGTTCTTCGATTATAAAAATGGGCACCTGACAAATATAATTAGCGTGTTTATGATTGGATTTAATTTTTGAAAGCGACTGAGACGGTGTTTTAAAATAACTGAAATTAATTATGAAAAAATTTGGCCCATCGCTATTTTCAGCGTAGAGAATTGTGAGTGGTATCTTTAGAGAACTCTCCAATCGTAAAATTTAAAACTGAAAAGATTGTTCGTTTTCCCATTTTTCGAGGAGTTATCGAGGTTTAAAATTGTTGTGAACTTTTGATATTTGGGTGTGATTTTGTGTTGTTCAAAAACGAGCAGCAATAAAGAACCTAGTCGTTGATTCGATTTATATTGGGGAGCTCTTTTTCCTTCAACTAATTTTTAAGAATTCTATGGTTTTTCTCGTGTCATTAAGAGACAAATACCTTTTCAAATCAATGTTGTTTATGAAAAATTCAATTTACGATAGAATGGGGCCCAATGAACAGTTATTTTGTTTCCAAGAAAACATCGCTCATGGTTTTTTTGTTTTTTGTTTTTTGTGTTTTTGTTTTTTTTGCCTGCATTTATTGCATTTTTCTTATCTTATGTCCTTGCCTCGTAACGTTAACTAAATGTCAAATTGGCTCGCTAAAGATTACAAAAACCTATCTAATGTTTTGAATGCATAATTAATGGTTGCTGAGACTTTTTAAATACTTTTTGCCGACAATTGAACATTAACCGTTTTTAAACTCACGTTGAACTTATGCGTCTTTCCCAAAATGGTCTTTCTGGCTTCGACACTTCACTTGTCACTTTTCGTTTTGAGTTTTTTATATTTCACCGTAGTTGTTGTCGCTTTAAAGTAGCGTCAATGCTTTCCGGGAATGTTATTGGTTTTGATGGCCCTTATAGTACGAGTTGTATTTAAAATTTAGTGGTTTTTGTATATCAGTTCATAATGGTTGATATTCTTGAAGTCACATTATCACATTATATATCTCTGACGCCATGCGTTTCAAAGTTTTTTTGATTAATAAACTTTTGTTTCTTTTCGTTGTCCTTTGAAATAGTCAAGTTAGTAACAAGTCCCAATCCATTGATTTTCAAATAAAACGCATGGCAAGTGAACATATACAATTTTGGATTTTTAGTGACTGAAATTAGAAATTGAAATAATAACAAATAAAATTAAGATAGCTGATGACGTTACTGGCTTAATGCTGTGTTTTCGTAAATTTTTTGAAAAATTTTCTTACGTTTGTTTTTGTAGTTGTTTTGTAGTCCTGTACTATGGCTCAGTTTCACCAATGACAGATACCTTGAAGACTTTCAACTGAATCTATTCTCAATTTTTGGCAAGAAACAATTGTTTTTTAATCCTTTTGAAATTATTGGGTTTTACAGAATCGGTATTATTTTTGAACTTCGCCCCTTTTTTCAACTGGTTATCTAGTTCTTTTATCGACAGGTCCCATCTGCTCTAAGGTTGCGGGAACTTTTTTTTGGTAGTATGGGTTTTATCTGGTGGTATTTTGATTTTGCTATTATGTGCTTTTCATTTAAGATATTCAATTTTTGCCATATTTTCTTTGCGTTTTTTTTTCTGTTTTGTGTCGTAGTCTTATTAATGGCATGTACCATGATTTCTTTAATGCAGCATGGCATTATATAATTCAAATAGTAATATGGGCTTGTAACAAATTTTTTTTACACAAAGATCTAGTTGTGTTCATCACCAATCTCTTCATTTGTTAGACAATTAAGTAAAAAAAATTGATGAGGATGCGTTGGAATTTTACTTGCGAACGCACTTTACCGAGCTTTCTTGTTCACGTATAAATTTAACATCCAATAGTTGTCTATGTTTTTTTCCTAAACTTGCAGATCCGCTATTTTGTAAGCGATCACGAAGAATGTAATTGAACAGTACATATCCTCGTCAAAACAATGTTTAAATAGTCAAATTGTTTGGATTTTTTGTTGCTTTTTAAATTGAGAATATCGACTATGATGAAATTGATTGCGCTTTTGATTAATTGCCGCCGCAAATACGAAAGCTTTTTTATGTGAAAAAAGTGAAATTAAATAAGTTTTTGAACTTTTAGTCAAGTAGGTTCTGGCTTTCAATTTTAAAAAAATCCCTGTTGCGTCTACTTAATTTAATTTTACATTTGCGTATCATTACAAAGATTTTTAATAAGATGAAGTTTACCCGTTTATAGGAGATAGATATACAAAGGTTTCTCAGACTCTTTGAGCTTATTGAGAAAATAACTGGAACTCATTACTTCATTTTTGCTCAAATTTCACGCAAAAATGAGGGCTGAACCAGAATGGAGGGTTACAATTTAGTAGTGCGCGAAACCCTTTTTCTTAATTTTTGAGTCTTGTACAACAACAGTGAAAACGTCATCCAGTACATTTTTGCTGCTTGTTGTACTCTTGTTTTTCCATTTTTTAGAGCAAAATTAGCATGGATATTGACGTATACCTTTCGAAACAGGTATTTAGTTACGTTTATCACTATATAAAATAGCGCAAAAATTGTATGCAATAAAGAAGTCCGCTTAAAAGCTAAGTATTTACTCACTGCTCAAGCATTATAGCTAAAATTTTAACCGCAGCGCTCGGTTGAACTTCTTGTTGTTTTCGGCTATTCCTCCAAGGAACTCCCAGCCAAGGAATGATATCTTCCCGCTATTTCTCTAAAAAACTGATTCTACCACAAATTTACTCAATTTTTTAGTGATTATTAGTTGTTGCCAGTTCTCATGATCTGATTGTTTAGTTCATTATGTCCACATTAACTAAGGCAATAACACATTAGGATTTCATCAGATCGCATCAGCACTACATTTGCTTTGTTTTGTTTGTGGCAGTGCTACAAATTCTTATGAAACGCTTTTCCAATTTATGAGGCTAACTGTCTTGGATTATATTTTTCGGGTTGCTTAAACTAGCCAGAAATTGATATGCGTATCTTTTTTTTCCATTATCGGGCATGAGTCATTGTTGGTCCTTGCAATGTGCGACTTTGTGTTAACCCCAATAACTTCAGTTTGTTTTTCTTTTTCCCTGCAGGGGTTGATTGTTTTTGTGTACACCTTTTTTTATTGAAAGAAATAATCTCTAAAGCTAGCATTCTTACATTTACATGGCAAAAGCACGTTATGTAAATGAAATAAGCAGAAATAGGAATTTTGCATTGTTTATTACAGACATGGCACTGGTATTTTTAGTTTGGCATCAGAATTCTGGCATTTTCATTACTAATCAATGAACTATTGTAGGCTGACCATTATAGATTCAGAAGTATTGAACAGGTGATAACTATCCTTTCCTTGTTTCTTCTCTTTTTTCTACTTTGAATTCTTATAAAATCACTGCGAAACACATTGTGACATCATAGTGTCCAAAAAATCAGCATCGAAAAAAAAGATTCTTACGGCATTACAGTGTTCCCAGCTCTACAGTGACATTTGCCTTACAAAATTCATCAAGTGATAAGAATAGGCAATTTACGTTTCTTACGATAAACTAAAAAAAATGAATTTTGGTTTGTTTTTCGATGTTTTTCGGACTTTAAGTTGTTTCAATGTGTTTGTGTTTCTCAGTTTTTTACTAATTCCAAGTAGCAAAATACAAGAAACAAAGAGAGGGTATTTATCACCTTTTCAAATCTCTCTGATACTAAGATGGTCAGCCTTCAGCAGTAGATTGATTAGAAATGGAACTACTGGCATTTTGCTGCCAAAATAAATATAATCAGTGCCCGTTGTACCATGTCTGTAATAAACGTTGCAAAAAATAGAAAAAAAGTTTCCTATTTCTGCTTATTTCTTTTACCTTTTATATAACGTGTTTTCTTAATCAAAAGGTAAGAATGCTAACCTCACAGTTATTTCTTTTAATAAAAAAAGGTGTACACAAAAACATTCAACCCCCTGGTATCGGAAAAAACAATTTTTAAGTTATTTTTAGTTTATCGTAAGAATCGGAAATTGCCTATGCTTTTCACTTGATAAATTGTTTCAGACAAATTTTACTGTAGAGCTGCGAACGCTGGAATGCCGGAGAGAGTTGATGCAAACTTTCTGATGATCGATAATAGAAAACTTGTTTTATTTTTTTTGGTTGTTCGGTATAAATTGTCTCTGATATTTTTAAACTTTAAGGTTGCTTTCTTCAAAGAAATTTGGAAATCATGTTCAGATGTTATCTGCGATAAGAAGAATGGTAAATAATATTTAGATTTAGCTTTAATATTTTTGTTGTAATTTTCATTCCATACTCTATCAAGTGTCTGGTAAGCTTGAATTCCAACAAAAATTTGTGTCCTCAGTTTGGTTTTAGCCTCAAAAGTGTACTTTTGACCGACTGATACATGACGCTTCAGAAAATGACCAATTTGTCCGATATATCTATATGACTTCTACAATGATGGCATCTACAATTAATAATTGTTCACATAGATGATCTAATGGTGTCAAAAACTCTCTATTCTTATTTCGTTTGTAGCATTTTCAAACTGCGGCGTTTAGCTGTAATTCAGCATTGCAGGTTAAACAGACGTTGGTCCAATTTCAAACATTGTAGAAGAGAGAACGGAAATGTGTTGGATTTAAGACACTTTGGTACAACTAGGAATCCTTTTAATTGAGCAAAGATTAAAGTCATTAGGTTGGAAACTGTGAACACGGAATTAATTCAGGCTTTGAGGCTTTTGTTCATGGGTAGCAAGCGGCGCCTCGCCAACTCACCCATTTCCATAATAGCCCATGGCTTCCTCAAACAAAGTGCGGGAGAATTTTCCCCACGTATTACTAACAAATTAGACCGATGGTCGCCCTAAATATTCCCATTTACGCACTCCGTGTCATTGAAACCAAAAGATCAGCTTTTTGGCAGAAACCAATTTAACCCAATTCGTTTCTTGAGAACGAAATTTATTTTTTGCTCTTTTTAGAATTAGGACATTGATTGTCTATGGTTTATGTTTTTGCCGTGTTTTCAACCCGGGTGCTATATTAAGAAGACCCTATCTTCCAATTCAAATACTTCGTCAAATTTCGTTTTCATAATGATAAGTCTAAATTCAGCTCACAATGGCATTAATCTGACTGCAATTAATCATTGTCTTTCGAGTTTGAGTTACGCAAATTTGGCCGTAACTTGTTCAATATTAAGTAGCCTATCATCAATTTATTAACGCTCTTAGTAGTTATAATAATGATTTGTGGCTTTTTATTCTGTTTCAACTCTCGGGTAATTGAGTTGAAACGTCTGAAATTGGCTCACAAGCGCTTGAAGGTACCAGAGTTTGTCTTGACTTGCATGCAGGCGGGCAGGTACCTCCGGGAATGTAGTTCACGTGTTAACTGGTATTTGGTATAGAAGTATCTAACCTCGTGTTGTTCACACTTTGTTAGGCTGAACAACTGTCCGCTTCACACATTGTTAAGCCAATTCTTTGGGAACTGAAATCTCTTCTATTTTTTTACTTGAGATAGTCAAGGCTGCAATATTTGAACGAATGTTCTCTAAGCAGAAATTTATTCCTCTTATTATCTTGAAAAACTTAGTTCAGGTCACTGATTTTTTTCTAATGCCGAAAATGGTAACTTGGCAAAGTTATCGTTTCGAGCACGTTTTAAGTGAATTATATTTTTTATTGAGGCGAGTGCGTCATTTTGGTGTCTTTTGGTTAATCTGCGTGGCAGCTGTTAGGTTAGAGGACATTAAAATAATAAATGGAGTTCGAACTGAAAGGTAAGGAAAGCAGTCTTCGACTATCCAGAGTGTGGGCAAGATATTTTCGGAGTGATAATTTAAGACGGAAATAGAGCGGGTTAATAAACGCCGGAGGCATTTGGAAATGACATGTTAGTTTTGAAAGGAAACACCAAGAAGTCGCAATCATAAACAAACGATAAAGTTTGACTTTTATTGGTAAGACTCGCGAATCTTTAATGTACTCGCGGTTTTTACAGTTTCCTAATACACCAAATTAGTCCCACGGGCTTCAATTACTGAGAGATAGCCGTGGGTTAATTTTTATGTTTATTTGGGGAAAGGGTAAATCAATTTTCTCCCCCGACATTTGGGAAGCGTTTCCGGATCGGAATTTAGCCACAAGCTGTTATGGTAACGCGCAGCTAACTTTCACATTTTCGCGCTGACTGGTTTCAAATTTTGAAGTCAAAAAGTTACAGACTTAGATGTAAAATTTAATGCTTTTGTACTCTATTTCATCCAATATAAGTTAACTCCAGACAGTGTATCTGAAAAATGTCACTAAAAGGTCCGCGTTTAGGTTACTTTTGGATATTAGTTTTGATGTATGTATGTGTGTGTGCGTGTATGTGTGTGTGTTTGTTTGTTTGCGTGTTTGTGTGTTTGTATGTGTGTGTGTGTGTGGGGGGGGGGGTTTGATTTGGGTATAGTTCTATCAAGCATCCTAAAACAAAAAATAAAGATGTAAAGATTGAAGTTATTCTTCAGTAAATGGAGCTAAAAATTGGCAGCTTTCATTGCTTTTCTCTTGTTCAAAAAGTTGTTCACTTGCAAGGAGAA
>NC_134473.1:46254357-46320349 GCF_964194025.1 Convolutriloba macropyga | reverse complement strand
ACACTTTGCCTCACCAGATTTGATTTTAAAATATGATACCTATATCGCTGTTACTACGAGAACCACCTCAGCATTGACATCTTCGGGACAAGCAACTACAATGACATTCAGTCATTGTACAAGAAAAACGATTAAAATCATATCATAGGAGAGGAAAAGGACACAGAAACACAATGAAAATTGATGCCTCAGAAAATATTCATTACTGCAAAGGTCTAATAACTTTAAATAAAGTGCATTAGTCTATCCAATAGAAATTAAAAATGAATAGACTAATTAAAACGAATTAGTCTACTCATTTCTAAAAAAGTCTATAAACATTAAAATGTTAAGCATTAACATCTTAATTACTAATCTGGTCAAAAATCTGATAAACTAGGAAAACAGAAGGGGCTAAAATTGAAACAACTTGTGATACTGTTTGTGAAAAACAGAAATCCGCAATCAATTGCCATACCCAAAAGAAATTGCGAAAGCACAAGGTATTTTTGGAGTTTCAACTGAGTTTCTCATAGGAAAAAGTTTCTAATAGGAAAAACTTAGGAATAAAACAACCACCACAATTATTGCTTTGGAGTCACTGCAAAACAGGACAGTTAAAACTAACTAAACTTTCCGAAAAAAATTAGCAGTTGAAAAGACATACAAAATAGAATAGTAATCGAACGCAAACCGTTGAATACAAAAATTGATTCTAAAAAATAGCAGAAAAAAAGTAATCAGTAGATGTTTGAAACCGGAATTCCAGCTCCTCCTCAATGCTGCATTTTTTAAAGAAACTAATCACAAAAGGAAGAAATAAAAAAAAATCTGAGAAAAACTGAGTCCAATATTTTTTACTAATTGATAAAAACAGAGTAAATAAAACATTATATATGTTAGGAAAAAGCTAAATCGCGTGAATGCTACAATGTGAAGAATTTAAACTCTTTGTAAAAAAACATGGAAAAAACAGTACTTTTTGATTTTTGAAATTTAAACTAAAAAAATCTAAACTAAAAATCTAAACTAAAAAATCTAAACTTTTGATTCTAAACTAAAAAAGTCAAGTAGAAAAACTAAAATTTTTCTTTGTTTAGCGTTCCAGGCATAGAAAAGCAAATAGTCATCCATCTGTACAGTTTTCAAAAGGTCATAACAGAATCAAAAGTCACGAAATATAAAAAATATTTTGCAAAAAAAGGATCAATATTTTTTTCAAAAATTGCCATTGAGGAAAAACTTTTACTGAAATTCAAAAACTTAACACCAAAAATAGCTCAATATTCAACAGAGTTCAAGTCCCTGATGGTGTAAAAAAAAACAGTTTTTTTTTAAAAAAAAACCAAAACACAAGCAAAAAACTGGACAAAATAAAATCAGATTATCATGTGTAAAAATGAGAAAAAACTCCTTACGTTGTAGAGATACAACCAATAAATGAATTAGAAAACAAAATTTGTCATATGCGCTGATATTTGAAAAAACTCAAATCCTTGATTGTAAATTGAAGAAATAATAAAGATCAAATTTTATCTAGAATATCGAGAAATTTGTGCTCATTTTGAACTTATAAAAAATTATTAGGCTCTCAAAAACGTTGTGGCATGAGTTGGCGTGAGTCAGACTTCATAAACACCATGAAAAAAAAAATTTCCACAAAACACAAAGCTGCATAAAAGAAGCGGGACACTGGGACGAAAAACGGTTAGAAACAATTATCTCTCTGCACGATTCTGTCAAAAACGATTTTCAAAGTCAAAACTTCTTTCACTGCACGCAACAAATGATCAGAAAAGTTTTCTCATTTAGACAGAATTAGTTCGGACGCTAATTTCAGTTGCTTTAGTTTTTAGGTAAAAACTCCGTCTAAACGAATAGTACTTCCAGTAAAAAAAAACGTAGCTGGAAAACTCTGGAGTCGACTCGAAGAAAAGAATTAACTTAAGACCTGTGCAACCACTGACTGATAACATTATTAACATCATTAACACCGTTCAGTTTGACACAGCAAATGGAAGAAATAAATTGTGGAAAAGCAATTAACAAAAATATTTTGGAAATTTTTCATTGGATGTTGCTCCAGACTCTGTATATAAAAACGCTCTCTTATACAGTTAATTTGTGTTCAAGAAACGTGTTTATAAATAATGGGATTAAAGTCATTCACCATAATCAACGATTAAAGTAATGATTCACCTCCAAATATGAGAAAAATATACGAAAAGAAATAAAATTAATTAAAGGAAAAAAGTCTAAAAAATCTGTTAATTTTTAAATAATATTCTGTAACAATTGCGATGTTTCAATACATTGCTCTCAAACAGTTTAAAAAACGGAATGTGCCGAAAAATTGAGCAAATACACAACAAACAAACGCAATGCAAAACACTAAATCCATAAGTAAGAATTAAAAATGACAAAAATCTGCTTAACTGATGAATTTACTTTATGAAAATCTACATTGACAAATCCTTAATTATTAAAGAAGTCCAAAATAACTAATCCAAAACAAGAAGTAGGATCCCATTTTACAATTGAAACGCATTATTAGGCTATGCAAAATTTTGTGATATAAATTTCAGAACGTTACATAATAATGCATTATCAATCAAAGACTATTTTTTACAAAACAGTTAGAAACAAATGACCTGGGCTTTACAAAGAAAGTTAGAAACAGATTTCCTATTGGAGGAAATATTTGCCAAAAAGTATATGCACAATTCCGTCAAAAACACTTTTCAAAGTCGAAAAGTCATTCATTAAACGCAGCGCATGACCAAAAAAAACTCTTCTCTCACAGAAACAATTAGTTCGCACGTCAATTCTACTCACCTTTGCTTTGAGGTCAAAGTACCGTATGAACGAGTAGTACTTCGAGTAGAAAAAAGACATCAAGACTTCGAGTTGTAAAAAATACCGATAGAAAAACACCGATAGAAAACCAACAATCCTCTTCGAGTCGTAAAAAAAACTTCAAGAAATAATCCTCTTCCATTCTTAATGAAAAGACCAATAGAATACCAATACTCCTCTTTGAGCCGTAAAAAAGACAGCAAACCAATAGAATTCAAGTTCTTAATGTAATAAAAATCGTTTTAAAAGACAACAAAAAAATAATCCATGGTGCAGCGTTCTCAACCATTTATTTTGCTCGCTCTTGAGGAAAACATCAATCAGTTTTATTATGCATCGAATGTACATTTATTCACATCAAGCAAAAGGCATCAAATGTGAACACATTTCAGGTAATGCATTTTTCTTACTGTGTCGTTTATTTGCACGCAAAAAAACCCCTGTGTTATCCACCATCATATTTTTTTCCATCTATATTTTTCCGTTATATATTTTTCCATATCACAATTTGAGACTTTTTTGCTGTGAAACTTGGATGGAGTTCATCATTTTTTCAGCGGGGTTTCTTGTTACAGTTGCGTATTTTCTGATTTTCACAGCGATCGATGGCGAAAAAGATTGTTCACGAAATATGATTGTGAGTTGGCATTGTTGTGTCAAAATTTTTTACATAGTAAAACTAGGGGATATGCTAAATTACTTTTTGAAGCCGATGCTCAGTATATTTTGTCTATGAAATTTTTCAAGAATGTTGATTTTTAAACTCGGCTTTTCTTTATTTTTATAAAGCAGTTTATATAAACTGCAAAGGCTTCTTTCTCTATTTGATATCTGAAAGAACACGCTTTACATACTATGAACGACCAACCACATTTAGTCAATTGAATTGAGTTATATGATTTATCATTTATTAAACGTACGTGCGCGCACCTTTTACACGATATAATTTCTCAAGCATTTTTTGGTTACTTAATCGCCTGCGCGCTCCATGTTACATTTTTACAGCAAATGCGATCGAGTTTAAATACAATAAGCTCATATTTGTACTACTTTGCAGGTTAGATATTTCTTCAAAATTTATATCAAATTGTTCTCGTTAGTATCCAAAAAAAAGTTCTTTCAACACAACTTTTCCTTGCATAGATTTGATAAATCGCAATTTTCGTTATTTTTGTTGTCGATTTGCCTATCTAAAAACCAAAATTTATTATATAATTTTCTACACTGCTAATGTCTCAACATTAAAATCAAATCTAAGTGTTTTGAAAGTTATTGAAAAGATTGCTCGCGGAAACATTTGGCTTGCCTTGAAATTTTTTTCTTTACTTGTGACCCATTTGTTTAATACATTTTTTCGTGCTAGAGAGTTTTGAAAACGTGAGTTTGAAAACCTCACGTCTCAGCTCAGAACCCAGAACTTGTCATTTGTAAACACCAATATCCACAACAAGACCATGAATTTCCAGTGTGTTAAGTTTCTGTATGCAAAAAATTTTTATGTAAATTTGTTGTCGTTGTTGCTTCAATCAAAAATGTTAGCTTTCCGAAAATTGAATGTTTCTTTCTGACAATTAAATTGCATTCTTTTTCATAAGAAACCTTTTCTTTTTTATTCTCCACCTTGTGGATGGACGGATTTCTTTGCAATTCTCCACAATTTTTATCCACCATGCATAAAATTTAATGCAAGAAAATTCACTTTACTGTAAAAATTAAAAGCCCTTGAGACCATGAACACAAAATTTAATTTAGAAAGCTTGGATAAAATTTTGCGACGGTTTGAAATATCAGCAGGACTCTGTCAAAATTTTTCTGTCAGATTTACGATTACACGAGCAGAGTAGGCCAAGTTTATGCTGAAGAAACATTGCAGCAGCCATATATGTCAACATAATCGATCTTGGGATGAACTCTATGCTCAAAGAGGTATTTTTGTTCGGCCAACTTTGGCCACTCGACAATTTCATTGAAAAGATTTGCGAGTGGCATCACTGGAAAGCCCGTTCAGCGTAGAATACAGAAGTCACAAAAAAAGTTTTTTACAGGGCGTTATCGAGGGCTAAAGCTTTGTGAAAATTCGACTTTTTTATTCACAATTTCCTTCAGTTTTAATAATTTTTTTGTAATTCTTTCTAAAATATTTTAAAAATGTTAAAATCAGATTTATTAGTTTTCACTTTAAACATAAAAGAAGCTTGCTGAATTTTTTAAATTGAATTTTTTGGGTAGAGTTTTTAAAAAATTTTTTCAAAAATCTGACCTTTTTCATCAAAAAGGCACCAAATTTGCTCTTATAGCCTAATTTGTTTAAATTTGCTGAAAAGCATAGATCTAAAAAGCGCTGTAGCAACCTCCATAAACTGTGAAATGAAGCTTGTTGCATTTTGGCTTCCCATAAAAGTCTTGTGGAAATGAAATTTTACAAAATTCATCCTTTAATTTTGATCTAATGAGAAGTTCAATCAACAATTGATCAAAAATGAAAATATTTAAAGTATTTAGTCATTTTTATTGGACTCGCGGCAAAGACATTAGTAGTTTAATTATCATCATGGAATCCTACAAAAATTCTAATTCTGCCTTTTTTCAAAATGTTTTTGCTTTTGTTGTTTTTTTAAGGTCAACTACTGACTAGAAATACAACGCAAGTCTCTATTAGTTAAGGATCCATCCCTTTTGGCAAAAAAATGAGGCCCATTGAAAATATGTTTTGTTTTCGGAGAGAATGTTATGGTTTTAATGCCTTGACGAAGTGTCTTATTAAATTTTAAATTGAATTCTTGTATTTTGCATTAATTTGTTTTTTTTTCTTTGGGGTCTGATGACTAAGTCTCACTAATCAAAGATTAATTTGATTCGTTGAAATGTACGATTGATTCTAACTGAAGTTTTAACTTTTATCTAATGTCTCCAAAGACTCTTAAACTGTTTGTTTTAGAAACATATCATTGATTTTTTTGAGTCTTGCCACTTTTAATCTCCTTTCTGTCAAATTTTAGCTTGTTGTCTAGGTAAAGATTGGTTTCACCTGAGCTAACAGTTAAGTTTTTGCTGTGTTTTAACTGACGCCTTCTTGGCTTTTTTATTACATTTTTGTTAAAAAAAAAATTTGATTTTACTGCATAAATATCCATTTTTGACGTTTCTCGTCTCCTCTTCAAAATATCACAGTAATAAGAATTTCAATTGACAAAATTTGCAGTGTTAAAAAATGGATAAATGAACCTCTTAAATATTGTTAGTGAATACTTAATAGTTTTACGGGCTGGGGTACATTCTCTCTCAAAAGTTTTTTTTATTTCAGCCTGTTTTGTCGTTCTTTTTGTTGTCGTGCGTAATAGACTCTTAAATAGAATTTCTCAATGGTTTCGAATAGATGCATAAATGAACAAAACAATTGATCTCAGTTTCTAGCTAATTGTTTTTATGACTTTGCTGGAAAATTTTTCAGGAAAGCAGACAAAATTCATTAACTTTTAAATTTTTGTCTTTTTTGTCACATTTTTGGTAATTTAAAGTTTTGCTACATATTTCAAAATTTAGGCATTCTATTGAGCGGTCCCATTAGTTTTTTGTTGAATCAAATTTTTTCTCTTGATTATAGATTTTGTCTGATAGCTTTAGGGCTTAGGCAATTTGTTTCAAAAAAATTTGTAAGCTTTCGATACTTTTCATTGTTTTTGTATTTTTTGTTTTTGTCTTTACACGACAGCTTTTTAAGAGAGTAGGCCCAATAAGTTTCAAATAAGACAAAAGTGAAGATTAAAATTTCTCACAGTTAATGTCTTCTAAAACTAGTTGCTTCAACTATGCTGTTTCCTTAAACTATTGTGAAAATTTGCGTGCTGCCTTTATCTGTTGTTTCATTCATTGACTCTGTCTAACTTAAAAGTGGCGCAATTTGTTTTCTAACTAGTTGAGATAAACCATCCATTCTTTTAGATAAAATGTAATTTGAGTCATGACTTTTGAAAATAATTGTTTTCAATATAATCACTATAATTTTTAGTTTCGTATTTTTTACAGGGCGTTATCGATGGCTAAGGTTTCGTTAAAATCCGACTGTTTTTCTTCACAATTTCCTATATTTTCAGTATTCTTTCTCGTAGTTTTGCCACAATATTTTAAAACAGTTAAAGTCAAAGCTATTAGTTTACACTTTAAAGATGAAAGAGGCCTGCTGAATTGTTTGATTTGAGTTATTTGGTGAGAGTTTTTAAAAAAAATCTCAAAATTCTGAATTTTTTCATCAAAATGGCACAAAAATTGTTTTTTTGAGCACAATTTGTTCAACTATGTTCAAAGTTATAATAGATCTAAGAACTAATGAAACAACCTCCAAAAACTGCAAAAGGGGAGCCTGTTGCTTTTTGGCTTAATATAAGAGTCTTCTGGAGATAAAATTATTTAAATTTCAACATTTAATTTTGATCTAATCAAAAAGTTTCAATTAACAATTTGCAAACATTTGGATTACTTAGACGTTTTTTTCGGATGCGCGATAAAACTTAAGTGGTTTTAACATCATAATGGAGTCTACAATAAAAAAAATTCTAATTCTAATTCGGCCATTTTTCAAAATTGTTTTTGCTTTTGTTGCTTACTAAGGTCAATTACTGACTGGAACTTCTACTCGTGGCTTTATTATTCAACGATCCATCCGTTTTACTAAAATGAGTAGACGCAACGAATATTTGTTTTGTTTTCAGAGAAAAGTTCCTGGTTTTATTGTCTTGACGAAATATTTTAGTAAATTTTAATTGAAAACTTGTGTTTTAATTTCTTAATATACTTGAGGTCAGATGCCTTAGTTTCACCATTAAAACTTTGTATTGATTCATTGAAATGTACGATTGATTCTTTCTAACGCTTTTAGTTTTTAACTAATGTCTCTCATGACTCCTAAGCGGTCTGTTTTAAGAAACTGTCATTGATTGTTTTAACTTTGCAACTTTTTATCTAATTTTTGTCGACTGGTAAATTATTCTCTGTAAAATGAGGTCAAGATTGGTTTCACACAAGCCAAAAATTAATTTTTGAGCTAAATCCTCACAAAATCTTGGTAATTAATTTTAGTAATGAATAGTTCAATAGTAAAGTTCTATTGAGAAAATTTGCAGTATTAAAAAATGGATAAATGAACCTTTTGAATCCTTTTAGTGAATAATTAATACAAAAATGAGGATTTTTTACTCTTTTCTCTTTTTTTTGTGGTACGTAAAATACTGTGTAATGAATTGTCTCAATAATTTCCTATAGATCTATATATGACAAAAATAAACGATTTCCGTTTCTAGCTAATTGTTTTAATAGCTTTAATTATTCTCTTCAAAAAGGAGAAAATATTCTTCAAATTTTCGTTCTATTTTTTGTTACACTTTTGTAATCTACAGTTCTGCCACTTTTTTTAAAAACTTAGGCATTCTGTTGAATTCATAAGTTTTGTTGAATCAAATTTTATTATTTTTCTTGATTATACGTATTGTCTGATATCTTTAGGGCCCAGACAATTTGTTTCAAAAAAGTTTTTGTAAGCTTTCGAGATTGTTGATTGTTTTTTTTTTATTTTCACGTTATTTTTCAAGAGAGTAGGCCCAATAAAATTCAAGTGAGTCAAAAGTGAAGGTTAAAATTTCTCGCTACTAACATCTTCTAAAGATAGTTGTTGCAACTATGTTTTTCCGTAAAATTATATATGAAGTTATGTCATATATTTCTTTGACTTAGTCTTATTAAAAACAGGTGCAATTCATTTTCTAACTAGTTGAGATAATCCACCTAATCTCTTAGTTAAAACATTATATGTGTTATAACTTCTGAAAATAATTGTTTTCAATTCAATCATTGGATTTTTAAGCTTTGCCAAAATTTTTATTCATAATTTTTGTCAAATTAGAGATTTGCAAGAACAAGTCGCATCACGTTTCTTACGGACTACAATTTTATCTTCATAGCAACTTTACATACGTTTTTGGCTTTGAAACTATAAGTTTTCGTAAAAATTGTTTGTTTTTTTTGTAAATTTTCATTCTTTGAGGTTTTTTGTTTCCCTATTTACCTTATCTTATTAATGCCAAGCTGCAGTTTCGTTCAGAAATGCGCAAATGAAAGATTGAAGGTTCATAGTTAACCTCTCAACACTTTAACGGCTGAGTGACTTTGTTTAAGTGATTTTTTATATATTGGCTATTGAGAGGTTTTAAATATTTCCTATGAATGTATACATTCCCCTTTCAGTAATTTTAATTGATACCTAACTGTTTAATTCACTTTTCTTTTTAATTGTTTTCAAAAATAGAAGCATATAGTTGAACTCTGTTTTTTTTGCTTTTTGCCTTTTGTCGACCTGTTACCAATTTGCAGGACAGTTAAAATATTTTTACTGGTGGAGTGCACTTATTTTGTTAGGTTTTCTTAGACCATTTTAATTTTGTTAATAAATGTTTTGTTAAAATATATACATTTAAAATTTGATTTTTGGCGTTAATTGATGTTTGTTTATATTTGATATTTTTAATTGAACTTGTCTGTTTTAGTAGTCACATTAATGACAGTTCTTATAGGTCCGCTAATGCGGTATTATTGTATTCGTTTTGTGGTTTGTTGTACGATATGTGAACTATTGAATTTTTAAATCTCTTCCTGATTTGTTGGACAAATATTTCCAAAATGTGGATGAGTGGTTTTGGTATAGTATGTTTATCGTGCCTCCTCGTCATTTGTACAAACAGCATCACTAATTAATCGTTGACATAGACCTGATTGTCAATCCAAACGTTTGTCGCTGACGGATTATAACTTTTTTTAAATACAAGCTGTGTTGATAGTGTACTTATAGCTTACTGACTTCATTTGCGTTATTTCCAATTTTCTAATTAGCTGTCAAATTGAAAATTTCTCTAAAACCGCGTTATGTTGTTTTTCAATTTGGCTTCAATTAGCTATGAAAATTTGCCTCACATTGCTGTCTTTTGCATGTAAAAAATTGCTTTGGTGCACTACAAGCTGTTAGTTTTCCAATAAATGAATGCTCCTCTTTGATACTAGAGTTTTTATTTCTAGTTTTTTTCACTGAAACTATTTTTGTTCTATTTTATGCTCCAATAGCTATCGATTGACGGAACTCTTTTTTACTGCTATTTACTTTTACGTAATTACTTTTAAATTTACGTAACTACTCTACAAAAAGTGCGTTAGATCGAAAAATCTATTTGGATAATATGAGGAAAATGACTTGTACATAAAAATGCAGCGTAAGCCATTTAAATTGAAAGCCTTTGACAACAAAATCAGAATTTCACGTTTTCTCGTAGATTGTAAAACTTGATTAACGTCACAAAATTGCGCAACAATTTGAGGCTAACCCGGGTCGAGGTTTTGCGGTGAATTTTCATAAGAAATGCAGTGAATTACGGTGAAAAAGAAAATAATTTTCACCGCGTATTTCTTACATATTTTTGCGGTGAATGCGTTGAATCGCGGTGAATTATTTATTTTCACCGCGTTCTCGGTATTCTTAAAAAAAGACACTTCCATACACGGGTTCGAACCCCCTACCTCATGCATGTTTTCAACTCATAATGTTTCTTGTGAATCTAAGTAAACGTTGGAAAACGAATGCGGTGAATTTTTGTAAGAAGTGAGGTAAATTTTGCAGTGAATTTGGCTGTGAATTTTGGTAAATGCTGTGAAAAGTGGTGAGTTTTTTTTACCGCATTCACCGCATTAACAGCATTTCTTACATTAATTTGCCACAAAAGTCGATGTGGTCGTTTTTTGTAAGAAATGCGGTAAATTTTGCGGTGAATTTTGCGGTGAATTTTGCGGTGAATTTTGCGGTGAATTTTGGTAAGAAATGCTGTTAAATGTGGAGAATTTTTTTTCACCGCATTCACCGCATTCACAGCATTTCTTACATTAATTTGCCACAAAAGTCGATGCGGTCATTTTTTGTAAGAAATGCGGTGATTTTCAGGGCGAAGTTTTATAAGAAATGCGGTAAATTTTGCGGTGAATTTTGCGGTGAATTTTGGTAAGAAATGCTGTTAAATGTGGTGAATTTTTTTCACCGCATTCACCGCATTCACAGCATTTCTTACATTAATTTGCCACAAAAGTCGATGCGGTGATTTTTTGATAGAAATGCGGTGATTTTCAGGGTGAATTTTTGTAAGAAATGCGGTGAAATGCGGTGAAATGTATTTTTTCAATGAATTCACTGCAATCGCCTCCTTTCTTACCAAAATTCAACGCATGCAACGCATTTCTTACAAAAATTTACCCAAAAAGCTCGACCCGGGAAAAAGTAAAAAAAGAATCGCTTGGTGACTGCGCCTGTGTTATGGCCAACAATTTCGTTGCATATTTATCATAGCGTATAGAAGCGGATTGTCATAGCGCATAGAAGATCTAAGGATCCAATGGTTTGTGCACATTTTGCTTAAATTTTAATTTAGAAAACCTGACTGCGCTAAAATTTTGTTGGAAGCGGATATATAATATTAGAAACCATTTCTAGACACTACAAATACTCTAAACCGTTACAAAAGTATGAAACGAGTTCGCTGGAAAAGTTTTAATTAATTTGTTGACATTTTCGGTAGTGTGACTCTGTTATTAGGTTAATAATTTTATGCAATGTTGTAGTTATATGTCTCCTGCATGGACAAAGTTACCGTGGTTTAATCTGTAGTTTTTTATCTTATTTTTATCTTATTTTATGGTCCATTGGCAATTGATTGATGGAGTTCATTCAGATGTAAATGTTGCATTTACGTCACCACTCTGAAAAAAACTTTACATACATTGTTTAAAACGTTTTCGCAGAAAAAATGATATGGCAAAATTAGTTTGTAGGATGTTAAAAAAAATTTTCCTGATCTCCTGTCAGTCTATTTAAATTATATTTCGGCCGACTAAAACTTTGTAAGACATCATTTCGGATTTAAGCGGCATAAAAAATTTGCCAAGTCAGACAGCGGGGTTCAAACACCTATTAGATCTTACACTATTGCAAAACCACTTTATAACACGCAAAACGATGACAACAATGTGTCGTTTATGAAAAATTCCAAATTAAAATTTTATAATGGATATGTTATGATGGATATGTTCGCACATAATGGAATAATTATTGCAGGAGCTTACAAAAGATTTATATGATAGAGTTTTTAACTAGAAGAAAAATACAAAATCGTGTTGTGGTGGGGTGCAGAAAATTTTGAAAAAATAGCAATATTTCATGACCGCGGGGCAATTCTTGGCAATCAACACTTTTCCTACAAAAAAATAAACTGAAATTGTTCTAATACCTTGACCAAATAAAACGTTCATTTTGAGTCACTTGCAGTTTTTGTAGAAATTTTTGGGTCAATCGTGCGCTTAAACTGCGCACAAAATTTTTGTAAGTACTGTATTTTTTGCGTGCTATTAACCGGATACTCGAATCAACTGAAAGTTTCCGTAAAGTTTATCGGGTAATATTATGTGTCGCTCATTATACTAACGACTAAAATGAAGACCTGTAACTTTACATAATTCTTTTCACCTTTATGCTTTCTTGTTGCACCAAATCATTTCAAAATACAGATGCCCTGTTAGTCTAATGGATCCCAATTAATTTTTTATTAAAGAATGAAACTTTTGACCGCAAAAGTGTTAACAACATATCTCGGAGAAATGAAAGTCAATCGGAAACTGAAGTATATAGCTGAACAAACAGGGCTTTAACAAAAAATTTAATGCAACCTTATAGTTGTTAATTAAATTAGCTGTTCTTTCTGATACTTGAACTTTTATCTGTTTTCATTGAAACCATTTTTTTTATTTATGGTTTATTGGCGATCGATTGATAAAGTTCTTTTGACGGTTATTTTGTATTTGCGTCACCACTCTGCAAAAAAGTTTATTTAAATTGCTTAAAACATTTTTTGCAAAAAAATGATATATCAAAAATAGTTTGTAGGATGTTGCAAATTTCTTACACGATGACTTATCAGTTTGTTTACATCACAGATTGCCGAACTAAAACTTTGCAAGACATCATTTTGGATTCAAACGGCAGAAAAAATTTGTCGAGTCAGGCAGCGGGGTTCAAACACCTATTAGGTCTTACACTTTTGCAAATCCAAATTATAATACTCTAAACGATAAATGATGACAACAAAATTTTGTCGTAAATGATAAATTCCAATTTAATATTTTATAAGAGACGAAATGTTCGCACATGATGGAATTATTATCGTTTGAGTTCTCAGAAGATTTATATGATAGGGTTTTTGACTAATGAAAAATACAAAGTCGTGGTGGGGGTGGGGTGCAAAAAATTTTGATAAACGGGGCAATATTTCCTGAGCTCGGGACAATTCTTGGCGATCAACATTTTTCCGACTGAAAAATAAACTGAAATTGTTTTAATACCTTGATCAATTAAAACGTTAATTTTGAGTCGCTTGCAGTTTTTGTAGAAATTTTTAGGTTAATCGTGCGCTTAAATACAAAATTTTTGTAAGTGCTGATTTTTTGCGTACTATTAATCGGGTTCTCGAGTGAACTGAAAATTTCCATAAAATTAATAGGGTAATAATATCTATATATCGATCATTATACTACAGATTAAAATAAAGACCTGTAACTTTAGATAATTTTTAAATATCTTTATGCGTTCTTGTTGCACAAATGATTTTAAAATACAGATTTCATATAGTGTAACGGATCCCAGTTAATTTTTATCAAAGAGTGCAACTTTTGACCGCAAAAGTTTCACCCACATATCTCGTAGAAATGAAACTCAATCAGAAACTGCAGGATATAGCTGAACAAAACAGATTTTTCCATATTGAACAAACTGTGGCATACGACTTTAGCGGCGGCGCTATTCGAGGATATGTCTCCTGCATGGACAAAGTTACCGTGGTTTAATCTGTAGTTTTTTATCTTATTTTTATCTTATTTTATGGTCCATTGGCAATTGATTAACGGAGTTCATTCAGATGTAAATGTTGCATTTACGTCACCACTCTGAAAAAAACTTTACATACATTGTTTAAAACGTTTTGGCAGAAAAAATGATATGGCAAAATTAGTTTGTAGGATGTTAAAAAAAATTTTCCTGATCTCCTGTCAGTCTATTTACATTATATTTCGGCCGACTAAAACTTTGTAAGACATCATTTCGGATTTAAGCGGCATAAAAAGTTTGCCAAGTCAGACAGCGGGGTTCAAACACCTATTAGATCTTACACTATTGCAAAACCACTTTATAACACGCAAAACGATGACAACAATGTGTCGTTTATGAAAAATTCCAAATTAAAATTTTATAATGGATATGTTATGATGGATATGTTCGCACATAATGGAATAATTATTGCAGGAGCTTACAAAAGATTTATATGATAGAGTTTTTAACTAGAAGAAAAATACAAAATCGTGTTGTGGTGGGGTGCAGAAAATTTTGAAAAAATAGCAATATTTCATGACCGCGGGGCAATTCTTGGCAATCAACACTTTTCCTACAAAAAAATAAACTGAAATTGTTCTAATACCTTGACCAAATAAAACGTTCATTTTGAGTCACTTGCAGTTTTTGTAGAAATTTTTGGGTCAATCGTGCGCTTAAACTGCGCACAAAATTTTTGTAAGTACTGTATTTTTTGCGTGCTATTAACCGGATACTCGAATCAACTGAAAGTTTCCGTAAAGTTTATCGGGTAATATTATGTGTCGCTCATTATACTAACGACTAAAATGAAGACCTGTAACTTTACATAATTCTTTTCACCTTTATGCTTTCTTGTTGCACCAAATCATTTCAAAATACAGATGCCCTGTTAGTCTAATGGATCCCAATTAATTTTTTATTAAAGAATGAAACTTTTGACCGCAAAAGTGTTAACAACATATCTCGGAGAAATGAAAGTCAATCGGAAACTGAAGTATATAGCTGAACAAACAGGGCTTTAACAAAAAATTTAATGCAACCTTATAGTTGTTAATTAAATTAGCTGTTCTTTCTGATACTTGAACTTTTATCTGTTTTCATTGAAACCATTTTTTTTATTTATGGTTTATTGGCGATCGATTGATAAAGTTCTTTTGACGGTTATTTTGTATTTGCGTCACCACTCTGCAAAAAAGTTTATTTAAATTGCTTAAAACATTTTTTGCAAAAAAAATGATATATCAAAAATAGTTTGTAGGATGTTGCAAATTTCTTACACGATGACTTATCAGTTTGTTTACATCACAGATTGCCGAACTAAAACTTTGTAAGACATCATTTTGGATTCAAACGGCAGAAAAAATTTGTCGAGTCAGGCAGCGGGGTTCAAACACCTATTAGGTCTTACACTTTTGCAAATCCAAATTATAATACTCTAAACGATAAATGATGACAACAAAATTTTGTCGTAAATGATAAATTCCAATTTAATATTTTATAAGAGACGAAATGTTCGCACATGATGGAATTATTATCGTTTGAGTTCTCAGAAGATTTATATGATAGGGTTTTTGACTAATGAAAAATACAAAGTCGTGGTGGGGGTGGGGTGCAGAAAATTTTGATAAACGGGGCAATATTTCCTGAGCTCGGGACAATTCTTGGCGATCAACATTTTTCCGACTGAAAAATAAACTGAAATTGTTTTAATACCTTGATCAATTAAAACGTTAATTTTGAGTCGCTTGCAGTTTTTGTAGAAATTTTTAGGTTAATCGTGCGCTTAAATACAAAATTTTTGTAAGTGCTGATTTTTTGCGTACTATTAATCGGGTTCTCGAGTGAACTGAAAATTTCCATAAAATTAATAGGGTAATAATATCTATATATCGATCATTATACTACAGATTAAAATAAAGACCTGTAACTTTAGATAATTTTTAAATATCTTTATGCGTTCTTGTTGCACAAATGATTTTAAAATACAGATTTCATTTAGTGTAACGGATCCCAGTTAATTTTTATCAAAGAGTGCAACTTTTGACCGCAAAAGTTTCACCCACATATCTCGTAGAAATGAAACTCAATCAGAAACTGCAGGATATAGCTGAACAAAACAGATTTTTCCATATTGAACAAACTGTGGCATACGACTTTAGCGGCGGCGCTATTCGAGGATTAAGAAGTGGTCTGTGTCTAAGAGATCAAATTTGTACTGTGAAAGTATTACCATATTAAACAAACTGCAACTCTGAAAGTATTAACTCAAATCAAAGGAGGTCCGAAGAAAGGTACGTGAACAGAGTGGGCTGTTTCAATATTGAAGAAATGAAAGCGTGTAATCTAATTATGTAAACAGATTCGCTGGGCAGAAACCTCTAATTTGCCCTTGAGATCATTCCGCTATTGTTCCCTGTTTGATAACAGTTGGTTCAAGCTTCAAAAAAGGGCACCAAATAGTTTAATATTAGTGGCATATAAGCTTGAACATCCATCGACTGCTTCTGCTTTTCAACCTTATGTAAGTTTCTTGTGTTCTAATATTTCAAGTTAGCGACAAAACGTGAAAAACTTAAGGAATGGCTCACAATTTTAAACGCCAATTAGAAGATCTTTAAACAAATTCTGATACCATATGTCAAAAACAAGAGTTAATCTTGTAATATCTTTGCTAGATTCTTCTAAACTGTAAAACACATTGTTAGTTCTTGCCAGATTTTGACACTATTCGCACAAGATAGTCAAGTAAAAAAAATTCCCCAAAATAAACCTTGCAAGATTAATTTTTTCTTGAACAATTTTACTAAAACTAATTTCAAAAACAAGAAAGATTTATAAAAGCGAAAAACGATTAAAAGTTTAATGTTTGCCAAAGTCACCAACAGAGGTCAAGTTACGAGGTTAAACTCACTAAAACAAATTTCTTAAAATGTTTTCATGTTAAATAAGATGTTATAGAATAATGTTATATAATCCTGTTCTTTAGAGACGTCGGCGTTGACTGTAGAGTGACGTCATTGGCTTACTATTCGTTTGTTTGATTCCCATCATTATTTTTCCACGGATATCACCCTCTTACAATGGCAGACGAGAGCAACATTCAGAGTTTTGAGGAAGCCCAGCAATCGTATGGGGACGTTTTTGACCCCGAGAAGTACATGCAATCATACTATGGAGAAATGCTCAAAACTGAGGTAAGTCCATACTTTGAGTTTAAACACGCACGTCCCAGGTTGCCCACCTCAGCCAAAACTTTAGAAACTTACCAGGACTTATACGATGTCGTAGAAAAATTAAAGTTTTAATATGTCAATAGACTTCAGTCGAAGAAGTAAAAAAGTTTCTACAGCATACACAGCATACATAGCACGGTTCTCTATAAACGCCAGAAGTTATCACTGAATGCAATACAGTAATTGGTTTTTTTTTTACAACAGAATTTTTTCCCGCACTATTTCTATATTTCTACAAAAATTTCTGCTTTTTGAAAATTATCAGAAACCTTAAGGTTGAAAATAACCTATGTATGATAGATTAGGAGACAACGCATGATGTAACAATCAATGAGTGTACCTTCTGAATTCAAATTTAAAAATTCCCAAAAGTTTGTACCAATGTTTTGCTGAATCAGTTCTCTGCAACACAGAAAAACGTATATTGTTGCTATCATAATCAAACAGGCGATAAATATCCAAAAAAGGACGTACAGAAGATAGAAAAAAAGAACGTTGAATGCAGACTTAGAATTAAATTGAGTGGTTTTTTTTATATAGTTCACACGTAACTGTTCTTGAGGTTCTCTAAGTTCTCAGTAAAGCATACCGGTTAATGAGAGTAAAAAAGTTGCAATGTTTTTGAATAATTTTAAAAAGACGTTTTCGGAGAGCATTTTGAAAATTGTTGTTATTGCTTTTCTTGTTCTTGCAGTTCTTGTTGTTGTTGTTGTTGTTGTTGTTGTTGTTGTTGTTGTTGTTATTGTTGTTGTTGCTGCTGCTATTGTTGTTGTTGATGATGATGATGATGTTGTTGTTAATGTTGTTATTGTTTCTGCTGCTGCTTTTGTTTGTTCTGTTACTGTTGTTGATGCGATCGTTTTTTGTTGCTGATGATGTTGTATTTTTTTCTTTTGCGGTTAATGCTGCTGTTGTTGTTGTTTTCGTTGTTGTTGCTGCTATTGCTGTTACTTATTCCTCTGCTGCTGCTGTTCCTGTTTTTGTTCTTATTGTTCTTTTTGTTTAGAATTCCTTTTTGACAGCTTGTTTAAGGTAATTTTTAGAAAATAATCAGTAGTAATTAGAAGAAACTTGTGCTTCAAATATTGTTTTCGGGGCTTGTTGATGAAAATGCCTTTAAATTCCTTGAAACGCTTTTCGCTATTCACCAAAAAGTAAAATTTTTCTGAGACCTGAATGTCGTTTTATGGAGATGAAAACCAAAAAAAGCGCTAATTTTTTTTTGAAAATCGTTATCTTTGTTGCTGATTTTTGGAAAACTTCGAATACGGAGGTTTCAGATTTAATGCTAGGTCTTGGAAGGTCAACTTTTTTCTCTAAAATTGTGTTGAATTCATTGTGTTGCTTTTTTTATTTAAGCTTAAATTATTGATCTCTTACTCTAACGTAAATCAGGATTGAACTTCCTTGCATTACTCTTTCAAATTTT
Source organism: Convolutriloba macropyga (assembly GCF_964194025.1). Taxonomy (NCBI): domain Eukaryota; kingdom Metazoa; phylum Xenacoelomorpha; order Acoela; family Convolutidae; genus Convolutriloba; species Convolutriloba macropyga. Next base: position 46,301,910 of record NC_134473.1, on the reverse strand, counting down.
TGGCCAAGCATTTTTTTATTTCAACTTATTGATATCAATAGCATTTATTCTTTCGAAGGCATTTCTCTTTGGAAATTATTTGTTGCCCACAAATTTTACTCTTCACACCTTGGTCGTTTTTAACATTGTTCATACTAAGCTCATATTATTGCTATTTCCCGCTATGTGAAAACAGAAGTCACCCAATTTGATCTCCGAGACCAAAGTGACCTCTCACTAAACTAACCCGGCGGCCGAAACGACATCTGGCCACGCAAAGTTCTGTACTGTTATCCAGTTTTTCGTGGGCTCGAAGATTTTTCCAGACTATGGGGTGCGTTGAGGGATAGTGTGATGAGAGGTCAATTGAGTGTGACCTCGACCTTGATATCTTATTCCCGGTCAATGAGCTTTATTTCCTGATTTGTTATGTTTAATGAGGTCACTACTAGCAAAATATTGTGGTTGGGGCCATTTGATGTATATTGTAGTAATTCTTTTAACCTCATGGCTTCTTCCGTTTCCTCGACGCAATGAATGAAGGGAAAATGGGTAAGGTTTTTAACATGACATCATTTCTAAAAAATAATGTTTGCATTTAGAATTGTTTGTTCAAACCTTGGACAGATGTGTTGGATGAACCTCACTACGATGCTGTGCATGCTAGCCGATTCAAGATGAGAAACATGAAATTCTGTATCGAGAATGTCCTCACAGCAATGAAAGGTCCTCTCAAGGTACTCGACATCGGCACTGGTCCTTTCTGTGGTAAGTAAACTGAAGCATTTCTAAAAACTGACTTCTGGTTTTTGCTCTCTAATTAGAGAAACAGGAAATATTGCAAAGCGAACGGAAAATAACCGAAAAGCCGTCTTTTATCATTATAAAGTTTTATCTTTTGTCCGCTTCCATTTTTTAATACTTGACAATGGTGAAAAACTTCCTATGTTGAGCAAAAAGTATGAAAACAGGTACTTCAAAGTAACATGAAGTTGAACTTAGTATCAAACTGCCTGTTCAAAATCATTTTTAATTGTACCATTTTCAATGAGCACGTGGAGTGAAATTGCACTTGTGAAATTGCACGGACAAGTCAGCCAAAAATAAATCACGCAATGCCAGAAATTAATATGCAAATGCCAGATTTTACTATATACATAGACAGAATTTGACTTCCAAGAAATTTTGACATCATGAAAGTTGCAAGTTGAGTGTTTTAAGAAAAATTGCGCTCCTCTGTCGAGACTAATCAATCGAAATTGAGTAAGTCCTCTGATGAATACACACAAAGGTTTTTTCAGGACCTACATTCTGCAAACCTGTGCGGGCTGATCGAAAATGAATGAAATGCGGCAGTTATACGGAAATAATCGATAAATTAACAAAAAACAAACCAAAAATTGACAATTAAAAAGTATTGCGAAATGTTTGGATGACTATTTTACAAAATTGGGCTTATATCAAGGCAAAGATGTCATTCCCCAGGTTGCCCGAACTTGGAAAACTTGGTAAGGCCGTAGTACGGCACCGTATAAGTCTTTGATCAAAACCGTACTAAGATCTTGTTAAGTTTTCTACGGGCCGTAGTAAGGCCGTACCAAGATTAATAAGGTGCCGTACTACGGCCGTACCAAGATTAATAAGGTGCCGTATTACGGCCGTACCAAGATTAATAAGGTGCCGTACTACGGCCGTACCAAGATTAATAAGGTGCCGTATTACGGCCGTACCAAGATCAATAAGGTGCCGTATTACGGCCGTACCAAGATTAGTAAGGTGCCGTACTACGGCTGTACCAAGATTAATAAGGTTTTTAAGGTCAAATAATAGCTGGAAAATTGTAGGAAAAGGCTCCAGTCAAGTTGAAAAACCGACTGTTTGAGACTTTTCCAGTATGTTCTGGGTGTGTTTTCCTCCTTCTTTCATTTTTACAAAGAGAGAATTTCTTTTTTGAACGGATAACAAGAAAGAACTTAATGAAGTTTTTGATAAATTTCCAAACCCTAAATCCCCCAGACCAAGATATAAAAATTTATCGTCATGGTAAGGTAGTAAACAATCCATTGAACTTACTTGCAGTTTGCAACAAACGAACACATCATTAGAAAAGTTTTCTGCATATCTTCAACGAAACTTTTGTGGTCATTTGTGCAAAAACGCCGACAGACTAGAATCAAAAACGAAAAAAAAACTATCGACCATAGGTTTCTCCGCATCTATCTAAAATATTGAACGCCTCTTTTTGGAGTAAAAGACACGGCATTTACACTACATTAGAAATATGCACTACTACAGTCTATCTTTTTGAAAAAAATTTAAAATCATATGTCGATACGATCACTTCGTTAAATAAAAAAAATCACTTCATTGAAAATATGATTTTGTTTTGCTAAAATTTTCAGTCCTAGCAATCAATTTTAACTCAAAATCTTAGGGCGATTTTTTTAGAATGAACTGAAAAACACTTCTTCAGGGACAGTGCAAGGAATTTTTATACTCATTTTTTGATAGCACGCTGCAATTTGTTAAACATGAACTGGTAACGAAAAAGTGGATTGTCATAAATTATGGGGCTTCTCACAGATCTGTTCCTCGTCTTTTTTGTCTATACTGAGAAAGTTTATTGTAAAATAGGAAAGAGCTAAAGATGATTTAGTTTTTGGTGCGTCACGCTAAAATTGTCTAACTCTGAACGATTACAGAAAACATATTAACCCGTCACAAAACGACATAAAATAAATGGACATTGGATGAAGGAAAAACGGAGATATTCAGAAATGATAATTGAGCGATTACAATTTGCATTCAATTTAATGGTCACTGTCCTAAGTCAGCCGGAAATTGAAGATATTTAGGCGTACATCTGGATTAAAAATTGATTACCTATAGCTCGCTGCTTAGCAAAATTATTAACAAGATCGCATCGGCGCAGTCAGTTCCTTACACTTAGTACGTCTTTATTTTTTTCAAAAACAACAATTAAAAGTCTTTACAAAAATTAAAGTCTTTACAAAAATTAAAAACTGTTTTTGTAGTTGGAATGAAAGGACATTGGTATAACAATGGTTATATATAAAAAAGCCCACAGACACAATTTTGGGAAATATGTAAGAGACGAGGCGGTTTTCAAGGTACTTAAAAATTCCAATGGACAAAAGGGTTACAGGATTCAAATATTTTATCAGCAGTTCTTTTCAAGAACGCAATAAACCAAACATTAATGTTTTTTATTGGAAAAATTTCTTCAAGAGTTCCCTTATCTGTATAATTTGACAGCATGTAGCATTAGACATTGGACATTGGTCATTTTATTTGAAAGGTTTGAGATTTTTTTTAAAAAAAGTTTTGGGCTATCATCTCAAATCACTACGCGTTTCCCGATTAATCCCAAATGTTCTCGGTGATCAAAAGCAGAAGGAACTAATTATTGAACTTAGGATAACCTCTTTTGGTACTCAATCTTTGACAATTTTGACAAGTTTTTATCCCGAAATTTTTGTTTATTTTTTTGCATCCCTACAAGCACTCTTTTATCAACGAAAAATAAATCAAATAAAAAGAAGGAAGCGAAATAATGAAATTTGAGCTTGACTGATATCATGAACAACTTTGCGGTGGTACTGGAATGGTTGTAAAATTTTATGGTGTGGATCGGTGTAACCAGGAGTAAATTTCTGATCGATTGACCAAGTTGGGCACTTTGTCAGCATATCAAGTTTATCGTGACGTATCAATTGGCAACGTACAGTTACGAAACGCATGCTTAAAAATAAAATTCACGACATGTCTTCCCTTCTTCATTCATGACACTGTGCTCGATATTATGAGTTAAGTCGTACTTTTATAGCAAAATTTAGCAAAATAGATGCGTTATAAATGAAGCAAAAAAAATATTGAAAACTGTCTTTCAAAATTTGAATAAAGAAGTATTGTAACAACCCAATTTTGTATTCCCTAATGTCATTGATTAATTAAGAACTTAGTAAGTTTTTCAATCTGAGTCTAGCTCATGGTTCAATGGGGCATCAATGCGCTCAATTTCTATCTAGTTACAATTAAATCTTTCAAGCTTTAGATATAGGTGTTTTTTTAAATACAATTTAATATATCTTTTTAAACTTCACGTGCAGGAAACTGACCAACTGCAGAAGATTTCAACAAATTATTTTTGAACAAAACTCGAAGATGACAAGAGGCTTTTTGATACATGGGATTGTGATGAAATAGTGAGCTGGACTGTATAAATGTTGTCATTTTCACTCTCTGATTTTGTCATTCACCTCGAATGGTAATGCTCGAATGAATAAATTTGATGGTTCAAAATGATCAACTTTTTCTATAGGTAACCTGATGTACATGTCCAGCTTTGACAATGTCACCAGCATCGTCTGTTCTGATTTCTTGGAGTCCTGTCGCAACTATATTCACAAAATCCTCTCATCAAAACCATCCGACAAAACAAACGGCCAATTTGATTGGTCCAAGTTCAATGAACGTTTTTACGGAGATGCAAACTCGACTCTAATTGACTCCTTTCGAAACAAGTGCAAAGCTGTTAAACATGTGGATATTAGCAACTTAGAGAGTGGCCTGAAAGAAGTTAGTGATTTGGGACCCTATGACGTCATAACTTCCGAATGGACGTTCAGCGATGGAACTCGCGATAGAGTAGAATACGAGGCTCTTCTCGGCAAATGTAACACAATGTTAAACATCGGCGGTTCTTTGATTCTTTCTGATGTTTTAGAAGAGAATTTTGCGGTTACTAGTTTTGAAGAAGATGGGAAACGAATGCGATGTGTAAACGTTTCAGAGGAATGGATTCGGGGAGCTATAGAAAGACAGGGTTTTGCAATTGAGCAGACTATTCTCTTTTTCAACAGAGAACAGGATTCGGGTTATTTTGACGGTCTTGGGGAGTTAATTGTCTGGGCGACAAAGTTAAAGTAAATTCAAATTTACAAAAAATCAGATGGACCGCAGAACAGTTGAACAGATCCACGCTCATATTTTAACGCCATTATACAACGCCATTATTTTAACGCCAGCTCAATATAATACAGTTTAAGCGGATTACGGGAGATAGATGAGGCTAAAAAATACAAATTTGGTTTAATATGTCTTTGGTTTTATATTTGGTTTTACCTCATCGCGTTTCGACCGCCAATTCCTTGGGAGAAAGTGATTGTTTTTTCTTATTATTCCACCTTCTGGTTATGGCTATTCCTGCTCTCTCAATAGTTAAATGAGCAACTGATTGCGGTCCATTGCTGCTTATGCTATTACATACCAGGTTAATCTACGTGCCTTGTATTGGCCATTTATCAATTATACACTCTCAATTTACGCCTGTTTTAGTATTCAAACTAATCTGTTCTTTCGCCCTCACCTCCTCCAACTTTTGCTAGCTAAAATTGTTTGGCAGTTATTTTCTCTGTAAAAACTGAGGGGTAATAAGTAGAAATTATATATATATATATATATATATATATATATATAATATATATATATATATATATATATATATATATATATATATATATATATATACGGCTTGTGAAGAGAACAGATTCCTGAAAATATTTTATATTCAATGTACTAAATTCTGTTTAAAATTGACGAATGATTTGTTTTTGTTGATTATCCATATTAAATAGAGGTAATGTCAATTTAATGTGAAAATACATATTTATGGACCTCGCGCCTTTTATGGACCTCTATAAAACTATGATTATTAGATTGAACAGTAAAAAGTAGCTGAAAGCACAAAATCAGAAGAATCAAAAAACGCGAAAAACAGACGAATATCAGGCGCAATATGCATAAAAAATACCCAATTACCTTTACTAAAACTAAAACCAATACCATCAAAAGACAGAAAAAACAACTGATGTTGAGCCATACGCATACCCAAACGCTATAAAAACTTGAAGAACACAAAAAGCATCAAAAAAAGTTAGAGCCCATAGAGAGCACACAAAGCCAAAAAAATCTCTGGAGAAAATAGAGGACAAAATGCTTGCAAAACAATAGGCAAATCATCAAAGTCTAAGACACTCATCAAAGAGTAGATAAAAGACGATAAACTGCTAAAAATTAGAAAAAGTCACTTAAAATTTCTCAATTTACTTTCATTTTTCTCAGTAAAAAACGTTTAACACCAGATATAATTTTAATCGCGTGGTATCTAAAAAATTCATTAAGTAATAGGCGCCTATTTAAATCCCACACAAGCATTTGATTAAAATAAAAACGAAAATTTGCTGAAATTCACCTAAAATTCAGCTAAATGGTTGAATAACCTGCAAATTGGTATAAAACTCATATCAATTACACGAAATATTCAAGCCGCTATAAAAATAACCCTAAAAATAATACAATTAATCTCATAATCAAACTTTTAAACCAAAAATTGAGAAAAAATGAGCTGTTGAAAAATTCGCACGTGAACAAAAAGGTTTCGTTTGCTTACACTAAGGTTTTTTCGCATCCCAAATTTTCGCTCTCTCATAAACAGTGGTATGAACCAAAAAAACACTATTTCTCGCTCCGTTCTTCCGTTTTCTTTTCTTTTCAAGCGTTTAATTTTCTGCTTTAAAATTTTCTCTAATACAAATGATTAAAAAAAGACTCTCTTCGAGTCGTAAAAAAGACAGCGCCCCAATATAATCCAAATTCTTTGAATTGTAAAAAGCTGTTTAACGTACTTCAAATTTCATTTTTCCATTGAGTTATCGAGGTTTTATGTTTTCTGAACATTTGATTAATTTTCGTTGTTTTTGTTTACTTTCTCTGTACTTTGCCGATTTTGCTGAAAATTATGTTAAATTTGTTATGAATAGAGCTAAAATGCTATCTCCGAAGACAAAGGGTTTTTGCTGAACTGTTGGGTTCAACTTTTTGTTTGAACTTTTTTGTACAGTTTTCAAAATACCAGCTTTTTTCATCAAAAATGGCAACAAGCATGCTTCTTTAGCTCATACTGTTCAAGTCTGCCGGAAACACAAGCCTAAAATTTGCTGAAGCAATTTTCTCAAACATTATAAATGAATAATTAAACTTTCGTTTCCTTGGAGAGTGTTCTGGAATTGAAGTTCTGTCGGTTTTGACTATTTTGTCAAGTTACCTAATTAGTTCTGACTATTTGTCAAGTTACCTAATTCGCTAACATTTCGAAACAATTACGCATTGTTAATGGACAACCAGAAATTCCCCTTTTTAGGTTCCATCTAATGGTGTTTTATTTCAATCCAAAAATCTTTCTGAATGTTTTGGGGCGTTGTCCTTAAGTTTCCGTCTTTTTGTTTTTTTCATGTAATTCACAGAAAGGATTCATTTTTTTGGTTTCAAGCTTCCGCCTTCCTAAACGCGTGTGTGACATTTGAGTTATGCTTGCGTTGGTTGTGAAATCGTAGCTTTATGCCTCAATGTCACTGATGACAGGCCCATTTGGTTCTTTATATAGAAGTAAATGTATTTAAAACTTGTTAGTTGAAAGTTTATGGTTCTAATGACTCTTGAAAATATTTGTTTAGAAAAAAAATGATAAAAAAGTATTGCCAATTTTCTCATTTTTGTCAACTTGTAGCTTATTCGGAGCAATAAAAGTTTGCATTTTTTTATGTGAGATATAGATTTCAATGTAGTTTGATGCGTTAGGTAAAAGTATTTAGATAGCTTTCGAACGAACTCTGAAGTAACGATTGTATAAGTGTGAGCCCGTGTCTGTCCTTTCTCTATTCAAATTTTCAGTTCAACAGTTTTTGCGCTTCTTTGATTTTTTGAATGAACTCATCGCAACATAGTTTTTCATTTTTGAGTGGCCTAAGTTGTTTCTGTTCTGAAAAATGTTTCATTGCTAACAGCGATTGTGAGTGGAAGAAACTCAAACCCATTGAAGCTGAGTGGTTAAGACGCCAGCGTGGAGGTTTGGGTTCAAAAACTTGTAGGGTCTTTTTTCACTAGTAGGTTGATGTTTGCCTCTGATATTACAAATTTCCAGAATTTTTATTTTATCTACTTACATTTTTTTTTATTTTCAGTTATCTAATTATTTTCATTGATATGAAATTAATTGTTATAAAAAATAGAAAGTAATTTCAAATTTAAGTTTTTTAGTCTTTTTACCTAACATCATTAATGTCAGTTCCCATTTTTTTCTAGTGAATTGGGAAAGAAATTATATAAAAGTAAATAATAGTTGATTTCTGTTAGTAATTTACGCTTGTTTTTGTCATCTGACTTTTAGTTTGTTTTGTCTTGTAGTTTCGTCTGCGGCAGATCTCATGCGTTGTTGTTTATTTCGTTTAGTGGTTTGAAATTAAAGCGACTTTTTATGCATCAAGTACTTTCAAACAAAATTTGAACTTTTGAAAATTACTTATCTTTTCTTCATTTGGACAATCATTAAGTCAAGAACGTGGATGAGTGGGTTTGGTGCATTATGTGCAAACGCATATTACCAATCATCCTTGTCATTGTTTATTGTAAATCTGAGCAAGCCTGTTGTTTTGGAGACAAAATAAAACCAATGTTATTTTTTGATGTTTCCTATAATATTTTGAAACGGCATTTGTAAAATTCTATTGAGCCAAACGGGTGTTTTATCGTCCGTTCCCTTGTTGAAGCCTCGAATTTTGGAAAGACCGTCCTCAATCGATATCTGGCATGGCAAAATAAATTTATATCAACTCTGTTGCTCAACTTGATTACTTGTCTTCAACATTGCTGGAACTAAAAGTTCTGTCCTAGACATTAGCTCCATTCAACAATTTGTTCTCGAACTTGGCTCAAGGAAAGCTCAATCACAACTTTATTTTAATTAACTGTCGAAATGCTCGTTTTTGCATACAATGTAGTCAGTCTTTTTCGTTTTTCTCATCATTGTATAATACTTGAAACATTATTCACAGAAAAAATGGTTCTAACCATTACTTCAGATATCCAACATATACGAGTAGAAATGTTAAAGCTAATCAAATTTTTTTAAATCAAGTTCATGAAGTAGAAAAGTCCCCTGGTGCACGAAGCGCCTTATAGACAAGAGATAGCCTCAGGTTCTACAAATTATTGAGCAAAATTTTTTGCGACCTTGTTCCGTCCATGAAAAGAGTTATAGCCTCGACTAATTCAAATGGATTAAAAATTGTACCGTTGTTCAATTGCAAAAAAAATTACTTGACCATATGAAAAGAAGTAAGCTTGACTCGAAAAAAAATATTTCTCGACATATGACGATAACTTGCTTTGACTTTAACCAGGATCCTCGACCGCGTATATAAAATCAAAATATACCCCCTGCCACATATGCATACAATTTTTATTCATAAAGTCGAGGCCTCGACTAAGATCTTAAACTTAGCATTTTACTTTAAGTATTCATTTTGTTATCATCAAATTTTTATATTATATACCTTAGAGCCAGAATGCATCAACAAAAGAAACTAACCTTTACGTAATTACAATGAGCTCAATAAAGCCGCTAATATTGTCATCGGAAGCTCTTGTGAATTCAAAACTCATCCTTTTTGTTCATGCTGCCCAATATATTAAAACACAGCAAGCGAGTCCCAAATTCAAATTCAATCAAGGTGCTGGGTGTGACTCTGGACTCTGGTCTTACCTTCACGAAACACGTCAAGGATGTAACAACAAGATCCAAGAAGAGACTTAACGTCATGAGAGCCCTCTCCGGCACTACATGGGGACAGTCAAAAGAAACCCTGCTAGTGACATATAAATCTCTAATACAACCTATCCTAAATTACGCTTCGGCAGTATGTGGACCCACTAACAACCAAACGAATATAACAAGCCTTCAGAGAGTCCAAAATGCCGCTCTCAGAATCGCCACAGGATGCCTCCTCATGACCACCTTCTCCAAGAAACAAACATTCTACCCGTTCACAGACACGTCAGGCTACTATGTGTCCAACAGCAACTATCCAGATATCTGACATATCATCCATCTCATTCCTTTCTCCACAAACACCCTCACCCCAGACAAATCATGGAAACTCTACATACCAGATACAACCGCTATGTAACTCCATACCTCAACGAAACGGAAAACAAGACTCACGTCACGCCGAAAGAACACAAAAGAATTCTTAAAGATTTGCACACTCTCGAAGTGAAGGACGCCATTGAGAACTACGCTCCATCCAAAGATCTTGAAACAATGTCACCGAAGATATCAGAAGACGAGAAGTCCTTACCAAGAGGCAGCAGAAGAAAACTAGCGCAACTCCGTTCAGGCTTCAGCTGCCTCCTGCAATCATACAATCACCGCATCAAACTCTCATACGATGACAAATGCCCTGACTGCCGGAAATCCGAACACACAACAAGGCATCTGTTCAGTTGCCCAAAAAGAAGGACCCGATTGACACCTGAAACGCTTTGGAGGAAACCAGTGGAAGCCGTCAAGTTTCTGGGCCTCCAGACCTGCGAAGCCCAAGACGATTGAGGCAAACAACAACAACAATATATTAATCACCAGAGTACTTTTATGGATAATTGTGAATATTTTCCATCGCTTGTAAGTATGTTAGATCACAATGATACGAACAGACATTTTTTGATAAGTAATACCAAAAAATATTTAAAACAAAATTTCAAACGTGGAATCGCTCTGAAAGATTAGTCACCAATGTAACAGATAAATGAGCCTAACGAAATGTTTCTGAAATTCAGCAAAATTTTTTAACACATTCTGAAGTGTCCTGTACCCTTGAAAACGGCAGATTTGTACCAAAAAACAACAGTACCAAAATTTGTACCAAAAAACAACAGAAAAAAGGTTGACAGAAGAGTTTAGTTGTCTCATAAATAGAAACACGGTCTCTTTAATGAGTGGAAGAAAAACCCAAAGCCGCAGATTCTTAATAATTACAATTCTCAATTCAGTGAATATATAACTGAAAAAAGCTGCCGATGGTTAGACGGAGCAGTTTTGCTAGGAGCTACCAACTTCAAGAGAACAATGGAGTTTCATTAAGAGCACGATCACCTCTAATAGTTGAATAGAGAAATTTGACACATTACGGGAAGCCAATCACCTTTTTGAGGATAACAGAAAGGTTGCCAATATTCATAATAACTCGGATTATACAAAGTCAAGGACACTTCTCCAAATCCGTTTTTCCACACATCTCGGAAATCAGAATTAAACATTTGACTAGTCACCAGAAAAGAATTGTATAATGTTACTGATAATCTACCTGTGTATAATGCGCATGGACTGGGCTATAAACCAGCATGAATGATGGAAGATAATAAATAATCTATTGGAACTCATTTACAGTTTGTCATCAATGAATAAATAAACAAAAATACGTTTCCTAATGGTTTGAAAACAGCCCATTTTCACCGGTTCATAGGAAAAGAGGCCAACTAGAACAAAAAAAACTATCGACCAAAAGTTGTCACACCAACCGTGGCAAAAAATTTGGAGCAATTACAACTAAAACATCTATCTCACCACAGAAATTAAAATTTTAATGGTTTGATTAACAAGAATCAAATCGAATTTCAAAGTCAAAAGTCTTGTCTTGATATTATTTTTTCATTAACTGAAAAAAATAAACATATGCGTTGACGAAAACGAAATTGTTTTTACACATATTTTTAGACATAGCAAAAGCTTTAAATTCAAAATCTCTGGAGGTTTCTATGAACAAATTAAAAAATGATTTAGAGATATTTCATTAAAATCTTTTTTTTGTGATAGAAAACAGTGTAATGGAAGTGGGATCGCAAAATCAGATTGGGTTGTCATAATTCACGGTGTTCTTCAGGGAACTGTCTTAGGGCCTTTAATTTTTATACTTTATGTCAACAACTTCATTGAAGCTGTATCAACGAACTGTGATATATTACAGTTAGCCAATGATACAGCAAATCTATGTGAAGCAAAGAATGAAGCAAATTTACATATATGAAACAAAGCAGGTTAACAATGAATGGGAAAAAAGCGGAGTTAATGGTGTTAAGGAGTGAAAAATTGCCAGTCATCCGATATATGAATTTCAAAAAACACCAATTGCATGAACCTGAAAACTATAGATAATTAGGTGCAATAATTGATAAAGAGCTAACATACCAAAATAACTAAAACAAAGTTATCAATAAAATTGCATCAGCAATCAGATCACCATACTTGGTTCGTCATAAAAAAGAATGAGTCTTTTTAAACACTTGTAATGTTTTAATTAGATTTTAGTGCGTTATTTTTTCAATTTTATCATTTGACTCTATCGATTGAACAAACAGATTAACTGGGGCAAAAATATTCTTTCTGAAAACCAAATACGATAATGCCGGAGATCTACTTCTGGAGACCTAAATTCCTCCAGGAGAACTCCACTTAAAAAGAGTCATGAGCGTCTTTAAATTTTTTTTCAATATTCTCAAACAAAGAAAAAAACGTTCTAATAAAAATTTTAAGCAAAATTGCCGGTTATTGTAAACAAACGAAACCAGGAACATTTTTTATTAAGTCAAAAGAGATTAAGGGTTTAACTGTGCTTAACATTATTGGAAAACGTAACACAACACGAATGCTTGAAATGCTTAAAAAATGTTTTAACGAAAAAGTTCCAGTTTTACAGAAGGGTAGCAGGATTCAAATATGTTTTTACTAAATTGATTTAAAAAAAACCGAACCTTAGTTTGATAAGATTTAGAAAATAATAGCTTCTGATGTATAGGTTTTTAAACACACAATATTAACCAATTGGTTAGTTTAGTTTACATATTTGAGATTTTAAAAACACTAATTTTGATATAACATTTTTTGGATCGAGAAGTTGAAATCATTTACTATTTTTTGTGTTTTCTTTAGAGTACCAGTACACCAATTTACCCTTCACAGTTAATTAAGACTTGTCAATATAGGAGCTTCAACTACTGATACACTGTTTTAATTGTTCCCACCCACATTGGTGCGGGAGGAACTATATGCTCAAATGGTGTTCTTTTGTTATCCAGGTTTAAAATTTTGTGATCATAAGAATGATTTCTGCTGTTTTTGTTCCTATTTTCCGTTTTTTAAGGCATTTTTTTCATTTTTGCAGGAAAAATATGATATACATTGAGTTTTGGATGTAAGAAACGTTTGTAGTTGTCATTTGATGTTGTTGTTTGTCTTGTCTCCTGGACTTATTAATGGCAGGTTGTAGGAAATGTCTGATAAGACAAAATTGTAAAAATTTGTACAATGTTTGTAAAAAAATTCATAAATTTTTTAAATGTAGAAATCTCCCTATTCAATAGGGTTGAAGACTTTTTATATTGTGCTGCCTCGTCGATTTAAAACTTAATCGAAAAATAAAAATATCATGTTCATTCAAATCTTTCAATGGATTAGGTTTTGCGAAAGGAGGTGACAATATTCGGCATGAAAAACAATATATTGCAGTTAGACACAAACATTAACGTAACTTAAGATGACAAGTTTATCGCACAATATTCGGTTGGTATTTATGTTTTCAATTCTTATAAGCAAAACACAATTTCTACCAGAAATATTCTGTAAACCTGATTTTTACCCTGGTCGAGGTGTTAACGCTAAAATTTGCTAAAAAATGTAAGATTTGCGGTGAAATCAGTAAGATGCGAGAATTGCGATTTTTAGCGTTGAATGCAATGAATGCAGTGATAAAAAATAATTTAATGCTAAGAATCGCAAATCATAAAAAATCACTGGATATTTTTTGCAGTGATTTTCGTAAGATTTGCGGTTTTACGGGGTGGAATTTTTTGCAATGCTTCCCGTCGGTAGCGATGAATTTTTTTTTCACCGCTCAAGCAGTGAAAGTAGAAAACTCACTGCTAAAAGCCGCAAATCTTACAAAATTTCAACGCATTTGTTTTTCATAACGATTATTGAATCCGATTGAAATTCAAAAGAAAAATCAATTAAGAAAGATGTGATATACACCTAAAGTAAATCCTAAATTGTGTATTAAATTGGTGATTTTCAAAAACTTGATAAGTTCATCTGTTGCCTTTGAACCATTCACCCATTTAAGTTTTACCTCCGACTAAAAAGTCGCTCATTCACATTTATTCATACTACCCATTTTTGTTAACCTAGATAATTTCACTTTTCCTCATTTCATTCTTGAATTCAGTTGCCTATCAAAACTTCGTGTTTTGGACTCAGAATACATGTTAGTGGAATTGCGTCGATATTCCCTAACTAGAGAATAGAGTTGGAATCCTAATACATTTCCATCAAATTCCGATAGCTACAATTTCAAGCTAGATAGATTGTAGTGGATTCGTGCCTCCAATCCAATAGCATAAAGTTGGACAAGCAGCCGCTCTTCGTTTGTATATCTTACGTCCTACGATATCACATAAGTTATAGATGGCGCTTTGGAACAAGAAGTTGTTGACATGCAGGAGGTAAGAGGTACGAACCCGTGTACGGCAGTTTCTTTTTATGTATGAAATCCGGTGATTGCAGTAAAAAGATTTTTTCACCAATAAAAATTGCAAATCTTACAAAATTTCACCAATTAAAACCGCAAATTTTGCAAAAATTCACCGCTTTCACGGCATTCATTGCAAAAAATGCGGGCGCTTTGCGGTGAAAAATATTTTTTTCACCACTATTGACCGCAGTTCTTACATTGTTTTTCGAACAAATCTCGACCCAGGCAGTACGAGTATAAGTAAAAAATGGTTTTTCATTCGGCATAACAACCTGAGAAATTAACAATAACGGATTTAAAATGGGAAACTTAAAATGTTTGGAAAAATCGTGAAAGTTTTAATGCAATCAAAAGTCGTTTTTGACTGCGAAGAACCGATCTCGGGTGCTATGAGTAAATCAAATCAGTAAAAAAACTTGGAAAAAGCAACAATCAACGTAAAATTAAAAATTTTCTTAGTAAGATTTTAAAAACCTCCCGTTTGGTAAGATCAAATGAACAGCTGTTGCGTGAAAATGCCTCTTGAGAACAGGAATATCTAATAGGGTGGTCACTTCATGACAAAAACGCCAAAACTCTTCAATTTTCAGCTTAAAGTTTTTCTAAACTTTTAAATAAAAAAATTACGACGATAAATATTACGTTACTAAGTAGAAAATGACAGGTGCTTTTTCGGGCGTAAAAGTTATTACGAGATTTTGGGTTACAAAATGAAAAAAAAGTCTTATCATCATTTATCACATTAAGCGATGCATGACTAACATAATTTGTAAGACATTTTGTCAGTTCCCAAACGGTAAACGGTTGTTTGCTGGTCCTCGCAAAAATTATTTAAACTTATCAGACCTCAAACGGCGAAATTCTGACGTCCGGTGCATTCTGGTGGACTAGAACTTCTGATAAGAAGTTTTTGTCATGAAGGATCTAATCCGATAGACCAGTCAGATCCAGGTGGAACGAGCAACAAACAACTTAATCTGTAGCATGCCGGCTAATTATCATAGCAGCCCGTGCAATCTGCCATTTGTAACACACAACAGTGCTGCAAAGACAAGTATCAAAAAACAATTTTCCATTAGTACAAGGATAATTGTAATTTAAGTTTGGCTCTTTTACTATGTATTAACATAGTTTCACTATATCATAAAAAAAACAAATCAGCAGCTAGAAAGCAGTCGCGCATTTTTTAACCATTGCTTGCCTATCTTATTAGATTCACTCACGAACTCCTGTCCCAAAATGGCTGGAAAAGACACGGGAAATTTACTGAATTCGATTTAAAGTCTCAATTTAAAAGCAATCATTTCCCATTTAATGAATGAGTTGTCCAATAAAGAGTAACAAATCCCAGCTCTGACAAATTGAGTTGATGATTTGGAAAAAAAGAGTCCTCGAATTTGAGAAATAATCATCCAATGATTGCATTATTTTGACAAAAATGCCCCTTCGACATAGCAAAGTACAATTTGCAGATCAGGTTTGTTCCTTTTTCGAACAATATTTGAATTATACAACCCGTCCAGACAATTTTGAAGCCTTCCGTGTTATCGGAAAACGGAAAGATAGTGTTTCGCCTCCAATTATTATTGTAAAAATTGTGGGTCGTGGTGAAAAAACAAAATTTATGGAAGAGACTCGTGGTTAGGACATCAAGTAAATCTACTGAACGGACGCTCTTTTTTCATGAATGAGCGCTTGCCACCTCATCAGCTCGCAATTA
The DNA here is from genome assembly GCF_964194025.1 of Convolutriloba macropyga. Taxonomy (NCBI): domain Eukaryota; kingdom Metazoa; phylum Xenacoelomorpha; order Acoela; family Convolutidae; genus Convolutriloba; species Convolutriloba macropyga. Next base: position 46,285,770 of record NC_134473.1, on the reverse strand, counting down.
AGAAGAAAGCTGAAAAATATGGTTTGATTAATACAATAAAAAAAATTGGCGTCAAAATCTTTAGAGAACGCGGTGAAAAAATTAGCTCAGTTGTGATAAATTCCCTTAAAGCGATAGAGGATAATCAGAACGTTGCAATTAAGAAACTGCAGCCAAAGAATCAAGATAATTTTTGCACTCCGGGTGGTGAAAAGGAGTCCAAACGCCCTCAAAGCTCACCTGGGGAAGCATTTGGAATAGGAAAATCTAAAAAAAAATATCGCTATCAGCCGATGAAGAGGAAATAATATATAGCAATGCAAAAACTTATTTAACTTTTTCAAAAAATGATTGCAATGGGAAACAACAACAAAAAATTTTCCGAATATCAAAAAAATTTCATAAAAAAAGTTTGACTGCAATCAGAACCTTCATTGAAGATTATAAACTCAATTCTTCTGATTTAAATTGTTCTTTTCCTGGCTTGAAAACCTAACAACTGATAACGAACCGTTTCGCAATGGTAGCGAGACATTTTTGTTGCATGGTGTTATGCACGCTGGAAAAATTATGACCAGCTGACGTACTCCGTAAATATTTTGCAAACTAAACCGAAAAAATTCTGTCTCTGCAAGATTTGGCTCAGAGTTAATGACGCAGTTGAAGTGTATAAGTTGAGAGGACAGTTTCCCGCACAAGATTTGGACAGACAACCAAAAAGTTTTAGGGCTCGAAATTTATGTGGAGGAAAACTGCAGTTCCGAAATTATAAAAACTCGGCAGAAAATAGAAAAGTTACTAGTTAGAGTTAAAGAGGAGGAAAAATCTTGAATGTTCTTCTGGTATACTGCCCTCCAGATAAGAAACTGTCAATAATCTTAGATGAAATTGACAAATTAATTGAAGTAACGAAATTTTTAAATGGATATTCAATTGTCTGCGGAAGTTTTAGTCCTGCAAAACTTTCTCAAACTTAAAACTTTCTCAAAATGCCCTGACCTAGTACTTGCTCCCAAAAAATTGAACAGTCGAGCAATGATAGCGGATATAAGCGTTCACTATCCAGTTTTAATAGAGCTCCGGCTCCCGAATACAAAAATGACAGAACCAGGGGCTACTGATAACTGGGGCCACACCTTCAGAGTTGGGATGATCCTATTGCTGCTGCAAAATTTTTCTTTAAACTAAATCAACAAGTCGCTAAATTGCAAGCCGGTGATCTCAGTAGTAAAGTAAAAAATCTAACCGAACTGCCAGTACCGTCTTGATGATGCAGTGCCACTGACACCTTGCGTATTACAAAAGGAAGTAGGAAGTATCATTGTCAGATTTAACGGTAAAAAAATTTAAGTTCGAAACAAGTAATATCGGCGCTGGTTCAAAAATGAAAGTAATACCGGCCTAAAAAACTCAATTCCAGAAAATCGAGAAGGCTATCAAAGAAAAGAAATGAAGCAACATCGAAACTACGCAAGGCCAGAAAAACAAATATAATTTAATTGTAAGCAGAAATTCTTTCATTAAATCATTTTTGAAATTCTGTAACGAGTTCTGCTCAGATAATATTAAGAGAAAAACCAAAATTAAATGCAGACAAACTAAATGGCTTCTTTGCAAACGTGGATCGTCTTTGGCGGAAAATTTCCTGACACAGAATCTGTTCATTTTTTTTCCCGAATGCAGTCATATTTTATCTATATCCAATACAACATCTGATGAGGCGAAGAACATGAAAAAAATTTACCAAATAAAACGTCAGCTGACCGTGACAACATAAGTTATAAAGTTTGCAAAATTTCAGGCCCCATCCCCGCAAAACCTGTAGCTGATGTGTTTAACCAAGGCTTTAAATAGGATACTTCTCCTACATTTTGGAAATTGGCAAAGGTTGTTGGTATTCACAAAAGTGGTGTCACTTCTTTTGGCCAGAAAACTATCGTCCAATAAGTTTGCTAAGTACATTTAGCGAAATTTTTGAGAAACTAATATACACAGGATTGTTAATTTTCATTAAAAAGCATGACATTCTTAAACCAGAAAAATTTGGTTTTCGGCCGAGTCCGAATTGTGTTGATGCAGTGAAAAAACTGGCAGAAGAAATCCAGACAGTATTGGAGAGCAAAAATTTTGGACATTTTTGCTCGCTTGATTTGAAAAAAACTTTTGACACAGTAGATCATCATTCTCCTTAAAAAAATTGAATCTCATTGGAAGCCATCTGAGTGACAAAAAAGAATATGTTTTAAGGGATATCTCGAAATTAGTGCAAAATTCGATAACGTATGGAGTGCCATAGAGATTAATTTTTGTGACCTTTTGTTAATTTTTGTAGTTCAATGATCTGCCTAGGGCCACAAAGGATTGCAGAACTATTCTATATGCCGATGAAATCGCTCTTTTTTGTCTAAGATAAAAATGCTAAAGGAGAATACCTATGGCTATGCTTATTTAATTTTACCTTGAGTTCAGACAAATGTGAAATCATTTGCTTTGGAGTCAGCAATGATACACCAAATGATCATAACAAATTTAAAAAGAATGATTTATGCAAATATTTTGGCATACATTTTGATAAAAGTCAAAATTTTAAATAGCATATAAACCAGTTTAGAAGAAAATTGACCCGTTTTTTTGGAGTGATTAGAAGGCTGCGTAATTTTTAACAGGAAAACACCTTCTCATTTTCATTAAGCATATGCAAAATCAATTATAAACTTGGGTGTTCTACTGCACTTATAAGTCAAATCTACAAGATAATTTAAATGTTCAAAAGTGAAAGAAGTTTCATCCTGTTTCATAAATTCTCCATGAAATCATGATCTTTTCAGTATTCGAATTACACTACTCAGCGTTTTTATGTGAGTTATTCAAAAGAATAAGAGACTGTAGCTATGATATTGTTGTTCATCTAAACGCCCGAGTTTCATGTAGAATAGATACCAGAAGAGCATCTCAAGCGCTGTTACACCAACCATGAATGCGGACAAAAATTCAAGAGCTTTCTTTTTGGATTAAATTAATAAAAGCCGTTAACATCCTGTAATCTTTAAAAATTTGGCCAGCATACTTAAAGAATTTAACAAAGCCAGCATTAAAAAATTTTTTACAAAAATTTCATTGTGACATATGTGTTTGATAACGCAGATATTTTTCACCTTTTCCCATTCAGAAACGGGCCAAGTCATAAAATTTTATGTCAAGATTTTTCGTGACATCACTCGGAGAGAAACGACTTCCTCATTGGTTGTCCTTGTTGGATTGCGTTTAATATGAGTACATCAACTTGTACCTGTAACTACTCTAACTAAACTACTCTAACTAAATCCTTAACTTAAAGTTTTTTATGAGATAAAGCAAGTTCAGGTGAGTTTTGGGTAATCTATGAACGGACAATCATACGAATACCCGAATAATTATCTTATATGTACTGATGAGACTATTTTTTCAGATCTGAAGCGAAAAAAAATGTTTATAGAAAGCAGAGTTCTTGGACCTATTTTGCACCTCCCCTGAATAGTCGGCATGCAAATTTTTCGCGCCCATAACCAGGTGTCATTTTTGCACACAATAGCGTGCTCTATAACAGCGCATAATGTGTGAGTAGGGGACACAATTTTTTCAGAGTACGAGTTGATTTGATCTGAAAAGATAATAATTTTTGGTTAGCGTCTTATTAGATCGGTACCTGACACAGTAACAAAAGCAAGCCTCCTAAAATCCAGCAACCACAATTACAACCAATGTTACAATGTAAAGGAAGCGAGCGCTCTAAGTGAGAAAACAAGCAGCGATTTGTTCAAATCAAGCACCTTTTATTTTATTCTGACTGCTGAGAAAATGATGTTTGATTTGAAACACCAAAGCTAAGTATAATAAAAAAATCACCCGGACATTTGCCTCTTAGGATACCATAATTGAAGCATAGAATCTACATTTTAACCAGAACTGATTCCTTGCTTCGCAAGGGCGAAATCTTTTGTCAGTCTGCAAAAATTTCCACAAGGTTTTTCACATTCTGTGTTGGATTTGAACCTTAGTAGGTGAAGACTTGTTAGTTTTGAGCAGCAATAACATTATATTTGATTAATCATATTTGAAGTTCAGTCTAGCCAATATATTTAAACTAAAATTTCAAATTGTTGATGTCTGGAGCATGATATGCAGGCAAACGTTCTTTAACTTAAGGTTTTCTTTTTCAAATATGCAAACAACATATCAAATTTGTACATTTAGCAGTGAAAGACATTGGCAGCTAAGCAGAAAATCCAGTAGCAAGCGTTTTGTTGGAGCTCTAAAAAGATTTTAGTTGGCTCCTGAAACAATAAAAACCTGATTAGTACCTATTTCAGATCTAACGAAGTCGCGCAAACTTTCATTATTGAGATAACTCGTTAAATAAATTTATTATAAATTTGGCTCCTTTACTACGTTATATGATATTACCAAATATATACTCCTTAACTTGTCTCAGAAAATTTTATGAGATAAAGCAAGTGATTTGCGGGTAATATCTCAGCCTACAATTATACGGACAACTGGATAAATATCTTAAAAGAACTCAACGAAAGCTGAAATCAAGTTTAGCAATGTGTCAGATTTGGTTCACAGATTTAATGATTCTCCACAAACAAGTGAACCAAAAATTAGCGTTTTCTTCAAAGGGGAATTGTTACAGGTAACTTGCTTTAGTTTTGACACAAACGACGGTTCTTTTTATGTGAGTTGGGGTAGCAACAGCACCGTCACACAAAAATGTAACAGAATGCTTTGTAAGAGGTCTATTGTCCAAGATCAGGGACCTCATTGGTCTTGTCGAAGGTGGTTGTTTATGTCGAGGGACAATTGGCATTTGGATGGAAAAAGTTTGGACGACTGGTTATCCAGAGAGAAAGTTGCAAGTTTCAAGCAATAAATTCAATTAACTTGTTTCACTGAAATTGTTTCAACAGAAATTGGTTCTTCGGAAAAACTTCTGGGGGCACACGTTATGTGTTTTGTCTTTTACCATCTGATGAAACTTAACGTACCTTCAAGGTTAGAATAACGGACCATGTTCAGATTTGTTGAGATCATTTCTAAGGGGTAATCACCATCAAAGCATTAATTATTTGTGTTCAAAAGTGGAGGGCTTTTGCCATAATTAAGGTACCTTCCTCGTCACTTTCCATCAAGTCACATTGTGTCATTTGCAAACAATTTTGTGATGCAACCTTTCAAACAATCAAGGCCAACTTAGGAAAGGAGGGACTTGCACACCAGTCGCCTGTCTTCAGAAAGAATTGTCTATTATTTTGTCGATTTTAAGTTTTACGCCCTTATACCCATGTGTTAGTTTTGCACACAGTAACGTGCTCTACAAAAGCAAATAAAATGTGAGTAGAGGACACAATACTACAGAGTACAAATTGAAATGATCTGATAAGGTAACAATTGTTGGTTAGCGTCTTGTTAGATCTTATGCAATCAAAAATGGCAATTCACTGGTAAATAGATCAGTACTTGACACAGTACCAAAAACCTCCTATTACTCAGCAAACCCAATTACAACCAATGTTGGAAAGCGAATGAAGCGGGCGCTCTAACTGAAAAAAGAGCAAAAGGGAAAATATCAGCTCAGTAGCAAATTCAGCAGCTGCCAATTATTTGGATCTCAAACAAAATGAGAAGGCTCTTGAAACAATAATAACTCGGTTAAAATAAATCTTGATCTATCGCAGTCGCGCAATTGTTCATTCGAGTACTCGTTAGTAATATTCATTACAGTTTTGGCTCTTTTAATACGTTATAAAATATTACCAAATGGAAACTCCTTTACTGGTCTCAAAAATGTTCATGAGAAAGGCAAGTTTTGAAAACTGATGAGATTAATTTATCAGATCTGAAGCAAAAACTGTTAAGAGAAGGCATAGTTCGTGTTGCTGTTCTGCCCCTACCCTGCTTAGTGAACATGGTATTTTTAGGCCCCCAAACCCATGTGTTGTTTCACTCACAGTAACGTGCTCTACAACAGCACATAAAATGTGAGTAGGGTACACAATGTTACAGGTACGATCTGATAAGATAAATATTGTTAATTAGCATCTTGTTAGATATTATGCGATCGAAAACTGCAATTCACTGTTAAATAGATCCGTACTTAACACAGTAACAAAAACATCCTATTACTCAGCAAAACCAATTACATCCAATGTTACAAGGTAAATGAAGCGAGAGCTCTAATTGAAAAAAAGTGCAAAGAATTAATCGCATCAAGCACGTTTTGTTTTATTCTGGCTTCTGAGAAAAGGGTGTTTAAAACACCTTAAGCTAAGCATAATAAATAAAACCACCCAGACATTTGCCTCATATAATATCAAAATTGAAGCATAGAATCTACATTTCAACAAGAACTGATTCCTTGCTTCGCGATGGCGAAAACTATTGTCAGTCTGCACGGGTTTGCACCAGGTTGATCACATTCAGTGTTGGATCTCAATATAAGTACCTGAAGGCTTTCTTAATTTTGAGCAGCATAAAAAATTTATGGATTACTTTTAGCTGCAATTCAGTCTGGACAATATGTTTAAACTAATATTTCAAATTGTTAAGATCTGAGCATGATAAGTGGGCAAATATTCTATAACTTTACGTTTTCCTTTTCAAATCTGCAACAACCATCCAGTTTGTACTTTAAGCAGTAAAAAGAAAAAAGGCAGCTCAGCAGCAAATCCAGTAGCTACCAATTATTTGGATCTCAAAAAAATTGAGATGGCTCTTGAAACGATAAAAACTCGGTTAATATCGAACTTGATCAATCGCAGTCGCCCAATTATTCAATCTCAAATTTGAGAGTACTCGTTATTTATATTCATTGCAGTTTTGGCTCAATTACTATGCTGCAAAATATTATCAAATGGAAACTCCTTAACTTGTCTCAAAAATGTTCATGAGAAGGGCAGGTTATAAGAAATGATAAGATTATTTTATCAGATCCGAAGCAAAAAATGTTAATAGAAGGCAGAGTTCGTCTTGCTGTTCTGCTTCTCCCCTGCTTAGCGAACATGCTATTTTTAAGCCCCCAAACCCATGTGATGATATCACTCACAGTAAAGTGCTCTACAGCAGCACATAAAATCTCAGTAGGGGACACAATATTACAGGTACAAGTTGGTACGATCTGATAAGATAAATCTTGTTTTTAGCATCTTGTTAAATATTTTGCGATCGAAAACTGAAATGCACTGGTAAATCAACCCGTACTTAACACAGTAACAAAAACCTCCTATTACCCAGCAAAACCAAATATATCCAATGTTACAAGGTAAATGAAGCGAAAGCTCTAACTGAAAAAGAGAGCGAAGAATTATTCGCATCAAGTACGGTATGTTATGTTCTGACTGCTGAGAAAACAGTGTTTTTAAACAACTTAAGCTAAGCATAATAAATAAAACCACCCAGACATTTGCCTCATGGAATATCATAATTGAAGCATAGAGTCTACATTTCAACCAGAACTGACTCCTTGCATCGCAAGGGCAAAAACTGTTATCAGTCTGCAGAGGTTTCGGCAAGGTTCCTCACATTCTGTGTTGGATCTCAATATGAATACGCAAAGACTTGTTTAACTTTGAGCAGCGTAAAATTTAATGGATTACTCATAATTGAAATTCAGTCTGGACAGTATATTTAAACTAAAATTTCAAATCGTTAAGATCTGAGCATGATATTTGGTCAAATGTTCACTAACTTTAGGTTTTGTACTTCAGATTTGCAAACAACAAATCTAATTTGTACTTTAAACTGTGAAAAGAAGAAATGGCAGCTCAGCAGCAAATCCAGTAGCTACCAATTATTTGAATCTCCAAAAAAATTTAGTTGTCTCTTGAAACAATAAAAACTCGGTTAATATCAAACCCTGATCTAACGCAGTCGCGCAATCATTCATTCCCATTGTTGAGGATATTCTTTACTTATATTCATTACAGTTTTGGCTCTTTTACTACCTTATCTAATATTACCAAATGTAAACTCCTTAACTTGTCTCAAAATTGTTGATAAGAAAAAGCAAGTTAGAAAAAATGAGCAGATTTTCTTTATCAGATCTGAAGCAAAAAAATGCTTATAGAACACAGTGTTCGTGGGCATATTCTGCCCTCCCCTTCTGAGTGGACATAAAACTTTTACGCGCCTAAGCCCATGTGTTGATTTCACAAACAGTAACCTGCTCTACGACAGCACATAAATTGTGAATTGAGGACACAATAATACAGAGTACAATTTGATACGATCTGAAAGGATAATAGTTGTTGGTTAGCGTCCTGTTAGTTCTTATCCGATCAAAAATTGCAATTCACTGGTAAATAGATCCGTACTTGACACAGTAACAAAATTCCTATTACCCAGCAAGCCCAATTACAACCAATGTTACAAGGTAACTGGAGTGAGAGCTCAAACTGAAAAAAAAGCAAACAAATATTCGCATCAAGAACGTTTTATTTCATACTGACTGCTGAGAAAAAGTTGTTTAAAATACATTAAGCTAAGTATAATAATTAAAACCACGCGGACATTTGTCTCAAAGAATATCATAATTAAGGCTTAAAATCTATTTTTCAAACAGAATTGATTCCTTGCTTCAGAAGGGCGAAATCTCTTGTTAGTCTGCACAGATTTGCGCCAGGTTGATCACATTCTGTGTTGGATCTTAATATGAGTACGTGAAGACTTGCTTAATTTCGACTAGCATGAAAAATTGATTGGATGTTCATAATTGAAATTCAGCCTGACAGTATATTTACACTAAAATTTCAAATTTTGGATATCTAGAGCTTGATATGCAGGCAAACGTTCTTTAACTTTAGGTTTTCCTCTTCAAATTTGCAACTTTTAGCAGTGAAAGACAATGTCAGCTAAGAAGAAAATTCGTATGCATGCGATTTATCGCAGCTCCAAAATATTTTAATTGACTCTTAAAACAACAAAAACCCGATTAAGTGCAGATCTAACGAAGTTGAGCAATTATTCATAATTGAGATTGACTACTCGTTAATTCTTACTCGTAAATTTTTTCACAATCCAGAAAAACAAAAATTAGCGGTTTTTCTCAAAAGGGGGAATGTTACAGGTAACTGGTTTTAAATTTGACAAAAACGAGGGCTCTCAATATATGAATTGGGGTAGCAGCCGCACTGTTACGCAAAAATTTAACAGAATGTTTTGTAGTAGTTCTTTTGTCCAAAATCAGGGTCCTCATTGGTCTTGTCGAAATGTTCCTCGTAGGTGGTTGTTTAATTTTGAAGGACAATTGGCATTTGGATGACTGGATATACAAAGAGAAGATTCCTCGCATTGTGTGGCGAATGGCTGCAAGCGGCTAAAATTGCCATGATAAAAAAATGCTTTTCAGGAAAGTTGCAACAATTCTTGTTTGGTCATAGACGTATTTTGTGATGTTGATTTTTTCGGGGTTGACGTACATTAGGGCTCAGGTAGTTAAATTTTCGCACTGACATAATTTAACCTCTGTCCGTCGTGATCTGATAACAATTCGAACTCTTCATGTTTTTTCATAGGTCTCAAGACATATTCGGTGATGCTTCCTTTTTGGGACTGACCTAATTTAGGACTCCGGTCCTCTCTCCTCCCGTCGCCATCAGGATATAGCTGTCATTCGTCCGGGGTGACGCTCGTGTTGAACCTCTGAAGGTTAGAGCCCTTCCAAAGCTGAACTTACAAACCGGTGTGTGCACTACTTGCTGAAAAAGAGATTCTATTTGACCACTGAAAATGTCCCTGAACAACAGTTTGGTGTTAAGTGACAGTAAGATCGTCCTGCAATATATTAACTCCAAAAGCAAATTCCTGATCTTTATTGCAAACCGCGTAAGTGAAATTGTGATGTTCGCCATTATTGACTAATGGACAAACATCGCCAACTGCGATACTCCAGCAGATGCCAGCACGCTTGATTTATCTGCAAAGTTTTGCAGTCTTTTTATCTGGGTGAGGGATCTTAATTTTTGAGAACCAAGAATACACCACTTTTCTAATTACTGATGTCGCCGATAACATCAGTCTAGGCAATGTAACCATGGAACTAGATAACATCTCTACTTGCTCTTCTGTTGCTTCTATTAAAAAGCTCAATAAGGAGCGATAAATTCAAACAATCTCGTTTCACCAAAATTGTTTCAAACGAAATCGGTTCTTAGGAAAAACTTGTTGGATTCACCCGCTGTATCTTTCGTCTTCTAGCATCTGACGAAACTTACCGTAACTTCAAGGTCAGCGTAACAGTTCATGCTGAGTTTTAGGAATGCAAGCAACATCTACAGAGTCCTACTCACGGAGAGTAGTTTAATGCCAAAAGAGAAGATCTTTCCGAACAGCCAAATTACCTTGTTTTCATCATTTCTTAGGGGTAATCACAATTAAGGCATTGATTATTTGTTTTCAAAAGTGGAGAGGCCTTTTGCCATACTTGAATTACATTTCTCATTATTTTTCTTCAACTCACACTCCGTCAAATGGAAACAGTATCGTGATGCAACCTTTCAAACAATCATTGCCAACCTAGGAAAAGAGGGACTTGCAACCCAGTTGCCTGCCTTCAGAAACAATTGTCTAATTTTTTTTGTCCCTTTTAATATCTACACGCCCATACCCATGTTTCATTTTTGCACACAATAATGTGCTCTATAACAGCACATGAAAGATGAGTGTGGAGACACAATTCTAAGGAGTACGAAATGATACGATCTGACTAGGTAATAGTTGCTGGATAACGTCTTATTAGATCTTATGCAATCTTAAAAAAATGCAGAACACTGGTAAATAGATCCGTACTTGAACAGTAATAAAAGCCTCCTATTACACGGCAACCTCAATTACAACCAATTTAGTAAATGAAACGAGCGCTCTAACTGAGAAAAAAGGCAACGCGTTAATCGAATCAAGTACGGACCCTTTTGTTTAGACCTTTGAAAAAAAAGATGTTTAAATTAACAAGCTAAGTATAATATTTCAACGGAAAATTATGCGAGTAACCAAATAATTGTCTTATAAGGTCTCATTGCATGGTGAGTTCAAGTTGATAACGTTTATTTAGCAATGTGTCAGATTTGATTTAAAGAGTTGATGAGTCTCCACAATCCGGAGAAGCAAAAATTAGCGTTTTTTCAAAGCGGGAATTGTTACAGGTGGCTCTGTTCAATTTGCACAAAACGACTGTTTTCTATATGTGAATTTGTGTAGCAGTAGCACTGGCACAAAAAAGAACTTAACATAATGCTTTGTGTTAGGCTATTTTCCAAGGTCAGGAGCCTCATTGGCCTTCCGAAAATATTCTCTGTATATGGTTGTTTACTTTTGAAGAACAATTGGCATATCGATGGAAAAAAGTTGGACGACTGGTTATCCAGACACAGAGTTGAAATGTTTCTCGCATGGTGTGGCGAACTGCAGCAAGTGACTTAAATCGCCATGATAAAAAGATTTTTATGAATGTTGCAACAATTTGAAATCTTCATGTTTTGTCATAGGTGTCAAGACGTATTCGGTAATGCTCTGTTTAGGGCTCCGGTACTCTCTCCCCCCCGTCGCGATTAGGATATAGCTGTCAATTCGTCCGGGGTGATGCCCGTATTGAACCTATGGAAGTTAGAATCATTCCAAAGCTGTACTTACAAACCACTGTATGCGCTGCTTGCTTAAAAAGAGAATTTAATTGACAACTGAGTTTGCCCCGGGACAAAAATGTGGAGTTCAGTGACAGAAAGATTGTCTTGGAATAAATTAACTCCAACAACAAATCCCGATCTTTATTTTAAACATTTAAGTGAAATCTTGCTGTATATCAGTATTGACTAATTGAACCACATTGCCAATTGGGATAATCCAGCAGATGTGGGCACGCTTGGTATATCTGCGGTTTTTAGAGTTTTGCGTTTTGCGGTTTTTAGATGGGTGAGGAATCTTGATTTTTAGAACCAAGAAAACACCATTCTTCTAATTACTGATATCGCCGGTTACATCATTCTAGGCAATGTAACCAAGCAACTAGTTGACCTTTCTACTTGGTCTTTAGCCGCATCTGCTAAAAAGCCCGCTACAGATCAATAATATCAATTAATCTTGTTTTCCGAAAGTTTTTCAACCGAAATCAGTTGTAATAAAAAATTTGTTCGCGGCACCCGATAAGTGATTTGTCTTCTACGGTCTGACGATCTCTGTCAGAACCACCAAATTGCCTCGTTTTCAGGGGTAATCACCATCAAAGCATTGATTATTTGTGCTCAAAAGTGGAGGGACTCTTTGCCATTCTTAAAATACTTTTCTCATTACTTTCCACCTAGTCACACTGCGTTAATTGCAAACAGTTTTGTGATGCAACTTTTCAAACAATCATGGCCAACGTCCGAAAAGAGGGACTTGCACACCAGTCGCCTGCCTTCAAAAACAAAATGGTCGATTATTTTGGTCCATTTTAAGCTACCAATTGTCGGAGAACAGATAAATTGTGGGATTTTTTTTACGTGTCTGACTATTCCTAATGTCCGTACTGAATTTGTTCCTATCATAAATGCTAGTACTTTTGTAATGCTAGTTTAGCTCGTCGACTCTCTTTGGTGTACGCCGTCTATAAATTGGTTAGATAATGCTGCGAATATACTCGCAGCCCAAATACGGTGGCGTAGTACCGTCTCTAGTCGTACAAACGTCTCGGAATAACTTGTGCTCCCGCTTGTTAAACTTTTTCCGGTTCTCACAAAATCTTCTTTAGTAATGTGTATATGGGTACCTCCGCATCATAGAGCCCCCCCCATATACACATATTTATGAAAACTATAAATTTTATTAATTTTTTAACTATTTTTCCATTTTTCTACTTAAATAAAAAATATATCATTTTTTGACTAAATTTACTATTTTGCTAATACCTCATAAAAAAATTCACTGGTAAAACCTAAATTCACCATTACTATTTCTAATGCCCTTATCATCAAATGGATCTATAGCTATTTTATATTGTTCTTTAGTTTCTAAATGATGTCTATTACTATCAATAGTATAACTAGTTACATATTTAGTTTTACCTTCATATATAGCATTAGTATAATCTTCCAAATTAATCTGTTTTTTAATAGTAGCTTTAGTTATACCTTTTAACTTTTTCTCTTCTTCTCTTTTAACAGTAATGTAACAATATGCTTTAGCTTTAAGGAAACATGCTTCTATAATAGTATCATTAGGTAATTCATCCTTCATCTTACTTAACTCATTATTATGTAAAATATCTTTTATCTTATCCATTTCCTTTTCTATAGTACTATCTAATGGAATATTTATGTTTATAAATATACTATCTGTATCTGTGTAGTGATAACTACAATCCAACTCTTTCTCAAAATTATCATATATAGCTTTATACATAAACAGTTTAGCTTTTTCTAATATAACAAAACCTATATAATTAAACTTATCTAATTTTACATTAGCTCTTGTTTTATTTACAGCCACTAGATCATCATCAAACTCTACAGCATATTTAAAACTAATATTTTCTACTAATTTAATATATCTATCTACATCATTAACTAACTCTATATTTTGTCTATTATATACATTCTCTATTGTTTTTCCATAGAAGGCATTATTCATTAACTTAAAGAATACATCCCCAAATTTATCACCCTTAGCTTTAGCCTCCTTTCTTTTCTTAATATTAAACTCAATATAAGGCTTTAACCACTCACTCTTACTATACTCTAACTTTTGCTTAATTGTAATGTCTTCCAATTTCAAACCATGACCTAAATACCAATCTAACATCTCTCCATCAATTACATAATCTACCTTATCTGTTAACTTTAACATTAACTTATCATTAGGTTTATATCCTTTCTGTTTATTTACATTTTGATAATCTGTAAACTGTCCAAAGTTTGCCCTAGTCTTTTCAGGAAAGAATGGATACTTGTTTGTTTTCTGTTTCAAGTCATCATTATACTTTATATCAATAGTGTAGATATAAACCTTAGTAGAGCTAGAGCTAGTATATACTGTATCTGCGAAGCCAGTTCCTGGATCACATACTTTAATCTCACCAGTAGGTAAAGCTTGAACCATAGCAGAAGCATATAATGAGTTGAAGTCTAAATACTTTAAATAATTCTCTTTACCAGCATAATCAGGATCTATCTGTTTATTCATACATTTTACATGACAATCACCTAATACTGAAGCTAACCCACCTCTAATACCATGTTGTATTGTATCATAAATATTAACTGTATTTTCTTTATAATACTTAAGTCCAACATTAGTATATTTCAACCCACACAACCAGGTTATCCCAGGAGTAGAATATGTGTAACATGGATCTATTTCATAATATTCTAAACACATAGCTCTAAATTTTTCAAATACATCAACTGATAACAATACATCTGTTTTAAGATATAACATCATATAATCCTTTATTGTCTCACATTTAGTATCTTTCCAACAATCAATTGCTTGCTTATATTCTTTATCTGTAATACCACTTTGTTTCAACTTAGAATAGAATGCTTCCTTAGGTGGTCATGTTGTTTCATATAGTTTATCTATACTATCAAACCATTCATATGGGAATATACTTTTACCTCTTTCTAAGCCACATTTATTTAATGTTATACATTCTTCATTACTCAATGTTTTACTTATAGCATCTAAGCTAAGTGGATGGAGGAACCTAAACATATCTAATGCTTTAGCATAACCCATATCAATACTAATATAATTCTCATCAGTTTTAGTTAATACTTTTAGTCTAACTTTCTTTGCTAGTTTAGTTATAAATAGATGATTATCATAATTAGAAGAATTAAATGCATACATTGGTACAAATGTGTTTTTAGCCTGTTGGTTACATTTGTTGTGAGCATAACCTCTGAATTTACCATTTAGATGATCATGATCTCTAACGATGTCTTCACCCAAGTTCTCATTACTGTAATAACATCTACTATATAACAGAGTAATAGTCTCTTCTTTCAATGGAATATTTATACTAAATATAACTTTAAATAATTTATTATAATAATCTACTCTTTCTACAAACCAATCAACTACTTTATTGCCACAATTACATTTATAATTATCTTCTAATATATCAGGATAGTCACTTTTTATATATAAACCACAAGCAATAGGAATGTGTTTACCATCTTTTATTATACATTCAAAATCATAAAACATAGCAAATGGTACTCTGTTTTTATAATGGAACTTATCAAACTTTAGGTAATCATCTTTATGGAATGTTCTTCTACCTATATGTTTCTGTGTATTACATAATTCTAAATGTTTATTTAATGCATCTTCTGTTCTAAAGGATACACAACATTTTAGACATGGATAACATATATGTTTAGATGATTTTCTTAATAGGAATGATACATCTTTACATAGGAAGTAATGATTATTCCAGTATAATATATTACATCCTTTAGGACCATTATGATTAATTAATACAGGATTAATAGTTTTATTTTTATTTAGATTAAACACATTAAATAATACTTTATCTTTATTTAGTTCTTGTATTTTCTTTAAGTGATAATAATCATATGGAGGTAGAGCCCCATTTGGTAATTTTATCTCAATAATATATTCAGGTTTATTATATTTACTAACTCTATTTGGATCACGTGATGCAGGATGTAGATAAGCAATTAGACACCATAGCAAACACTTATTATCAGTATTATGTATATTAGGTATATATCTAGACTTGAATGGTAACTCAGTATCACATCCACCACTTGGATAAAACCTATGTATATACATTGTCCTTTTAACAAATCGTTGCATACTCCATCCAGATTGATTCATTTCTTGTTCCTGCATTCTTGTCTCTAGTTCCCCATTCAATAAATCTAAGTCATATGGGCCATTATATTGCCTAGTCATTAACCTAAAGGTGAATTCGTTTTCTTCTATCTTATCATCTGTAGGTTTTGTATACTTAACTACATCAAAGTTATTAAACTTAATATGGGGATGTGTGTTATGCAATGACTCCAGTATATTCAAGAATTTAGGATCTTCATAATTACTACTAGTTATTATTATTTGATTATGCTTCATGTTATGATCTAATCCTAACTCATTAACTTTATCTCTCCACTTCTTATCAACAAGTTTTTTCTGTTTAAGATTTTCTTTATGTTCATCTGATTCATTGTGTTCATTTTTATTGTTATATCTTGTATTACATATATTGCAATATCCTTCAGTTATATCAGTGAAGCTGCTTGGTTGATATTTAGATATATTATCTTTACTCTTACCTGTAACATTATCTAGATGCATCTTTGTTTTTAAATGTTGGTCAACACTATATTGACTCAGACTTGTCTTACATATCACACAATCAAACTTACCTCCATTCCTTACTATTTCCCCAGTAACCAAAATTACATTATTCCTATGTTTTAATGTTGTTACATGTTTATTATAAGCAGTTTTTTTATCAAGATACATATCACAACTATCACAAAACTTTATTCCCTCTTCAGGATTGGTGAAACCACTTCGTGTATACTGCTCATCCAATTTTTGTTCTGTATCCTCATTAGTAACTTTTATTCCATCCTCATTAGCACTCTCAATAATTTTATTTCTACTATACATTCGCTCATTCTTTTTATGTTTAAGTGATTGAATATGTCTGTTATAATTCTTTCGAGTTATCTCTTCATCACATTCTTCACATCTAATCCTATTTGTTTTAGGCTTTTGGACATAGACAAAATCATCAGATGAATCTAAGTCTAAATCTGAGTCTAAATCTGAGTCTAAATCTGAGTCCTTATCCTTATTAGAATCTACATCTTTATCAGAATCTACGTCTACATCTTTATCCTTATCCTTATCATAACCACTTAGTGGATCTAAATCTGGATAATATTTTGCTTCTGCCTTTCGCAATGACTCACGCATATCTTCTTCTCGTTGTTTTAATTTAGTAACCTGTTTATCATGCGACTCCTTTATTTCTTCATTTACACGATTAAACCCTCTGATTGATTCTAAAGATTTTTCTAATTCTACCTTTTGTCTTTCCTGGTCTACTGGTTTGATTTCTTCCCTTGGTTTATTTTTATTTTTTAACATTTGGACCGCCATACTAGAAGCACTAGATGGAGCTTGTCCATGGGATGGAGCTTGCTCACTTTGAGATTGGACTTGACCTCTTCCAGTTAGAATGTTCCCGTTGTTTTCTTGTACATTCATTTTTATATGCCAAATTTTGAAATAATATTATTTATATACCTTTTCAATACTATAAAAATGTTTAGTAACAAATGCGATAAATGTAAAAATAAGGCTTGTGATGAGTGTCAAAGTATTGTATGTGATGAAATTATAACATATAGAGAAAGACATAATCATATGAGTAAGCATTATAATGATCCAGATCAATATCTAACATGTCATAAATGTAAAGTAAATAAATATCTCTCACTATAGATTCAAACATTACACTTGTAGGATGTGCTTATATCTCAATAGATATAGATTTGGTCACACTAAAGAAAGATTTAAAGAACATTCAAAGAAATATAATATCCACGAAGTGATTTCACCAATCCATGAAGCTGGTTCCCAGATTGAAGTAAAGCTATAACTATTTATAATAAGTTTATTAAAGAATGAATTAACAATTAATGATGATAGAAAGTTTATTGAAGCCACTATTCGATTATATAATGTTTGTGATAATTATTTTTATAAAAATGACTAAACTAGAAACACTTATAAAATTAAACAATCTAGAAAAACAAAACAGAAAGAGTAGATTAGAAGATAAATTAAAACAACAAGAATATTATGGAGAAATAGAAGAGTTATTTCATCCTTTAACTAAAACACTAAATACAAACAATAAAGCAAAGCAAGCCCAAAATGAACGGAATCTAGCTTTAAGTGAACAAACATTAAGAGCAATAGATTTGCAAAATCAAGAGTTAGATAAACAAACTAAGATGATTGGTGAAACTGCTTCGCAGATAGAGCAAACTAGAAACGGAGCATTAATGAAGCCAAATTTGCCCCATGGTGAAACATGGACGAAGTCCCATGAAGCCATTGAGGAAACTCAAGATATGGCACCAGTTTATTTTGATACAAAAAACTTCTTCATGACATGGGGGCTCGAACTAATCCTCAATTAAAATTAGAACTCCTAGATTTACCTAGTAGGAGATATAAAATGAATGGTGTTGAAATAACTCTAGAGCAGGGTGCATTTTTAGTTAGGGATAATGTATATGAGTTTTCAGAAGGATTTACTGATTTTCTTACTAAATCAAATGTAACATATGATGATAAGGTTGAGGAAGATGAAAACAAAATTGAAAGGTTTTTAAAGGATATTAGATATGATTTAGGAAAAGGGGATAAGAAAAGCGCTAGATATAGAACAATAAAACGTATAATGGGGGTAAGAGATGATGTATATGGTAGGGGATTAAATAGCAACCCAAATAATTTAGTAGAAAGACTAGAATTAATAATACTAGAAACAAAAGCTGGTCATGATGGGTTATATCATGAAATGCTAGATATATCTAAGCAACTATTATCTATGAATATTATTAATCAAAACCAACTAGATAATTTTGTTTTTAATTATTGTAAATGAGCAAGCTCACAACTTCGTTGATAGGTGAAACCATGACTACGTTCATAAAAAATGTGGAAAAACAACAACAACAACTAGCTAAAGAAGTATTCAGTCCTCAAATAACAAAGTTTAAAAGACAAAAGAATAATACCATTATATAAAGATGAAACATGGTCAGCTGATTTAATTGTTAAGTCATCTCTAAGTAAATACAACAATAATTATAAATTTATATTAACAGTTATAGGTATATTCACAAAATATGCATGGGCTATTCCTTTAAAGAATAAATCTGGTTTATCTATAACTTATGGTTTTAAAATAGTATTAAGTGAACATCCACAAGGTGGCTCTGAACCTAGAAAACCAGAAAAGTTATGGGTAGATAGAGGTAGTGATTTTTACAATAAAACATTCAATCTTTACTTAAAGAATATGGAAGCGGCAAAGCCGCTTCAGGGATCAGTGAAACTGCTTCGCAGATAGAGCTATATTCTACTTATAGTGATTTAAAGGCTGTATTCATAGAGAGATTTAATAGATCATTATTACACATAATAAATAAACCTATGTTCATCAATGGCGATGGTAATTGGGTAAATATATTAAATGATGCTGTTGTAGCATATAACAATAACATTCACTCAACAATTAATATGACACCAGTTGACGCTTCTAATAATCCTGATAAAGTTAAATACACTTTTAGTTTCAAGAATAATAAACCTAAACTTAACGTTGGTGATTATGTTGGAAATGTAGATAAACGTAATATCTTCTCTAAAGGTTACACTTCTAATTGGAATAGAGAATTCTTTAAAGTGAGTGAAGTTCTAAAAACACATCCACCAACATATAAAATAGAAGATATTAATGGAGAGATAATAGAAGGTAAATATTATGAACAGGAACTATTGAAATTCGAGTTTGACTTTGAATCTAATAATAAGGTTTTGGAATCATTAAATTTATTTCTTAAAATAAATAATTACAAGAAATAGATTCAATCAAGCTAAACATAAATCGGGGAACCCGCTTCTCGGATCAACATCAACATCAACAAACAACTTAACATTAAGTAAGGCTCGTGGGTTATTCCTAGAAGATAATGATGATGTTGATATGAAGGATACCTATAAAATTACAAATGTACATCCTCCGATAGATGAAAAAGATGTTGTTAATAAAGAGTATTGTGACATTAACTTATTATCCTCTTCTAATAAAATAGACAATTTAAGTAGAAACATAACTGAACTAAGGAAAGTTACAACTGACCGACTAAATGCAAACATTATTGGTTTGCCATCATCTACAACAATGGAGATACAGTATGGATTGATGGTGATACAGTTGAACTAGTTTCTCTTAACTCATCTAATATAACCACATTAGCCAATAAGGTGACTGAAATTGAAACTAATATTGTTCATTTTGCCAATAAAATTTCAGCTGATACCATTTCTAAACATAATGTACTAAAAGTAGAGTTTGATCACAATAAGTTTAATCAATCAATTACTAATATACAATTGGGTGATGCATGTGTTGATAGTTGGAGAGGTTTAAGAGAAAACCATATATTAATGATGAAGATAGTTATAAAATAAATAATAGCTATGTTGTTAGAAAGTGGGCTAGTAGACAACAGAGAACAAGAAAGACTAGAGAAGTATTATAATTTTAAACAAGAAGATATAATGAAAGATATTAGGGGTTATTTTACTGCTGAAAATGAGTCAACCAACAGCACTGAGTGAGAGATTACTATATCCCAATTTGTCAACTGTTAATGAACAATACATAAATGAAAAGATTCAAGCTAATAATAAATTTAACAACAATATTAACATTATAAAAGATATTAGAAATTATGATGAAATTGAAACTAATTACTATAATAAGAAATTAAGTAGATCTAAAAATAATAATAACATAGCTGAGATAACAGAAAAAGTATTATCATCAATAGCAACAACTGCAACAACAACATGAGTTTCATTAACAGATTAGCTCATTCTATACCTACAGCTTTTGCTACAGCAAATGTTTGTGGTTCATCATCAAAAATAATTAATACTAAAATT
Source organism: Convolutriloba macropyga (assembly GCF_964194025.1). Classification (NCBI taxonomy): domain Eukaryota; kingdom Metazoa; phylum Xenacoelomorpha; order Acoela; family Convolutidae; genus Convolutriloba; species Convolutriloba macropyga. Next base: position 46,265,052 of record NC_134473.1, on the reverse strand, counting down.
ATAAATAAAATTATAAAGTAATCACAAATGTATATTTTAAGTAAACAGTTTAGTGATAAGTTTAATAAACTATATACTAAATCAATGAATGATAATAAAATAGATAATGATGAGTATAATGAATTTGTTAAGTTATATGAGGATTATAAGAAAAATAAGAAAAACAAGCTGAGTATTTTTTTTAGATTAAAGATATTGGTGCTTAGTAATAACAATGTTTTTAGTAATAATAATATTAGTATTAATATTTATCCGCGGAGCGGTTACACCGATCGATAAATATATAATCATAACCATAGCTATAATCATAATCATAAACATCATATAATCATGGATATAATCATGGATATAATCATAATCATAATCATAATCATAATCATAAACATAATCAAATAATCATCTTTTTTATGTATTTCAATGTTTCGATGTAGAAAACTCAATAGCCTCATTACTAGGATTTAGAAAAGCAGTTATAAACAAGGTAAATATACATTTCAGAAAATTGTTGATATTATGGGTTTTAGTACTATTAACATTCATAGTAATGTGATATCCGGTGTTAAAGATAACGGGAATAACACAGACATACTCTATACTTTTATTCTAACAGAACCACCAGGTTACTTGATAAATCTTATACCAAATAATATCTTGTATCAAAATGTAACTAAAGAGAGAATAGAATATATTGAATTTCATTTTAAAGATGAGCTTGGGAGATCTATAGACTTTAATGGCGATGTATTATTTTACTTTGCATCTAGTCTGCATATAAACTTAAACTCAGACTAAACTACAAAACTCTCCGATCCCAATTAATTCTTAGTTTACCATTAATTTTTTTTAGATATATCAAAGACAATGTAATTATAAGGCTCTTTCCATACCTTATTGCATATATTAGCAAAATCATTAGAACTAAGTTCAACATTATTAAAGAAATCTTGATATATAGATATGAGGACTTTACCTCTTTGTTCAAATAAAACAAATTGATTACATTTCTCTCTAACACTTTGCTAAGATTAAGCTTGAAGCTGGAAGCTTGGCTCTAGAGAATAAAAAGAAATTAGACATTATTATGACATTACCTATGCTAAAGGTTTTGTTAATACTAATAAAAAATAGTTGGGTATTAACAAGAGTAACAATTAGAGCTGACTAGCTATAAGTATAAGTATAAGTATATGGTTATGTATATAATTATAACAATAACTATATTATACTATAATTATAAATTATCGCTAGAGTTATATCTAAAATTATAATTATCACTAGAGTTATATCTAAAATTATAATTATCGCTAGAGTTATATCTATGACTTAAATTATATCTATGATATTATGTCTACCATCTCATTACCATCACAATTCACACTAATAACCTTTCTAGTTAAAACTAATGCATGACATATAACATCTGCAACTGCAGCACTAAATTTAAAATTAAGTTGTATTGGTTGTGGACCTATATGATCCCTTTGATATCTAGTTTCGAATACATATATTCTATAACTACTTTTGAATGTTTTATGATTTATATATGGTTTTATATTATGTGGTAGCCCATTATAATCTTTATTAAAGCTAACAATCTCTTTAAAAGCCTCATTATAATTATTGGTTCCATAATTAATATTCATTCTATCTTCAGGATAAAACTCACTACCAATCTTACAATAACATTCAGTAACATTCATTACATCAAATGTACCTGCATCATGAGTTTGTTCATTAACAGTATTATTTTCAAAACCCACTATTATATATTGCGTCCTTTCCATACAACTTTCCATACTAATATCAAACAAGAAGTTGGTAGCATTGGGCACATTCTTATAAAATGTTTTCCCTTCGTAATAACCAAAGTCTACATTATTCTTTTTACTTAAACCCTTTTGCACAATAATTCTATTATCATTACTAGGATCAATACTAGGTACACACCATGATATATCTCTAATTTCTATATTCCCATCATTGGCAACTGCACCAGGATTAGCATTAACTCTAAATAGAGCTCTATCATTATTCTTTCTTTTTAATAAAATTTTAAACCCTAAACCATATATAATCTTTTCCAAATCATTTATAAAACAAAACAGATCTCTCATCTTAATCATCATATACATATGTCCTCGTTGTGCAGCAATATGGTCACCTTTAAGTTGACTATCTCTATTGCCCTGTTTTCTAACAAAACCACTCTCATATTCATCATCAGTACTAGTTAATAACTTATGCATCAATAGATTAGGATGACAATGATCTATATATTCAATAGTCCTTCCACCACAAGTTTCAAGCTTAATTGAAGTAAACAATGCCATCATACCATAATAAACTAATCTGATATTAGCATCATTAGCAAATAGACCACCAGCATCATTTGATACAACAAATTCTATCTCTAGATATGAATCACGCAAATTTAAGTGATTCTCTTCTCTATTGAGTATGATATTAATGTTAGTACTAACTGTATTCATTGTTGCCAGATTATTAGGTTTATATTTTATAATCTTACTTTTGTGTATATCATCATTATAACCATAAGTTGTATCCAAATTAAAATCCATTTTTATAAGATAAAAAATGACTGATTCACGAAGCGGTTTCACTGATAGTTTAATCTTAAGAGAATTACAAAATATACACGAAGCTTTAACTAAAACTAAAGAAGAGCATACTCTTAACTTTAGAATGATAAAACCAACAGAAAAGTTTAACTTTAGTGAACCTATACTTAATACAACAAAATTAGGTTTAATTAGATTATCTGTTTATAATTCGGTGTTCAATGTGAGTAGAAGGAATAATCAGTTTTTGTATTCTAATTCTAATATTAACAAAGCAATTACACCAGGTGCATTTGAATTAACTGAAATAGCAGAATTAATAAAAGAAGAAACTGATAGTAATGTTATAATAGAACCCGATAAGAATACGATGAAATGTTTAATGGAAATAAAACAAGGTGCAATTTGTTTCGATGTAGAAAACTCAATAGCCTCATTACTAGGATTTAGAAAAGCAGTTATAAACAAGGTAAATATACATTTCAGAAAATTGTTGATATTATGGGTTTTAGTACTATTAACATTCATAGTAATGTGATATCCGGTGTTAAAGATAATGGGAATAACACAGACATACTCTATACTTTTATTCTAACAGAACCACCAGGTTACTTGATAAATCTTGTACCAACTAATATCTTGTATCAAAATGTAACTAAAGATAGAAAAGAATATATTGAATTTCATTTTAAAGATGAGCTTGGGAGATCTATAGACTTTAATGGCGATGTATTATTTTACTTTGCATCTAGTCTGGATATAAACTTAAACTCAGACTAAACTACAAAACTCTCCGATCCCAATTAATTCTTAGTTTACCATTAATTTTTTTTTTGATATATCAAACACAATGTAATTATAAGGCTCTTTCCATACCTTATTGCATATATTAGCAAAATCATTAGAACTAAGTTCAACATTATTAAAGAAATATTGATATATAGATATGAGGACTTTACCTCTTTGTTCAAATAAAACAAATTGATTACATTTCTCTCTAACACTTTGCTAAGATTAAGCTTGAAGCTGGAAGCTTGGCTCTAGAGAATAAAAAGAAATTAAACATTATTTATGCTAAAAGTTTTGTTAATACTAATAAAAAATAGTTGGGTATTAACAAGAGTAACAATTAGAGCTGACTAGCTATAAGTATAAGTATAAGCATATGGTTATGTATATAATTATAACAATAACTATATTATACTATAATTATAAATTATCGCTAGAGTTATATCTAAAATTATAATTATCACTAGAGTTATATCTAAAATTATAATTATCGCTAGAGTTATATCTATGACTTAAATTATATCTATGATATTATGTCTACCATCTCATTACCATCACAATTCACACTAATAACCTTTCTAGTTAAAACTAATGCATGACATATAACATCTGCAACTGCAGCACTAAATTTAAAATTAAGTTGTATTGGTTGTGGACCTATATGATCCCTTTGATATCTAGTTTCGAATACATATATTCTATAACTACTTTTGAATGTTTTATGATTTATATATGGTTTTATATTATGTGGTAGCCCATTATAATCTTTATTAAAGCTAACAATCTCTTTAAAAGCCTCATTATAATATTGGTTCCATAATTAATATTCATTCTATCTTCAGGATAAAACTCACTACCAATCTTACAATAACATTCAGTAACATTCATTACATCAAATGTACCTGCATCATGAGTTTGTTCATTAACATTATTATTTTCAAAACCAACTATTATATATTGCGTTCTTTCCATACAACTTTCCATACCAATATCAAACAAGAAGTTGGTAGCATTGGGCACATTCTTATAAAATGTTTTCCCTTCATAATAACCAAAGTCTACATTATTCTTTTTACTTAAACCCTTTTGCACAATAATTCTATTATCATTACTAGGATCAATACTAGGTACACACCATGATATATCTCTAATTTCTATATTACCATCATTGGCAACTGCACCAGGATTAGCATTAACTCTAAATAGAGCTCTATCATTATTCTTTCTTTTTAATAAAAGTTTAAATCCTAAACCATATATAATCTTTTCCTAATCATTTGTAAAACAAAACAGATCTCTCATCTTAATCATCATATACATATGTCCTCGTTGTGCAGCAATATGGTCACCTTTAAGTTGACTCTCTCTATTGCCCTGATTTCTAACAAAACCAATCTCATATTCATCATCAGTACTAGTTAATAACTTATGCATCAATAGATTAGGATGACAATGATCTATATATTCAAAAGTCCTTCCACCACAAGTTTCAAGCTTAATTGAAGTAAACAATGCCATCAAACCATAATAAACTAATCTGATATTAGCATCATTAGCAAATACACCACCAGCATCATTTGATACAACAAATTTTATCTCTAGATATGAATCACGCAAATTTAAGTGATTCTCTTCTCTATTGAGTATGATATTAATGTTAGTACTTACTGTATTCATTGTTGCCAGATTAATAGGTTTATATTTTATAATCTTACTTTTGTGTATATCATCATTATAACCATAAATTGTATCCAAATTAAAATCCATTTTTATAAGATAAAAAAATGATTGATTCACGAAGCGGTTTCACTGATAGTTTAATCTTAAGAGAATTACAAAATATACACGAAGCTTTAACTAAAACTAAAGAAGAGCATACTCTTAACTTGAGAATGATAAAACCAACAGAAAAGTTTAACTTTAGTGAACCTATACTTAATACAACAAAATTAGGTTTAATTAGATTATCTGTTTATAATTCTGTGTTCAATGTGAATAGAAGGAATAATCAGTTTTTGTATTCTAATTCTAATATTAACAAAGCAATTACACCAGGTGCATTTGAATTAACTGAAATAGCAGAATTAAAAAAAGAAGAAACTGATGGTAATGTTATAATAGAACCCGATAAGAATACGATGAAATATTTAATGGAAATAAAACAAGGTGCAATTAGTTTCGATGTAGAAAACTCAATAGCCTCATTACTAGGATTTAGAAAAACAGTTATAAACAAGGTAAATATACATTTCAGAAAATTGTTGATATTATGGGTTTTAGTACTATTAACATTCATAGTAATGTGATATCCGGTGTTAAAGATAATGGGAATAACACAGACATACTCTATACTTTTATTCTAACAGAACCACCAGGTTACTTGATAAATCTTATACCAACTAATATCTTGTATCAAAATGTAACTAAAGATAGAATAGAATATATTGAATTTCATTTTAAAGATGAGCTTGGGAGATCTATAGACTTTAATGGCGATGTATTAATTTTACTTTGCATCCAGTCTGGAAATAAACTTAAACTCAGACTAAACTACAAAACTCTCCGACCCCAATTAATTCTTAGTTTACCATTAATATTTTTTTTAGATATATCAATGACAATGTAATTATAAGGCTCTTTCCATACCTTATTGCATATATTAGCAAAATCATTAGAACTAAGTTCAACATTATTTAAGAAATCTTGATATATAGATATGAGGACTTTACCTCTTTGTTCAAATAAAACAAATTGATTACATTTCTCTCTAACACTTTGCCTATCTATTGTGAATAGATTTTGATTAAGATATATCATATTGCAATTATTATGTCTACCTCTACAAAAGTATTCAATAATAACTGGTTCTTTGGCTCTAACATCATCAAATCTCATTAGTTTCTTTAAGTCTTTGGGTAGTTTATCAGGAGATGGTAAATCTTTTATATCTTTAATAAATTCAACATGTGCTTTTGGGTTTATTCTTTCTATACCATGGTACTGATCACCAGTAGGTCCAATGATGCATAGCTTATCAAAGTATATACTAGCTAGAATTAGTTTTTTCAATAAGAATGTCTTACCACATTCACTAGGACCAGATATTATACATCTAAGTTTATCTGGGAATGCGGCTTCAGTAATTATATCATCATGAATTAACCATGAATATAGATCATCATTTATGTTTACAGATATCGGTGAAACGGTGTTTAATGTGAATAGAAGGAATAATCAGTTTTTGTATTCTAATTCCAATATTAACAAAGCAATTACACCAGTTGCATATGAATTAACTGAAATAGCAGAATTAATAAAAAACAAACTGATGGTAATGCTATAATAGAACCCGATAAGAATACGATGAAATGTTTAATGGAAATAAAACAAGGTACAATTAGTTTCGATGTAGAAAACTCAACAGCATCATTACTAGGATTTAGAAAAGCAGTTTATAAACAAGGTAAGTATACATCTCAAACCATGAATATAGATCATCATTTATAATGATAGCAATAGGATTTGTTTGGATTATATTATTTCTTTGGGGTGATATATTCCCCCGATCGGTGAAACCGCTTCTCGAATTATAACTACTTTATAGATAAGGGAACCTGTTTTCCAGATTAGGACTACTTCTCCGATAGATAATCTCATCATTATCATTATCCTCAACAATATTAGCAAAGCTACTTCGTAGATCATTATCATTATCATTATCATTATCATTATCATTATCATTATCATTATCATTAACAATATCATTATCATTATCATTATCATTATCATTATCATTATCATTATCATTATCATTATCATTATCATTATCATTATCATTATCATTATCATTATCATTAACATTATCCTTATCATTATCATTAACATTATTAGCAAAGCTACTTCGTAGATCGTTAACATTACCTCTACTACAACTTAAACAAGAACACTCATTATATATTCCTGGATATTTACATTGATTAACTAGAATATTCAAAGCACTTTTAATTCTAAATCCTCTATCAATAAGATAGATCATATATAAACAATAAGCCCCACAATAAGATTCATCATATTGTTGTATTCTCTCATTAGAGCCTAGATCAACATGTTCTTCTAAAAATCAAGGTGGGGTTTCTACACCAAAACTATCAAAGGAATATATGGGGCTTTGCCCATGCTTCGCCATTGGACCACCTTCTCTTCTTATAACTAAAACTCAAGGTGTACATTCAGTTGGATGTAGATTTACAATAATGTTGAAGTTAGGATCCCTGATACTATCTGGAGTTTGATCTCTCATTACAATTTCAATTGGTGTTAGACTTATATCTTTACCTATATCTTTTATTCTGATATCACTCATAGCATTATTATCAATATTAAATTTATTATTGAATTCCTCAAAAGTTAGGATGAGCATTTTTATATAATAAATTTATTGAATCTAAGTCTAAGTCTAAGTCTAAATCTAAATCTAAATCAAATCTATAATTATTATATAAAAATGGAAACTGGTAGTGCAGTTTTTATTTTTATTATTATTATTGGAATTTGTTATATAATATATGATTCAAGACCAAGTAAATCTACAAAACTAGAAGAAAACTTTGGTGGATTTATGAATAGGAGTCTAGTTAGATTTGAATATGAAAAGTCACCACTACATACTATTGTTTATGGTGGAACTGGTACAGGTAAAACATATTTTATTAGACAATATTTAAAATTATACTCAGTCCAAAATCAAGATCAAGATCAAGATCTGCGAAGCAGTTTCACTGATCAAGATCGAGATCAAGTTCAAGATCCGCGAAGTGGTTACACTGATCAAGCTAAAATATAGTTATAGTGTGAAAAGATGACAGAGACTGGATAGATCCTGAGTCTAATAAGTTTTATACTGGGTTTAATAAATGTGATATAAATATGATCACAAAAAATAATATGCATAAATTTCAAAATTGTGTAATAGTACTTGATGATATGGGTGATAGGTTAAATAAGGATATAGGTTATTATTTTACTGAAGGTAGACATTATAATTTTCAAATGATTGTAATGTGTCATAAACCAGCTCAAATAATTAATACAGCAAGAATGAGTTGTGATACTTTTTATTTAACAACTTATAATGGACCTGACCTATTTAAAAACTTTAATGAGATATATAAATGTGAACATGACTTCAATAAAAAAATTAGTGAAATAAATAGTAACTATTATAATTATACAGATGGAATATCAGATGAACTTCGTTATGGTATAATTAAATATAATAAAAAGGAAAATACTTTTATTATTATTAGTAGTAATAGAACAATCATATATGATTCAAGAGTTGGTTTCCTTGATTTAAAAACTCTTAGTTTGAAAGATGATTAAGAAAGAAAAGATATAAATAAACTTATAGCATATATGAAACCACTACTGATTAATGCAACAGATAGAAATGTTATTAACCATTATAATTATCAGTTTTATTATAATAAACTTCTTACTTTAAATAATATTAAATTTCAGAATGATGTTCTAACTAAAGAAACGATTACTGGAAAGGGTATGAAAATTTTATCAAATATTGGTGGAATTATAGGCACAGATTTAATTATATTCAGTTATATTTATCCTGATTCAATATCAAGAACTGCTGGAGCTGTAGCAATGGGAGCGAGCACAATGTTGAGTAAAGTAAATACATTAGTTAATGTTGGATATGGGGAACAGATGGAAGGTGAAACACGAATTTGCAAAAAAACTTCATTGAGTAGTTTGGTAAACCATGAACAAAGTTCGTTCCATGATCAATGTAACTGTGAATTCGTCAATGAAGAGATGGGAATTTTGAATAGAAAGGGAGGAAGATTTTTAAACAACCTATATATAAATAATGAAGAATTTAGAGAAGAGCTTATAAATTTTGTTAAAGATAAAAAAGAATTAGACCTTGGTTTGATCTTAGATAAGAGATGTAAAACTAATACACTCAATACTTTAGGAAATAAATATTTAACAGAATGTATCACATCTAAAGATAATACTAAAGATTTAATTGAAATCATGGCTAAATTTTACCCTGAGAAGGATTAGGTAAATTTTACCCTATTATAAATGCTTTTACAGTGTTTAGAGTGTAACTATAAATGTGGAAACATTGCCGTTTTTCAATATCATTATGAATCATTTCATAAATATAAAATTGATAAATGTATGTGTGGTAATATAATATTAAGTTATATTTTTGCTAATGATTTTTCCCCACGGGGTTGTTCTTCAAAAAATTAATCTAATTCTAGTTCTAACCCAAGTTCTTATTCTAATTCTAATTCTAATTCTAATTCTAGTTCTAACCCTAGTTCTTATTCTAGTTCTAACCTTAATTCTAATTCTAATTCTAATTCTAATTCTAATTCTAATTCTAATTCTAACCCTAGTTCTTATTCTAGTTTTAACCTTAATTCTAACTCTAGTTCTGGTTCTGGTTCTATCTATTACTATAACTCTAACTCAGATCCTAACCTTAACCCCAGCTCAGAAGTATTAACTAGATGTTGTATAAGTGTAATTATATAAAACCACTAAATAATTTTGATGAGGATAAGTATACATGTAGAACTTGTACTTCAGCTAAAGTTAATTGTCCATATTGTACTTCTGTTGTGAGATATGATGGGATACGAGCTCATGTAAAGAAACAACATCCAGATGTAGAATTAACTAGAGGATTTAGTAGAATTTTAACTGGGAAAACAATTAATCCTAGAGCTGTAAGTCCTTTAGTTATTACCCAAACTGAGGAAATTTGTTCATGTAAATACTATAATTTTGTTTCATTTCGTATTAATAATGGAATAAATATAGAAAAAAAAAGAAAATATAAATTTATTGAAAAATATAGATAATTTGAAATAAAAAGTATAAAAAAAATTTAAAAAAATATCAAAAGAGGGATTCACTCTTTAAGAGCGAAAAAAAGCGATCTTTTCTACTGGGGGATCACTCCGAATAAGAGTGAATCACTCTTTAAGAGTGAAATGTAAATTTTTGCTTTGACTTTTTGATTTAAATTGATTTTTTTTTATTGAATATAGAGCTAATATATAGTAGTGGATAAAACAAGGGATTCAACCAATAGCAAAATTTGAAGTTAAAAGGTATAACTAAAGCTACTATTAAAAAACAGATTAATTTGGAAGATTATACTAATGCTATATATGAAGGTAAAACTAAATATGTAACTAATTATACTATTGATAGTAATAGACATCATTTAGAAACTAAAGAACAATATAAAATAGCTATAGATCCATTTGACGATAAGGGCATTAGA
>NC_134473.1:46236857-46246857 GCF_964194025.1 Convolutriloba macropyga | reverse complement strand
AAAAACGATAGAAGTCCAACACAACACAAAGAACGCAGAATACCCTTACATTTAGTAGAAAAAGTCGGCAACGAACTACAAAAACTCATAAATGATACTCAAATTATCCGTCTGGAGAAATCCCCCGACAATCTATTAATCAGTCCCGTAGTAATAACAGTAAACAAAGATAAATCGATAAAATAACCCTCGACTCAAAAGAACTAAACAAGGCAATCCACATCAACAAATATCAAATGCAGATCATCGATCACTTAACCGAATCACGCGCAATGCAAATATCGACAAAAAAAACAAAGAACATACATGATGGTCACGCAAAATAGACATCAGATATTCATATAGCCAAATTCCGTTAGATGAAAGTACTGCTAAACAATGTAACTTTAATATACTGGGGGAAAAGCAACTGGAATTTACAGATTTAAAAATGGATTATATCAAATAACGGATATGTCAGCAACAAAAAACGGGTCTTTCCCATTATAGCCCCCCATGAAAATATAGCCGCCCATTGTGGTATAATTAGCATGATTGGGGGGCTATAGGTTATCTGACTACTAAGCTGGGGGGCTATAATGGGAAACTTCCCAAAAACAATAGACAAAAATCTAGAAGGGTGTGATAATTATTTTGCTTTCCTAGACGACAAACTAGTAGCCAGAAAAGGAAAAATAACCGAGCACGAAGAAGAGTTAGACGACATACTCAATAGATTCGACAGAGAATGATTAGCACTAAGCCTACAAAAATGCGAATTTGCAAAGGAAACAATCGAATGGATAGGCTTTAAAGTAACTACACATGGAGTCACACCATTAGTTTCAAAAACGGAGGCACTACAAAAATTAGACTCACCAAAACCATTAAAACAGCTCAGATCATTCATGGGCAGCACACACCACTTAATCAAGTTCATTCCGAACTCAGCAGAAAACTCAGAACCCGTACGCCCACTCTTAAATAAAGAAAATACTAAAACTTCAAACAAACTAAAGTGTGAACAAACGCACACCACCACATTCAACAAAAAAAACAAAACGTCGAAAATAATAGAAAACAAACATTTCGACGTAGGCAAAGAAACAAGAGTAAAATGCGACGCAAATAACCACGAATTTGGTGCATGTCTAGATCAAAAAACAGAAACTATGTGACACACAATAAATAGCATTCGCGAGCAGGTTCCTAAATCCAGTAGAACAGCGTTAGAGCACAGACGAATTGGAATTATTAGCGGTCATTTTGTCGCTGTGACAAACTAAACATTATCTACAGGGAGCAGAATTCACGTTCCAAGCGGATCATCAGGCACAACTCACCTCATTAAAAGAAAATAGAGGTTTAAAAACCTATCAAAATGGTTGGCTGGACAGACTACTTCCATTCAATTTTAACATAGAACATATTCCTGGAAAGAGGGATCTGCAAACTATTTTAGTAGAAATCCAAACGGAAAAGCAACACCTCCGTCAAAAAAAGATACACATTTCATTATCAATCAAATTAATGACTTTAAGCAACGCAACTAAGGGAAACAACCAGCTAAGCAGCTATAACGTAATAAATCTAACTCAAAACAAACAAACACGCTCAAAAGTTTTCTGCCTTTCTTGCCATACAAACAAGTTGCAGTGTTTTTCTGCAGAAAAATTTCGATTGAATAAAATTCCATCTAACCAATCTAAAATCAAACACAAAACAATCGCATCAAATTCAATTGAAACAATAGAATAAACTCCAGTTTCATAGTTACTCCAGAAGATTCATTCCCAAAAAGTTAATGTAATTACTAGAAATAAACCCCATATCGAAACAACAGGTAGACCAAATATCAAAATATTTAGAGACCCAAATAGAAAGATCAATAATCTAAAAACAATATAAACATATCTTCATCTAAACCCCTTTAGTTACCATCAGCACTCAAACAGACGATATAGACAAAACCAGAAATGACCGTAGCCCCGTAAAAGCATATTTACATCCCCAATCATTCCGTTAGGCCGCCTACCCCAGACTAACCAACTATCGGGGAACATCATCAAAACTATTCGGAGAAGAATGTCTTGAGGAGGCGACAAAACTAGACAAACCGCTCACTCTAACCATTAAATTTACTTTAAAAAAGATTGGGAAAGTATCAAGAAGACCAAAAAATACTTCTATTCGTTACGTAAAGATTTACTTTTAACACCGGATGTATACTTTATGATAATAATTTAGTAATTCACTCGCAACTAAAGCAATTAGTTATAGATGCAATTCACCAAACACATCCCCGACAAGCAGGATTGCTGAGTACTGGAAAACTAATTATTGTTTCCTTGTATTCATAGAAGTCTAACGGCATAGGCACAAGCAGGCGACGAATGCACCACACAAGGTAAAAATTTAAACCCTATATTACCAAAACGAGATCTAGGTAAATTACAAACACTTACAGAACCAAACTAAAAACCCCAGATGGATTTTGCAGGACCCATTCCGTTCCGAAATCACACGAATAATTACCATATCTTAGTTTCAGTAGATAAATATTCCCAATACCCTACTGCGCAAGTATTCAAGGACTACGACGCATCCACCGCAATACGATACTTAGAGGACTATTGTAAATTCCACGGAATCCCGTGCTCGTTGCGTTGTGATCAGGCACAAGCACTCAAGTCAAGAAATTTTAATGTTTTTTGCAAGGACAATAATATTAAACTAATACTAGCTCCAGCTGGAGAGCATAGACCAAGGGGAATGGTGTAAACACTTAAACAAACGATAACACAAAGGTTAGGCGTAATGGCACCAGAACCGTTATGGTCATCGGAAGACATTTCTACAATAATAGCAAATAAATTCCACAATATTAGATTAATTCCGAATAGAAAAACAAAATTTACACCATTTGAAGCACACTTCGGTAGGAAAACAAAACCAAACAAACGCAATCAATGATTCAATAATATTGAGAACTTTGCTTCAGATCAGAGACTACTACAGCAGCCCGTATTAACTCCATCAGCTCTGTGGGACATGGTGCAAGACTCAAAACCCGAACTGAATGTAAAGTGTAAAAAAACCATCCCAGAACGAGCCACACATAGACGGGTGTCAACTCAACAGAAAGCAACGATACCGAAGAATCCGCAAATGCGCCGCTGCTTAGCCCCATGCGAACTCTGGGTAAGATCACCCCTTCAAAACTCAAAATCATATTTGATGATAGAACATCCACAAAAATTTATTCAAAAAAACTCACGTAAAACAATAGCACGTAAAGCACCTGAACTAAGAGGCACATTAAAACCACAATCGAACATATTAGAAAACGGCACCATCACTAAGTATACACCACACACAATAACACAAGACACTTACATACAGAAAAACACTGTCATACAAAAATGCAATCGTGACACAAAGAAAACCATCACACTAACAACAAACATCCCAACCTAAAAAATTAATACACATGGTAGCATGCAAAACTCTAAGAGAGTACAACCGCAACCGAGAAAAAGAAACAATTTTGTTTATAGGAAAAGAAACGAGCCCAACAACAACAACGGTCATTAACACAAGGAAAGAATCCCACTGCAGCTGGAGAACCAGAGCTGTACAGCCATGAACAGGTGCTAAATATTGCCAAAAGAAATCAGAAGCAAGAACAACAACAACAACGAAGACGCACACAGCAACAATGTAAAGCGGTATCGGAGAAACAACAATTGAAGCAGCATTTCTCACCACAAGGAAGGAGAAAGTATACAATGCAACCCAAAGAGACGAAGCCAAAACAAAGCAACAAAAAGAAACAGATTACAGAACCAAAAGAATCTTTCTTGTCAAAATCTCAAGCTGCAGCCTTGCAGCAAACAAAACTCCACATAGAGAACCAAGCGCAACAAAACAGATCATTCATACCAATCGATGAAAGCGAAATCACTAAATCCTCAACAGTAGAAGTGATAACAGTAACCTCGGATTCAACCCAAAGAATTCTCCTTACTGTATACAATTAAAGCAACAAATACGACTTCATGATAACGTCACCAGAGAGCACAGAAATTTCAACAACGTTCACATCCAAGATATCTACACCTAAAATAGAGAAAGCGTTAGAGAAAATTCAGAGACTAAAGAGTACATCAAAGCCAATCCAGAACACCTCACCAGTAGAACCAAAAGCTGCTCCACACGGAACAGTAAATCTTACAAGCATCCCCTTCGAAAACGTTCAGGAACCAAACAGATCTACATCACAAAGCACCAGACAACAACAACGCCAACCTATATTTAAGCCCCAACAGCAAAACGAAACAAGAAAAACGGAAAAAAACGAAGAACATTATGTACCCACAACTTCACCCGGAAGGAGCTCAATTTCAGATATAAAGTAGGCAGATTTCTTTGAAGCAGAATTTTACGAGTAAAATTCTCTTCCCTCGCAGGGAGAATATGGTGTGTGACTCCAGTTGGAGAACAGAAACGGTCACCAAGTGACCAACAAGTACTAAAACAGTGTGTTTATAAACACTCTTAAAACTATATTTTAATCTACTACCATACTTATTTGTTCATAGTGGTATAAAGCATCAGAACCAGCGGATATGATCTTAGACGCGAGTGTTAGTGAAAAGTTAGCGAATTGTTATCGTTAAAGTTGACAGGTGTTAGTCTGCGCACACTGAAAGTGTGAACGCGCGACATGCAAAAAGTTCTGCCTTATGTGTTATATTCGGAAATTGTAATCTCCATATGAAATTTACTTATTCTCTTTGTCTTTTTCTTGCGCCGACCACAAAAAAAAACAAAAATAATAACAAAAATAAGAATATAAATAGTAATAATAATAATAATAATGATAATAATAATAATAATAATAATAATAATAATAATAACAATAATAATAATAATAACAATAATAATAATAATAATAATAATAATAATAATAATAATAATAATAATAGCAATAATAATACTAATTAAAACAATAATAATAATAATAATAATAATAATAATAATAATAATAATAATAATAATAATAATTATAATAAAAATAATAATAATAATAATAATAATAATAATAATAATAATAATAATAATAACAATGATAATAACAATAATAGTAAAAATAATAAAAATAAAAAACAATAATAATAATAATAATAATAACGATAATAATAACAATAAAAATAATAATAATATCAATAATATTAATAATAGTAATATCAATAATAATAGTAATAATAATAATAATATTAATAAAAATAATAATTGTTGAAATAAAAAAAAACAATGATAATAGAAATATTGATAAAATTAAAAAAAGTAATAAAAATAATGATAATAATACAATAAGAAAAATTATAATAATAATAATAACAATAATAATCATAAGAATAAAAAAAATAATCGTGGTTGTTCAAAACGAGCAGTTAAAGCTTTATTCAATGATCGACTATTTTCTTGTTTAACAAAAAACAAAAAACGATGAGTCATTCTTGGCTGTGCTGAGTTAGAGGCGTGACCAGAAAATTCCTGTCGACGCTATACAAAGTGTTAACATAAGTAAGAGCCAACTAAACTGCATGGGAATATAATTTTACGGCTTGATAAGATACCCCAGATGGTCTTGGGTCCGTTCGGTGAAAATAACATAATAATGTTTTATAGCAGTGTTTATATTAATACTTTGATTCTTGTTTTCGTTCCTTTGGGGACCACACTTCCTCAGCTTGAAAAATTTTTGCTGGTTAGCAGTCAAAAATATGGTTTAGTCACTCAATGTCTTCTGTGTCCAAAGATGTGATTGGGCCTGCATTTTGGGCGGCCTGGCGAAGAATTTCCGATGGGATGGTGCTGTAGGGCGATGTGGAGCTGACGTTTGCTGCTTCGTCCTTGTGGAGGTTGTCTTCGTCGTCTGATCTAGCATGTTGGATAAGCGGCGAGGAGGAATACATAGTGAAAATCCTTTTCGACTCGGCTGTGATGCTTAGGTTTGATGGTGCGTGTATAGCATCCTCAGGTATCATAGGAAGTTCGTCTTCAGATTCGATTAGTATGGCTGTCTTGGCGTCCGTCTGGCTATCTGGGATGGTGATAGCTGTGGAGTCTTGGTTTTGCTCCTTGTTCGGTTCATGTCGAATGGGCTTTCCGGCGGGTGCCAAATTTTCTACTGCTATGGTGTAAAGTTGGATGAAGTTCGTGACGTGTGCGATGCTTTGTTGTGCCCGGTTAGGCTCCGTGTATGTAGAATCTTTGTTTCCGTCTTTGTTACTAAGTTGAATCCGCTGTACAATTTTGTCAATGGATTTTGGTCCGGGTTGTGCCATAATGTCCTTCGGGGAGGTTGAAGTGACAATTGTGACGGGGGGTCGGATACCAAACTTATAACTTCCACGGTGTCCGATTTGCTCCATGATTCTAAGTCGGTGTTAATCAGGGATGATTTCCTGCTGTTGCTGTTGCCTTCTTTTGGCTTGTTCCAGTTTAGATTGGGCCAATGCTGCCTGCTTTCATTTTTGTTCGAATTGGGACTGTTTTGGGATGTTGCTTCGTTTCGTTAGTTTGCTTTTTCTTTCGGAACTTTTTGTGGTGCTTTTTCGTGTAAGCTTTTTTGGAGGTGTTGTCCCACATGTATTCGATGGCCCTGGTTGCTTGTTGTCTCTTTTGACTCTTGTTGTCTCCGATCGGGTATCTCGTTGCGCTGTCTCTTTCTCTTTGACTTTCTGCTCATCTAAAAAAAACTTTCTTAGTTTTTGTCTGTTTCTGTTATATTCTCCAACCGTTTTGCGTGCTTTGAACTCGATTAAGCGTGCTTTTGTTTCGGTTGCTATTGCTATGTCGCTCTGACGTATCACTGTGTCTTTCCTCACCGGATTATCAATTGTTATGGTATGTTGGGTTTAGTTTGTGTTGGTCTCATCCGGGATAATGTTTCATAGGGTTTCATTGTACCCCTGAGTTCTTTGGATCTACGCAATATGGTTTTACGCGCCAATTGGATTTTTGATTTTACCTTTACGGATGTTTTGTCTCCGAACGTGATACTAAGTTTATCTAGTGTTATACGCGTAGGTGAACTATGCTTACGTTTTTGGGCTGGCTGATCCACTGTGTTCGTTGACCAGAGGTTGGTCGTCCGATTCCGTATCGGAACTTTTGGGCGTTCTCTATTGTATTTCTATCTGGGATTTGGAGTCAAATTCACGACTCCAGATGGCGGACCCACTGATCATCGCTGTCTTTAGCTTCTTCTTCTCTAAACAGAAATTTTTTTTTATCTTTCTATAGTTTAGATTATTGGATTGTGACTTTGTTGAGATGTTTCTTAGCTTAGTGTTGGGCGGCCTGGCGAAGTTTGCTTTGAATGGTGTGATGCGTGTGGTTGTATTGGGGATTAGTTTTATGTTCTCTATTATGTGTGCTAATTTTTCGGCCAGTGTTTTTTTCCCACATGGGGTCTATATTTACTACGGAGAGGCGTCGCTTTATAGTTTGTATCATTTGTTCAACTAGGCCTGTGCCTCTTGGATCCCCTACGGAAGGAGTATAAATCTTTTGTTATTGTCCTTACAAAAAATTTCAAAGTTTCTTGAGTTAAATGCTTGTGCTGGGTCGCACCTTATTGAGCGTGGGATACCATGAAATTTTATGCAACTTTCTACGTAGCTTAAGGTCGTTTCTCTGTCGCAGTTGTGGTACGCTTCTTCGTGTGGGAATCTTGAGTATCTGTCAATAGATACTTATATGTATATGTCTTTTTCTGTTTTCTGTGATTGTACTTCTTCATTAGGTGCTGTTAAGGTGTTGAATTTTGTTTGAATGTTTTTTGGAGTTAGGGGTTTTAGGTTCTTACCTCTTGCTGTGCTTGGTTTGCACCTTTGTGCGATTAGCATGATGTCTCGGTGGATGCGCGGAAACCAGATTAATTGGGCCAAGAATATCATCCCAGCCTGTCCGTGTGGGTTTTATGAATTGATTGTCCAGCAATATCTTGTGTTTGGGCTGGTAAATAAAATTATCCGTCCTAAAGGATGCATCCGGCCTCATTAACAGAGAGGTTTTTCCGGATTGGGTGCCAGTATTTGGAATAATGCTTGAGGGCAAGCCAATCTTTGATGAGAATCATTTTTTGAATCCCGCAAATTTGGTTGTCTAGCTTTATAGCTTCAGCGATAAAGTGCTCGTTCATCAGTTTTTGTAAATTGGCGAATTGTAATGGATTACTATGGGGATTATCGAAGAGTTTTTTTGCCCAATTGCGATCTAGAGATTCTGTGCCTCTATCTATATTTTGTTGTTTGGTCTGTTTGTGGGCGAACTGTAATTAGTTGGGGGCTTTGCGGGGTTAAATTGTCGTTGTTGTGGCGTATTCCTGAACTGTTCCGAAGGGGTTTTGAGTTCATTTGTTTTTCGATCTAAATCTTTGATAATTTTTTGGTGGGAAGTTTTTCTTAAAGGACGATTTCTTGTGCAAACGTGTATTTTAGTGCTTATGTTTGTGTGTAAATTTGTAGTAACAAGAAGCTACTGGTTTTGATTACGATTAGGGCTAAAAGAGCGTTTACTTATGCTATTTTGTTTTCTTTCGTTTATGACGTCATTGCGTTAACTGTATTTTATCGCTTTCTTATTAGTTGAAATTCTTTGTGCATTGTTTAGCATGTGCGTGAATGAATTAATTATGTTGATTGAATAATTCTTGTCATTTTCTGAGATTGGAGGCGCTGCTGATCTGTTTGTATTTCGAATTTGCAACCATACAGGTAGTAGTTATAATGTTACAAAGACCAGACTACAGCTAAGGGCTCTAATTCGTTGGTGTTCTGTTTTTGTTCAATGCTATGCAAAAATCTGCTGGCATATGATATTGGTTGCAAGTTGTTTTCTGTGAATTGTTCTAAACATTCTCCTAAACCGCTTTTACTTGCGTCGCATCTAATTCTTGTGGGCTTCGATGTATCGAATTGTTTTTTTCTATGATAATTGCCATGGCTTTTTTGATCTTTGCGAATGCAATGTCGTGTTCTTCAGACAATTTGTGCTTTGCTCAACTTATACTCCTTTTTGTGGATAAGAGTGGTCTTAGTGGGGATGGTAGGTTGAATAGAGTTGGAATGATTTTTATCAGATGGTGAACGCTTCCCAGGAACGCAGTTGTTTAATTGTGTGCGATTTTTCCATTTGGGCGATTGCGCTTGTTTTCTTTTCCGTAGGGATTATCCGGTCGGTACTTATTTTGTAACCTAGCCACATTTTTGTTTGTTCGAATTGGCACTTTTGTAGGCTTATGGCTAGGTTTTCTCTGTTAATTCTGTACACGACTTTGTGCAGTTATATTTCGTGGTCTTCTACAGATCATTGTGTTATAATGATGATTTTGTCTAGGAAAACATGTTCTGATTTTATGTGGATTAATGTGATATCCATTGCTTTTTGAAATGTGGCTGGCATGTCTGTTGGACAGTAAAATCCATTTATGGATTTATATGTTGCTGTTGCATTCCCTCCTGGGACGTTAAAGTTGCAATGATTTTGTGTGTCTTTGTGTCTTTGTGCAATGGGTTTTGGCTGTTTTCATATTTTAGGTCTATTTCAGAGAAGTATAGTGTGCCCTGTTTGTTTTGCAGTTTACTAAGTTTTTTGGATATCGTGTCCATGAGGTGGTCTATGCTTTGCATTTGATATTTGTTTTTGTGTATGGCGTCCTTAAGTTCTTATGAGTATAGTGCTATTCTTATCGAGTTGTCGTTTTTGTCTGTTATGAATACTGGGCTAATGAACTATTCGTCAGAAAATTTTTCCAATTTGATTATTTGTTTCTTGTCTATTAGGTTTTTTAACTCTTTTTTACTTTCTCAATGAGATGGAGTGGGACTCTCCGTCCTTTGTGTTGTGTTGGTTTGAAATATTGTTTGAATATGGATTTTGCTGTATGGTTTTTTGAGCGGCCGGACGTGTGCAAATGTGTGGGTAATTTTTGAATACAATGTGCGTT
>NC_134473.1:46218752-46229157 GCF_964194025.1 Convolutriloba macropyga | reverse complement strand
TAATTGTTGTGGATAAGTTTGGCGAACAAAAGAACAGTTGAGTAAGAGTCAATTCCGAACTGAATTTTAGCTTAACATTGGTAAAAACACTCTCTTTTTCTCTTTCATGGGTAATCTTTTTCGTGACAGACAATACCTGTCCTTAGGGATTTGTAAAGTTAACATAACAAATTAATAATAATAATAATAATAATAATAATAATAATAATAATAATAATAATAATAATAATGACAATAATAATAATAATAATAATAATACTAATAATAATAATTATAATTATAAAAAAAATAATACTAATAGAAATATTAATATTAATATTAATAATAATAATAATAAATAATAATAATAATAATAATAATAAATAATATAATAATAATAATAACAATAATAATAATAATAATAGTTTTAATAAAATTAATATTAATATATTAATATTAATATTAATATTAATATAACTAGTAGTAGTCATAATAAGAATAATAATAATAATAATAATAATAATAATAATAATAAAATAATATAATTAATAATAATAATAATAATAATAATAATAACGAAAATATTAATAGTAAAAATAAGATTAGGAATATTAATAGTAATATTAATGATAAAACAAATAATAATCTTAATAATAATAATAATAGTAATAATAATAATAAAAATAATAATAATAATAATAATAATAATAACATTAATAATAATAATAATAATAATAATAATAATAATATTAATAATAATAATAATAATAATAGTAATAATAATAATAATAATAATAATAATAATAAAAAATATTAACAATAATAATAATAATAATAACGAAAATATTAATAGTAGAAATAAGAAAAAGAATATTAATAGTAATAATAATAAAAATAAAAATAATAATCTTAATAATAATAATAATAATAATAATAATAATGATAATAATAATAATAACAAAAATAATAGTAATAATTTTAATAATAATAATAATCATAATAATAATATTAAAATAACTAGTAGTAGTCATAATAATAATAATAATAATAATAATAATAATAATAATAAAAATAAAATAATTAACAATAATAATAATTGTTACGAAGTAAATGAACGAATAATATTAACCAATCAGAATTGAGTATTTATTTTCGAATTTAAATGCGTACAGAAATCGTTCTAATTTAATAAAACGTTCTAATATACGTAGAAAGTTCCGAAAAAGTTCATTTAACCTAATTTTAAGTAAATATAACCACTATATGTATCGATTAAAATGATTTTCGGCTTAGTATTTTTAGGTTTTCTAGACAATTGCCGATTGAATACGAACTGATTTGACGTCAATGACATCAGACAAAAAACCAGTAAAAGAGCATCGAAAAAACCTTGCCGTCTAAGTTTTCACTTGTTGCATTGATCGTTAATGCTTACGTTGTATGTTTGTACGTCTTGATATTATAATGCTTATACGTTGCTTTGTTCTAATAACACGTTGTTGCTTATATACCGAAATGAATTGACTTCCGAAAGAGTGGTTTTACACCTTTTACATTGGTGCCGCTCCAAAATAAGAGCCAATTTTAGCGTCAAAACTTCAGAACTCACTATTAAAGACAACGGATATATTCAAACGCGTTCATTCAGCTTTTGACTCGTTTGTATTTCTTCAAGCTACTGTCTGATCCAGTCACTCAATTAATTGTCCCGTTATCTGACCTTTGCTTTTACTTGAAAGTGGGTTGTGCTGTTGATTCATTTCCCATTCTACTCTTGCACTAGAGTAACGGAAAGGACACGTTTCGTTACAACCCAGTATGGAACGATGAAGCCAAATTCACAGTAGGTTGTCTTGATGTAGCTTTCAGCTCGATTAAAGTTTGTTACAAGGATCAGGACTCAGATGAGCTGTTCGGCACCTACTCCACCCAGCACTTCCAAGAATGGCTAACTGGTGATGCTTTTTTATGACGGAATTTATTAACTGTCGCCCTAGGCCTTGCTCTTTGTTCGAACTCACATCTCTTCAAAAAAGCTGAGTTGAACACTCATGTACTCAGAAAAAACTGTAAGAACAGAACCTTTTTTGCAGTGAATTGATTACAAACGATTTTAGACGGCAAGTAACCCAACCCCTGATATCTTTCAAAGACATTTTCAAGGGGTTGTGTAGTCAAATAACTCCGTGAAAATCATCCCTAAAAAGTCACCATTAACCCCCATAGTTGAATTTTTTGAGCTTAAAAAACATCAAGGTTCGGAGTTTGATCAAAGCTTCTGAAATCACAAATCTTTTTCCGCCAGATTGTAAAGAAAAGCAAGTAGTACTATCTTGACAAGTCTCAGCGAAATAGAATATTTTTTAGAAAAGGGAGCTGAGAAACCTTTATGTATACTTAGACTTAAAATATCACAAATCTTTTTCCGCCAGATTGTAAAGAAAAGAAGGTAGTACTATCTTGACAAGTCTCAGCGATATACAATCTTTTTTGGAGAAGGGAGCTGAGAAACCCTTTTAAAAAAAACATCGATTTTGAAAATTTTTGGTTGAAAGTTGGGAAAATCAGACAAATTGGTCCGTTATGGCTACATAGCAAAAATATAACCTCAGATATGAGAACAAAAAGTGAGCACATAATGCTATATTGTTCAATTTTGAAAATCTTTGGTCAATTTTGAGGCAAATCAAAAAATTTAGAAAATCAATACCGAATATTGATAAATCGTACTTTCAAGCTTAAAACCGTCCAGTTTACTGGATTGCCGTTCCGTAATCAAGAATTTGCAAAAAATTGACCAAAATTTGAAAAATTGGACAGATAATGGTGTGAGATATAAACTCACAACCTCCGGCTCAAAAAAAAATTTTGTCTTCTTATTATCTTCGTATCTCGTTTTCGTACCGTACCGTCCGCTTCTTTTTCGTTCCTTAACTTCGCTGTTCACAATTTCCGTTCATTTTTCATCAACGTCGCTCTCCCAAAATTTTGTTTTTCCTTTTTGTTTCCAATCATTCCGTTTTTTCTTTCATTCAGAGTTGTTTTTCTCCGCCTAATTTTTCCTTCGATGTAGTATGTCATATGTGATGAAGTATGTTGTTGTTTTTGCTGTAGTATGTTGAGTATGCTAGTATGCTGGTTTGTTGTTTAGGTCTTATAGCTTTCTAGGGTGTGACTTAAGTTTATTCTCGAGTTACGGCTGGGTTGTCCTTTGACTTTTCAACTCTACTATTTTACTAGCCCTTCTGTTGTAGTATATTGATTTTGCTACTGTATGTTTGTGTGTACCTGTACGATTGCTAGTTGGTTTGGTCCTGTTGCCTCCTAGGGTGTGACTTAAGTTTATTCTCGAGTTACGGCTGGATTGTATTGCGACTTTTCCAACTATCTTAGTCTACAAACACACTATTGTAGTTTATTCAATTTTGCTGTAGTTTGTTTAATAACGTTAGTATGCTGATTGTTTTTTTTGTTACGGTTTGGATTTTGCTAGGATGTTACTTAAGTTTATTCTGGAGTTACGGCTAGTAAATTTCTCGACCTTTTCATCCTTTTAGTGTACTACTGCATTGCCGTAAAATAGTTTGTCGTTAAATTTGTCGTTATAGACCCATTATGAACTATATTAGATTGTCTTGCAGTAGCTTCTCTCCTTCTTCCTAGGGTGTTACATTAGTTTGTTCTGGAGTTACGGCTAGGTTGTTTGCTTGAGTTTTTGCTGTGGTCTGCTAACATAGTTCTTTCTGAACTCATTCCCCGCCCGTTCTTTCCCACCGTAACGTTTCGTTTGTTTTCCCGCACGTCCCGTTTCCGCTCTGTCGCGCATTGCTCGCTCGACCTCTCGTCTGTCCCGTTTCCGTCACGTCGCGCGTTGCTCGCTCAACTTTCCGTCCGTAACGTCTCCGTTTCGTCGCGCGTTGCTCGCTCGACTTCCCATGTGTCCTTTGCCTCCCTCCGCGTTGAGCGCATAGCTTTCAGCGCTCCACTTCTGTTTTTGTCGGGCACAGTGTGCTCGACAACCTTCTTTGCTTTTTGGGTGGTTTGTTTTACAGACTGTCTACAGTGTGCTGTGTCTGGTGTCTTTTGCGTTGGTTTCTGTTTTGCGTGGATTTGATTTGTTTGGAGTGTGCATATAATAGATAACAGTGTGCAGTGGCAGGTTTGCTGGTCTTTAGAAAAAATAATATCGTGATGTCTAATAGTCTTGATCAAAAAGTCAAAAAGATGTACGCTGCCAGGTCAAAGCGTGAAGTTGAATTGCATGCTATGCATGAAGATATTCTTCATTGTATAAATAGTCAAAGTAGGCGAGTGAAAGTTGAACGCCTAGTAACAAAGTGCAACGAAGCATTTATGACTGTTGTAGACAAAAATGAGGACCTGATTGCATTTGCTGGAAAAACGGAGGATCCCAGTGCACTTGTTCCTTCATTAGAGTTTTACTTGGATGCAATGACAACTAAGAACGACAAGATCCTCGCTTCAGCACGAAACTACATCAACTCTGCTGATGATAAAGTGAGTGAGTTCCAGGAACCAAGGGTTTCCATTCGTTCTAGACTTCCCTCACTGATGACTTCATCAAAAACATCTAGTCAGCGTAAACATGATTATGTAATCGCTAAAATGAAGCGCGAAGAAATTGAAAAACAGAATGAGGCAGCCATTCGCCTTGCTAAACAGAAAAAGCAAATGGAATTAGATGAACTGGAGGAAAACAATAGGAAACGGTTGGCAGAGGCAACTCTGCAAAAATTTGAATTGCTGGACGCCGTTTCTAAAGGTAGCCAATCTGAAACAACTGCAAGTGCTAGGAGCTCAATGAGAAGTGAAAAGGCTGTCCAGGACTGGATCAACACCTCACTTGCTTTAAGTTTTCACAATGAGGAGAAAACTAGTGAACCACAGGTTATGATTGACCCTCCAGAATGTCCTAGCCACAACAACGGCAAAACAGTGGAAGATCAGGAAACTGAAATTTTAAGGCATTCTATTCCAAAAAATTGTCGAGGCAATTACATTTTAAGCAATGAGACCTTGCAGCAACTCGACCCTTATTACACCCCACCTGAAAATTTTTTGGCTGCTGCTAACACACAGGCGTTGTACCAGGCGCACCTAAGGGCGCAAATGGATCAAACAGGCCAGCAAGGCGTGGCGCTTCCAACCATAACTAACCAAGGAACCGCGGATAGTCAGCCACCTTCTGTACACGCCCCAGGATCTTCTTCACCGCCCACTCAACAGCCCATTCCACCACAGACGTTCGCACCACAAGAAAATCAAAATAATGCATCCGAGATTTTTCCACACGCACAATCCAGGGGATCTGAAACATCAAGTCTACCCAAGAATAATTCGGCCCAGCGAATATGCTCCCGACAACAAATTAATTTTGTCCCCCGAGCACCAAACGCCACTATTCCTACTTTTCCGACAACAAATCATCCAGCCCCAGCAATAAACGTTCCCTCGCACCCAAGCGCCCCACCAAGTCCAAACACTCAACAGCACAACTCAGAACCCGCTCATCCTAACGACCTTCCCATTCCGAACCCAGTCTTCGCACCTAACATCACTGCTCCCATCCCACACGCCCCTTTGAGTAATCAACCTCTCGTCAACGAAACTTTTCAAAATAATAATGACCGAGTACACAAAGTTGTACGTTCTGTTGTTCCGCCTGTCCCAAATATGCCCACTATTCCTCTTGGCCAAAACTTTGTGCCAAATATGAGTCATTGGCGGTTTCCACAGCACAGACCGTCAATAGTCAACCAAGACACAACCACCGTGAATAGTCTGCCTCCAAATATACATAACCATATCGCACCCTCAAGCACTAATATTCCACAACGAGTATATTCGAATTCACCCCTTTTGATTGATATGCAACCACCATCAGGTGCACAGCAAGAAAACACAATCGCGACTACTAGTAATGTTGTACCTGGTCTAGCCACTCCTGTTTTTCAGCCAGCATACCCTTATGTTGGGCCCAAACCGTTGAGTTGGAGTGGTCCGCAGGTGTCTGCACCTGCCCCTCCGATACCGGATAATGCGTCATTGATTAAGAAGTTGGCTGACGCAATAAACAGCAAGAAAAATGACCCCTTGCCAGAATGGAAATTTGCTCAGTATAATGGCGATCCATTACAATGGCACGAGTGGTATGGTCAATTCAAAAGCGCGATTGACTCGCAAACGCTCACCGATGACGTTAAAATGACATACCTTAAGACACTCCTCACTGGTAAAGCAAAGATTGCAATCGCCGAGTTTGCTTACTGTGGTTTAATGTACAAGGATGCACTAAGGACTTTGGAACGTAAATTTGGCCAGCCACAGGCAGTCGTAAGTGCACACTTGGATAAACTAAGCAATTTTCCGCCTCTTAAAATGCACAATAGTGATAACATCATTAACTATTCTGCAGCCATATCCAGCCTCGTTGGGGTTTTCAAGTCATTATCATGTGATGCTGACTTGAAGAGCGCTTCCCTACTTAACCAAGCGGTACAGAAGTTACCACCAAACATGAAAGAGTCATGGTCACTCTTTACGGTTAAGAAGCACTGGGTCAAGCCTACCCTCCTTGACTTTAACGATTGGCTTAAAGAAAAG
Source organism: Convolutriloba macropyga (assembly GCF_964194025.1). Taxonomy (NCBI): domain Eukaryota; kingdom Metazoa; phylum Xenacoelomorpha; order Acoela; family Convolutidae; genus Convolutriloba; species Convolutriloba macropyga. The sequence goes on along the minus strand of NC_134473.1, from coordinate 46,222,554 downwards.
GCTGAGGCCCATGATCTGATGAAACAAAGCGCAACCAAGGCCAAACCTGAAGAGAACATCACTTCAGTAACCAAGACCAAAACAGCCTCAAAAGTGTTTGCATCAATTTCACAACAAAGGGAAACAAAGAAGCAAATGCCATCTTCTTACACAAACACTTACTCTCGGTGCATTGTTTGCAAAGGTAACCACCGGCTATGGGAGTGTCGAGTTTTCAAGGAAAAGACTCCAACCCAGAGAGCTAAGTTGGTTGCAGATAACAAACTTTGCTTTTCGTGCTTATGGGACAAGCACACGTTCCGCCAGTGCCCTCAACCAAGAAAGTGCCGAGAAGAGGGTTGCAATAGTTCGCATAACACACTATTGCATGGAGCAGATAGGGTTTTCCCAACAAAACAGTCAACAAATCCCAATATCATCCAGTCTTCTGTCAATATAGGTCAAAGTAAAGCAACTACTACTCAACAGCCGTCTAATAAGACCAACACAATTTCATCTGTTACTGATGTTAAGGGGCTCCTTCAGGTGACGGAATTGCAGTTGGTCAATTCGTCCGGCTTAGATACCAAGGCTTTAGTTTTGTGTGATACCGCCTGCAGTAACTCTTGGGTGGCCGGTAGTCTCGCAGAGAGACTCGGTTTGCACGGTAAAGCACAAAAGCTAACTGTCAAGGGTATTAATACCGAAGAAGTAGTTGATACTAGGGTTGTTGAAGTTACTGTGAAACCAAGAGAACATCAACATTTCGAACAATTCAACGTCAAACCTTTCGTTAAAGAGAGTCTGAACGTCGGCTCTGATATAATTAATGTACAGGCCCTGCAGGAGACTTACCCACACTTAGCAGTCCTTGATCCCGTGACATATTCCTATAAAGACATTGAGATGATACTCGGACAAGATGTCTATCACGCCATCCGCCCGTTAGAATACTTCTCTGCCGATGAGAAGCGTTCACCCGTTGCCGTACGCTTACCCATAGGTTGGGTCTTAAGCGGTCCGTTACCATCAAGTTCTTGTTTAACCTCAACGTGTTTTAAAGTGAATATCGAACATGACAATGAGTTAGCAAGTCAAGTAAAGTCATGGTACGACATTGAATCATTCGGGGCAAACAAGCAGGTCGACTCCAGATCTGCAGCAGACGCAAGGGCTCACGAGATCCTTGAGAGTACCACCATACACAATGGCCTAAGATACGATGTCGGAATGCTGTGGGCAGCAGACAACATCCAGCTCCCAAATAATTACTTCTCCTCCCTTGTGCAACTAAAATCGCTCAAAAAACGTTTGGCCAAGGATGAAGACCTCAGAGAGAAGTGTACTAGTACCATCACAGAAGACCTAAATAAGGGGTATGTAATTGAGGTTCCGGACGCTCACAAGGTTGAGAGCCGGTCCGATAAAGAGTGGTACCTACCCCACCATCCGGTTTTAAACCCGAACAAACCGGGTAAGGTGCGTAGGGTGCTCAATGGAGCAGCAAAATGTCATGGCGCCTCACTGAATAAATCTCTGCTCAATGGCCCTGATCTGCTCCAAAACCTTATTTACGTACTTCTTCGCTTCCGACAGCATCCATATGCCGTCTCTGCCGACATCGAGGGAATGTTTCTACAGGTTGGCGTATTACCATCAGATCAACCATCACTTCGCTTTCTGTGGTGGGAGGACCCCACAACTAACGTTGTAGTGTATCAATATACGCGCCACATATTCGGGGCTAAAGACTCGCCCACATGCGCCAACTATGCATTACAACGCACTGCGAGAGACAATGCCAAGTTTTACCCCGAAGCTGCAAAAGCCGTCCTTGAAAACTTCTACATGGACGATTACCTTGACTCAGTGGAGTCTCCCGAGAAAGCCATCAATAGATCGAAGGAATTGGTACATCATCTTCATCTCGGTGGGTTCAAGCTTACAAAGTTCGTAAGCAATGTACCAAATCTGGCTGACCGAATTGATGGTTCCCCTCAAACTACTGAGCCCAAGGTTATTGTTTCATGTCAGGAGGATTCATCGCATGTGCTAGGGTTAATGGGATCACACTAATGACACTTTAGTTGTGAGTCGGGGTACAAGCTGCGCTATCACCAAGTCCCTCACGCAACGCTTGGTCCTAAGTCTTGTCTCGAAAGTCTTTGACCCCATTGGTCTTGTCGCACCGTTTACCGTCGGTGCGCGACTGCTCTTAAAAGACATCTGGCGTGTCACAGGACAACAATGGGATGACGAGCTCCCACAGGACATGGTTCAAAGATTTTTGGTTTGCAGTGCGGACTTACCAAAGCTTGAAAACATCAAAATTCCTCGAAGTTACTTAAGTGGACCCTTTGATAATATAGAGTTGCATATGTTCGGTGACAGTTCTCAGGATATTTTTAGTGCCGTTGCATTTCTTCGAGCCCGAGTAACAACTCCTACGGGCAAGATAAAAACAGAGCTTGCGTTTGTTTTGGGGAAAGCGCGCGTGGCGCCAATGAAGATAATGACTGTCCCAAAACTGGAATCACAAGCAGCTCTACTTGCCGCTCGACTGAAAAGGGAAATTACACAAGCACTTACTGTAACTGTTAACAAAGTATACATGTGGACAGACAGCATGACGGTTCTCCAATGGATTAACTCTAATGAAAAGCAACCACTCTTTGTTGCAAACCGTGTTTGCGAAATTTTGGAGTATACCAGCGTTGACCAACCACGTCGCAACTAAGGATAATCCAGCTGACGCTGGCACGCGTGGAATGTCCGCTGAGGTTTTGCAACTAAGCAGTTGGGTCAATGGTCCACATTTCTTAACTAACTCAAGGTTCCCTTTCTTGCCGAACAAAGACGTCATTAATAACATCAAACTTGGCGTCAACCAAACAGTCATCATAGAAGACACTGTTTCTCTCGCTACATCTGTTAAAAAACAGATAACCCCCGTTCCGTCGTTATTCCCATTTGATAAGTTTAGTTATTATCAAAAGTACTTGCGCATTGCCGCATACGTTCTCCAGCTTTTGCCGAAACATGCCGGCTACCGTAACCCCGATGGTAGCATTACCGACCCTACTGAGCTTGACGAAGCCGAGCGTCATCTACAGTACTTGGTGCAAGGAGAGTCTTTTGAAGCCGAAAGAAAAGATCTTCTTGACAATAAATTCGTTAAACGGAGTAGCCGAATTGCTCCACATTCACCGTTTATTATTCCAAATGGGCTAATCCGTTCCTCGGGCCGCATCAAGCGGTTAATTGAAGTTGGGTTTAACGTAGAGTATCCAATCATTTTAGACGCACGTCATCCGTTTGTGAAACTGTTTCTTGAACACACGCACGTAAAGCATTATCATCCAGGCGTTGAATACCTAAGATCAATTGTGCAGGAACACTATACAGTACTGAAACTAAGATCATCCTTGCGTTCCATCAAAGCACACTGCCTGAGATGCCGAGAAATCCAAGCTGTAACTATGCAGCCAATCATGTCTGACTTACCTAAGGAGAGACTTGCTTACCAATCTCCTCCCTTCACGAACACTGGCGTTGACTACTTTGGGCCATTCAATGTTACTGTCCGCCGTTCTACTGAGAAAAAGTGGGGCTTCCTCTTCACCTGTCTCACTACTCGCGCTGTCCATGTCGAGATAGTTACATCCATGGACACCAGTTCTTGTGTTATGGGAGTTGAGCGGTTTGTGTCACGTAGGGGTACACCTGGCATGATTTGGTCGGACAATGGCACTAACTTTATTGGAGCAGAGAAAGAACTCCGAGAAAGTATTGAAAAGTGGAACGTTGTCAACATTGCAGCTGA
>NC_134473.1:46211252-46213752 GCF_964194025.1 Convolutriloba macropyga | reverse complement strand
GGTTGTTTTATCTCCAAATGTTATATTTATTTTATGTGGTGTAATATTAATTTGAGAGATATGCTTAAGTTTTCTTTGATAGTGTCTCGCTAGGGGGATTGTCTGCGAATTTTTGTCCGAGTTTGTTGGCGTGTTGTATTGAATGTCTAGGTTGGGCTCTGAGTCCGAGAAATTCCACATAGCTTGTTGGTCAAGCATCGTGCGTCTGAGGATCTTCTTGTCAAAATAAAATTTCTTTATGTTTTTGTATGATAAATTTGTTTTGTTTGGCTTTGTTATTATGTTGCTTGTTTGTATGGTGGATTCTGTGCCGGAGTGGGCTTCGAATGGAGTGATTCTGGTGGTGGTATTGGGGATAAGTTTTATGTTTTCATTGAATGCTGATATTTTGTTTGCAAGTGTTTCTTTTGACTATTTTTCATCCATGCTAATTGCTGCTAGTTGTCTTTTTAGTGTTTACATTAGTCTTTCGACCATACCTGTGCCCCTGTGATCTCCTGATGGGGCGAGTGTTATTTTTATGTTGTTATCTTTGCAAATTATTTCAAATTTTTTGCTTTGAACGCTTTTGCCTTATCGCATCTTATTGATTTCGGTATACCGTGAAATTTAATGTTTTCTTTTAGTTATGTTAGTGCTGTTTCCTTGTCTCAGTTGTTATATACTTCCGCGTGTGGGTATTGAGATTATCTGTCTATTAATGCTAATATGTAAGTGTGTCTGTTGTTGTTGTTGTTGTGTCTGTTAATATTGGCCCTGCGAAGTCCATCTGGACTTCTTCATTCGGTTCAAATAGTGTTGCTAGGTCTACGTTTTTATTTTTGGCAATTATAGGTTTCAAGTTTTTAAGTGTTTTGGTACATTGCCTGCATTTTTGGGAGAGTGCCGCATTGTCCCGGTGGATTTGTGGATACCAAATTGATTGGGCGAGGTAAATCATTCCTGCTTGTCCTGGGTGTGTCTTTTGAATCGAGACAATTAATGTTTTTCTTAACTGGGTGTGGGGATTTATAGTTTGCCGTCATACAGGATGCATCCATTCGGACTGATAGATAGTTCTTGGCGGAGGCTGTACCAGTATTTAGAAAAGTTTTCGATCGCTCTCCAACCTTGAAGCTCTATAAGTCTGCGTATTTTGTTGCCGGTCGAATCAATCATTTTTGATTATCTCCGCTATGAACGCTTCTCGCAACACCTTTTGTAAGTTTAGTAAGTAATTAGGCAAATTTTCTAACGTAATGTCCTCGAATGGGATTTTGACTATAAGGGGTTAAGGGGTTTTAGTCCTTGGCCGATGTTTGAACTGTTTTCGGTTTGGGTCCCAATGGTAATGCTATGCGGGGTATTATCTGGTGAAGTTTCTGAATTGTTAGTAGATAACATGTTTTTCTGTTGGGTCCTTTTGGTAATAGTTTGTTCAATTGTGTTTTTGTTTGGATAGTTTCTTGTGCACAAGTTAACAATGCTTTTGTATTTGTCTGATTTTTGCGTAATTTCAATTAGAGAGTGCAACTGATTTGTAGGTAACGAATGGCCGGAAGCGTGTTGCTTTGTTTGTTTTGGTTCTTTTGTGTTTGTGACGTGATTTTGTTCTGAAATGTTTTCTCTCATCCTATTGGATGAACTTTTGTCTGCTTTCTTTAGAAGAAATTTGAAAGAGTCGATTAAATTTATTACGAAACTCACGTCTTCTTTTGATGGTGGAATGACTTTTGTTGTCGGATGTCTACTAAAATAATCTGCGAACCTCATATTTTTTCCTGCGATGTGTTCGACTGAGAAATTAAATGGTAGTAACCTGTCCACCGTTTTAATCTTCTTTGATATGTTTTTTGCCTCTGCTAAATTTTAAGGCTGAAAGGAATGCTTGGTGGTTCATTTGGAGTGAAATCTTGAGCCGTATAGGTAAAACTTGAAGTGTTCCAATGGCCAGCCTACGGATAGTAGTTCTAATTCCTTTATGCTGTATTTCTGTTCATTGGAATTCAGAAATCTGCTTTAATACGCAATGGGATGCCTGTTGTTTTTGTATTTTTGCTTTAGGTATGACCCTAGACCTTCTTTGCTTGCATCGCACCGTACTGGGGTTTGTCTGTTTATATCGAAGTGCTTGTTTTCTATAGTTTGTTTGATTGCGTTTTTTATTTGTTGGAACGATTTTGTGTGATCTTCGTTCCAAAAAAGTTTGCTATTTTTTATTTTTTCTCTGTGTGATAGTAATGGGTGTAAGGGGATGAGAGTTGCGATAAATTTGGGATGAATTTTCGTAAGTGATGTAGGCTACCCATTAGCGATCTAAGTTGTTTGAATGTTTTTGTTGGATTAATTTTCATACTTGCCTCTGGTTTGCGTGTTTTGGGTATGATTCCATGTGGATTAATTTTGTATCACAACCTCGTTATTTCTGTTACTGCGAATTTGCATTGTTGTAAGCTTGTTGCTAGATTTTTTTTATCCAGTCTCTTCAGCACTTTGTTCAATTCTGTTTCATTGTTCATGA
>NC_134473.1:46173752-46206252 GCF_964194025.1 Convolutriloba macropyga | reverse complement strand
TAAATAACGTTTCGATTTTTTTTTAGCTTAACACGGGTAACCATGTAACAATGCATTGTTCCGCCACTCATGCCAGCCTTTAAGTTGATGCCATATCTCTTACGTTTTCTGTGTAACAATTGCAAATGACTCGCTCTAGTTTTTCAGCATGTTAAAGTACATAAAGGAGAAAAACGAATTGGCGTGGTAGCATTCGCAAATCTGTAGTGAGGACATGTGTGACATTATTAAGAGCGGTGGCACCATTCAGATTTTTAAAAAAAAAGCGATCAGGACCTCCATCACGAAAAAAACAAATAAACAATGCTGCTCAAAGCACCGCATAAACAATTATATTCGGGATCAATATTATCCACACTGTGCAAATAGTGCTGGGTCGACAGAAGGGGCGCTTTTGAAGCAAATATCAACTAAAAGTCTCTGTTTAATAGTAAGATATGTTTCCTGAATTATTCTATCGAAGTTTACAATTGATGCATGAAATAAAGGCCCATTATAACGGCGGTGTATAGTTTGCTCATTGCATTTGTCAAAATTTCGTAGTACTGCTCGAACAATGTGGCGTACTCAAACCATATAGTTGAAGTTTTCCACGAGCTGCTCATGCCTTTCTTTAGGAAAGTGATTGCGCCTTTGATGAAGTGTCTGCATAATAACTTTGGCCTTCCTCGAATGTAGGACCCTAAGTCCCGTTTTCTTTCACTAAAATTATTTAATGTTTAAGGTAACAACGCTTAAAATTGCGACGAGTATCATGTGTTTAATTGTGCTCCTCTTGAATAGTTCCATGGCTATTAAAACTCAAAAACCTCTTATGAATGTCAAATTTCATAGCTCCAGGTTTGAATTGATTTTAACTGCCTTTGATTCGCAATGAGAATAAATAAAATGTTTTTGATTTCTCTCTCAACAAAGAGAACTGATTACGCACACCCCGTTGAGATAATACGCACTCCGGGGGCAGCACGTTTCGAGACTCAATCATTCGAAATGTCAATAAAATGGTGGTACTTTTGGAAACTGTTCAATTTACCGCCCAAACCCCACCCCACTAAAATGATACTTCCCAATGTCTAAATTGCGTCAAAATTGAACTGATGGTACATCAAACAATTTTTTACGCAATGAGAAAAATAGCCAGTTTTTTTGGATCGCAAAAGAAAAATGTTTATTTTCCTTTTAAAAACAAACAAATAAAAACAATTACTGAGGACTTCCTTATTTTGTACTTCAATGAAAAAACAAAACATTTACCAGGGTCAAAATACCTCTCAGCATCTTCACTCAAAATTAAAGAATTCAAAATGGGCACCTGTAATTTCAAAGTAGTAACGCTGACAAGTACGCTAGAAGAAACAGGATCAATAAAACCTCACTTTTTCCTGTTTTTTAATCATGGTTATCATAAGGAAAATTGTTTTCAACATACATTTCATACATTTTTACCTCTAAGAGGAAGCAGAACCACCCACTGGATAAATAGTCTTTGCTGGGAGAAAAAAACATTATCATTCACTTGCATAGGAATGGTTGAGCATGAAACATGACTCTTGCTGAATACTGAAATCACCATATCAAGAAAACCGCGGAACTCTGGTCAACTTGAGTAAACATTTACATAAAACAAAGTTGCACTTTACGCACTCATTATTGCACTTAGATGTTAGGACTAAGCGTTCTAAAAAGAATGACATGTTACCTAACACCATGATAAGGTTCGTAAGTTAACGTTGTTAGAGTTTGAGGTGAACGTTGAAACTTGAGCGCAGTTTGCATCATTATAGAGAGTGCGGAACTTTTTGACTCTGCGATTAAAGTAAAATACTTGGACCTAGTGGTATTGGGATTTCTTCGACCATTTAAGTTATACTAATTCTTAATTGAATTTTTGTTTTAAACAAAAAAATTTTATTTGAATGATTTCATTACTTCTTTGCATTGCAGTCAGCTGCTCTAGATAACTTTCAAATACATTTCTTTGAACTGAGGTACTTAAATAAGTTAAATACAATTCGTTTTGATAATTATACTTCAGTGCATAGTTATTTTTGTTAATTGTGATAGAGTTCTATTTTTAAGTGCATCGAAAACTTTTTTAAAGCCTTGCAAGAGCGTCGCTGATAACCGTCTATACTTAATTGTCAGACGAAGTCATTTTTCTGTAACGGTCCTTTCCAATTTGACAGAGTTTTTGGGCGCCAACCAGTCCCAGCTAGAAATCTTCTAACGATCAAGGACGGCAACTTGTAGTAAGAGGTGAAATGTTTTGAATTTTTGTAAGTTCACCGCTTACTCTAGCGGTGAACTTACATAATTTCATCGCATTCACCGTATTTCACTGCAAAATAACGTATGAAGTTTGCGGTGAAAATACCAACTTTTCACCGCTTATCTTACATTTTTTTTCCGATTTTTTCTCGACCCGGGTATCTCTTTGTTTGCGTTCTGTGACATCAAGCTCATTTCAAATAAACTTTCTTGTTGACAATTTTTTCGCGTCATCTGAATTTTGGTCAAACACGATTTTTATTGAACACTCTAGTTCTTTGTGTTCTTTGTGACAATTGTAAAAAAAAGAAAAACCGGCAAAATGTTTTCAATCGCAAAAACCCTCGCAACAACTAATGGGGGAAAATTTTTAGAATATCTGAATTTCCTGTCTTAATTATTGTATCGCTAGATGATTGATAATTTGAAACTGCAGGTGCACAAGCCAATCGTACAAATTTCCAGGCAACCTGTCAGCTATGCTGGTTAAGTATTATGTTCATCTGTCGGAGTGAGAGAGCCTAATCAACGAGGGAGTTTGAGAAATGGAACCAGTTCCTAATCAATGACAATTGACTTAATACCTGGGATTTGGTTTATACAATGATTGGAGAGAACTGGGATAAACTTAAGCATGCAGCTGGAGAAGCAAAAGATGAAACTTATATATGAACTTAATTTTAGTATCAGTTATGACAGATAACTCATGAGGCAATTTTTTTTAACAAATATGATCAATGTATGGATACCACTAACAGCGAACTGAAAATTTTTAATAATAGAAGAATAATAAAAAAACTAGGATAACTTGACCATGGGCTCATGAATTTGCTTTAATTGCAGTTACAAAGCACAAAAGAATCAAAAATTATCTGTAGTAAGAATTCAGAATTAACTCTAAAACTAAATTTGGGAAACTATAGATTGCATATGGATCTCGGGTGTTTGATTAGGAAAGTCAGTAACTTCTCACAAAAATGACCTACACTTGTATTTAAGTTGAATTAATTTTGCTATTTCCCCAATGCTTGCACATTCTCCATTCATTCTCCTCTTCGTTCGATGATGATTGCTTGAGGCAGTTGAAACTTGAACGTTGAAACTTGAGCGCAGTTCGCATCATTATAGAGAGTGCGGAACTTTTTGACTCTGCGATTAAAGTAAAATACTTGGACCTAGTGGTATTGGGATTTCTTCGACCATTTATGTTATACTAATTCTTAATTGAATTTTTGTTTTAAACAAAAAAATTTTATTTGAATGATTTCATTACTTCTTTGCATTGCAGTCAGCTGCTCTAGATAACTTTCAAATACATTTCTTTGAACTGAGGTACTTAAATAAGTTAAATACAATTCGTTTTGATAATTATACTTCAGTGCATAGTTATTTTTGTTAATTGTGATAGAGTTCTATTTTTAAGTGCATCGAAAACTTTTTTAAAGCCTTGCAAGAGCGTCGCTGATAACCGTCTATACTTAATTGTCAGACGAAGTCATTTTTCTGTAACGGTCCTTTCCAATTTGACAGAGTTTTTGGGCGCCAACCAGTCCCAGCTAGAAATCTTCTAACGATCAAGGACGGCAACTTGTAGTAAGAGGTGAAATGTTTTGAATTTTTGTAAGTTCACCGCTTACTCTAGCGGTGAACTTACATAATTTCATCGCATTCACCGTATTTCACTGCAAAATAACGTATGAAGTTTGCGGTGAAAATACCAACTTTTCACCGCTTATCTTACATTTTTTTTCCGATTTTTTCTCGACCCGGGTATCTCTTTGTTTGCGTTCTGTGACATCAAGCTCATTTCAAATAAACTTTCTTGTTGACAATTTTTTCGCGTCATCTGAATTTTGGTCAAACACGATTTTTATTGAACACTCTAGTTCTTTGTGTTCTTTGTGACAATTGTAAAAAAAAGAAAAACCGGCAAAATGTTTTCAACCGCAAAAACCCTCGCAACAACTAATGGGGGAAAATTTTTAGAATATCTGAATTTCCTGTCTTAATTATTGGATCGCTAGATGATTGATAATTTGAAACTGCAGGTGCACAAGCCAATCGTACAAATTTCCAGGCAACCTGTCAGCTATGCTGGTTAAGTATTATGTTCATCTGTCGGAGTGAGAGAGCCTAATCAACGAGGGAGTTTGAGAAATGGAACCAGTTCCTAATCAATGACAATTGACTTAATACCTGGGATTTGGTTTATAAAATGATTGGAGAGAACTGGGATAAACTTAAGCATGCAGCTGGAGAAGCAAAAGATGAAACTTATATATGAATTTAATTTTAGTATCAGTTATGACAGATAACTCCAGAGGCAATTTTTTTAACAAATATGATCAATGTATGGATACCACTAACAGCGAACTGAAAATTTTTAATAATAGAAGAATAATAAAAAAACTAGGATAACTTGACCATGGGCTCATGAATTTGCTTTAATTGCAGTTACAAAGCACAAAAGAATCAAAAATTATCTGTAGTAAGAATTCAGAATTAACTCTAAAACTAAATTTGGGAAACTATAGATTGCATATGGATCTCGGGTGTTTGATTAGGAAAGTCAGTAACTTCTCACAAAAATGACCTACACTTGTATTTAAGTTGAATTAATTTTGCTATTTCCCCAATGCTTGCACATTCTCTATTCATTCTCCTCTTCGTTCGATGATGATTGCTTAATCTCACCCAGGTCGAGATGTGCGTTGATTATCAGACAAAGAAAAACGCTCAGGAGGAGGGGAGTGAAGTGCGTTTTTGATTACATGGACGAGCGCCATATAAAGGCCTACACATACGAGATTCCTAGCCAAAGTCTGCCTTAAGTCTGATCATTAAGAAGCTAAATTCTAATCTTTAAAGAGAATTAATATTTTGAGCGCAGCTTTTAAGATGATGATAATATAACATTATGTCGGAAAATTATCTCAAGTTGATTGAAAAAAAAACAACTTCAGATATTTTCCTGTATTTTTTGGTAGGGTTTCCCTCTTTTTTTCTCATCTGGGCCGGAGTTACAAACAAACAACTATAGAAGAATTGAGTCCGAGCAAACGGTAAAAATCGGCGCCCTAAGACTCGCCCCAAGTAAAACCAAAGGCTAGCACAGATGTCTGAGAACTATTGCATCTACCAATTCATCATTCTTCGTTGTTTTTTATGAAAAATCTCGTTCAGAAATGTAATCCAATGTAAGCTTAGACACTAATTTTTTCTATTTCAAAATCCTGTACGTCCAACAATCATATATGTTTGTATGTATTCGGTTCTTCTGTTTGGCTGACAGAACAATTTCTTGTTTTTACATGTCAAAAGTGTTTTGGGCCTCCCCAGGTCGAAGTGGGCAGACCAAAGTGACCCCTGATCAGACGAGTTTCGAGCGCACACATGTTCCCAGTGCGCTCGAATTACATGGTCTGGAAAAAGCTTCGAGTGCACTTTCGTCTGAACAATGGTCTGGAACTTGTCTGATCAGGGGTCACTTCGGTCTGGGACGGTCTGATCAGAGGCAGTTTCGAGCGCACACTAGTCTGATCAGAGACAATTTCGAACGCACACTAGTCTGATCAGGGGAGGTTTTCGAGCGCACACTAGTCTGATCAGAGACAATTTAGAACGCACACTAGTCTGATCAGGGGAGGTTTTCGAGCGCACAATAGTCTGATCAGAGACAATTTCGAACGCACACTAGTCTGATCAGGGGAGGTTTTCGAGCGCACACTAATCGGATCAGGGGGGGGGGGGGGTTTCGAGCGCACTTTAGTCTGATCAGAGGGCGTTTCGAACGCACTTTAGTCTGATCAGGGACGTTTCGAACGCACTTATGTCTGATCAGAGAGACAATTCAAAAAAATCAGTTGGGTGCAAGCGAAACTGGAAAGCGTTGAGGGGAGACAAAGAAAGAGAAAATATGAAAAAATTTTATTTTTAAATCCTTTTTTCTATATGATGGAGCAAGAAATCTACGTTCAAACTAAACTTGCATTTTCTCAAAAATCAGTTGGTTGCAAGTGAAACTGGAAAGTGTTGAAATGACACAAAATTAAGTATATGCAAAATGCGAGTGTAATTTGCATTTTGCATATACTTACTGCAAGTATATGCAAAATGCAAGTATAATTTGAAGTATATTACCACAAGGTTTAAAAAACCTAGGAAAATGCAAGTATAATTTGAAAGTAGATTACCACAAGATTTCAAAAACCTAGGTTGGAGGGGTCGAGTTTTCGCTCAATCGTATAGAAAAAGTGATTTAAAATCAAATTTTTTGATAAACCCTAAACATCTTAAACACGGCAGACCAAACATAAACCTTAAAAGCCACGTGACCAAATCCTTAAAGGGAAGGGCAAGTAATTTGGAGCTAATGTCTTCTAAAGTTTGGGATAAGAAGACCCGCGCCGTGAAACCTCGGCCCGGGGTCTGGGACAATATTTCGAGCGCACTTTAGTCTGGACAATGGTCTGGAACTCGTCTGGACAATGGTCTGGAACTTGCCTGATCAGGGGTCACTTCGGTCTGGATCTCGTCTGATCAGAGGCGGCTTCGAGCGCACTTCGAGCGCACTACGCTCTTCGAGCGCACACTTGTCTGATCAGAGGTCACTTCGGTCTGGGATGGTCTGATCAGAGGTCACACTTGTCTGGGACGGTCTGATCAGGGGCAATTTCGAGCGCGACCTCAACCTGGGTGTTGTTGGGTCACACTGTTGTTATATTTCGCTAGACAGGGAATCCTATATGACGCTATACAAACACACTATTTCCTAGTAGCATAGTTTTGCTACTAGGGAGTCTTTTGATATCTTGAACGAGCTATAAACGAGAATGCTATATGAAAAACTAGCTAAATTCTGAACATGGCTGATTATAGTCTGGATGGGTTTGATCATTATCGCACAACTCGACCTGAGTAGTCAACTTTTAGCTCACTCCATATTTTACCCCATCTACCAGTAGTCCAACAGGTCAATCATGTAATAGTATAGGCTTGGTTAGTAATTTGATTACTTCGCACAATTATACGCTGTAAGTAAATTGTATGCGATTTTATTTGTCTCAATTAACAATTTATTCCAATCCATCTTAAAAAAAACAAAAAACGCGAAAAAAATTAATTTCAGTGTTAACAAAATATTAAAATATCAGTGTTAGCATGCATTTTACATATTGAACAGATAGAAATCTGTAACCTTAAAATTACAGTGTTAACATACATTTTACATATTGGTAGAGATAGAAAGCTGTAATCTTAAAATTACAACGTTGTTAGTAAACGGTTGGTGTTCATGCGATAGCCCGAAATGTATTGAACTCCATCATTTTTGTCAGGTGGAAATCGGTCATGACTTTTAACCCTTTCCTCTCTTATTTTTTCCGCAACTGTTTTCTTCAATTTAATTTTTCTTATGCTATGCTAGCTATGCTATGCTGCTGTAAAAAAATGAATTTTATGAAAATCTAACACCAATGCAGGTTCTATATTGGTACTCAATGCGACAATTTTGATGATTATTACGTCAACCAATCAGAAGTGAAATTTTAAAGTTTCTTTTCGGTTCTTCTAGTGTTGTCTTTAATGATAGGCACTATTTACAGAAAATTCAAAAAACGAATTGCTGAAACTCCAATTTCATGTAAAATGGTTTTGGGGGTATCAAGTCTGCTTTTAATTATATTTCGTCATCATTTGGAGTCATTCATTTTTGTTGTGTTGGAGCTGCAGTTGCGGAATCTATATTGCAAGTTTTGTTTTTTACTGTCTCCTGTCCTCTTATGCAACAGCAATACTGTCGAAGCATCGATAGAAACTCTTTTCTGAAAATTCTACTTCCCAGAATGTAGAACACGAAATTGAACGAAACATTGGCTGTAGCTGGAAGTTCGTTTAATTGCAACAGAGCCGAATACAAGTGATCAACCCATTCTTCATTGTTGCCCAGTTTGGGTTCCAGGTAGAACAATGCAATGTATAGTGGTATGATGCTCAAAGCAGTGAAGATCAGATAGGCGAATGATACAATTAGCAGAATTTTGGTAATGGCAGATTCGCGTCCTTCCTTGTTGACATTTTTGGCGTTTTTCCTGAAATGTAACATTTTTGCAGATTTGGTTGAGCGTACGCTACTTTTGGCGTTGACCTGACGTTAAAATAGTCTAAAAAACATTAAAACTTGTAACTCAACAAGATTTTATTAGTTATCTATAGATTCTGTTTTTTCTTATTGATATTGTTGGATATTGTTTCAACTCGGTAAATATCAAACGATGTATTAGTTTTCTTAGAGTCGAGACAAAATTACACGAGTTGCATCGTATTTAAGAATTGATTCAAATGTCTCTACGTTGCCCGAAATTTAGTACAGACTTTATCTCGAAATTGAACGAAAAGAAATTTACTAAAAGATTAAAAGCTTAAATTTTCCATTTTTCAATTCCTTGTTTATTAAACTTTATTAAGCCTCAGCACTACCACTTTCTCTGTGTTCTTGACAAAAAAACTTGAACAAAATTGTTGTCTGTCTTACAGAGGCAGAGGAAGGTGAATTGGTCCTCATATGACCATTTTGCTGAACGATTTTGAAAACTTTTTGAAGATAGTGTTTTTGTTTTACCTGTAAAGATTTGCTAAAATATCTTATTTAATTGTTATGGCTAAAATTTTGGCTTGATTTTTGAAAGTTTAGCATTTTTACGAAAAATGACACATGATAATCTCTTATAGCCAAATTTCTCCAAATTCACCAGAATAAACAGACGTGAAATCTTTTGGCGCTATCTTTGGAAACTTAAAGTGCTACTTTAAAATCCCTTTCCTAGGCCAGTATTCTGAAATTGAAATTTCATGTTTTTCATCTGGCTCTTAGTTTTTCATTGAGGTGATGGTTACTTCAGAGATTTTGAGGTTTTGTTTTTCAGTTGTCTTTCAGGAGTTGTCATTTCAGTTAATTTTTTCAATCTTTGAGGTTAATGAGAAACCAAACTAACCAAAAAAATTATTTACGAGGCAGCGGTAAAAATAGTACTTTTCAAGCTCTCAATTTTTAGACAGTGATATAAATAAAAAGTGAGAAAATGTTTTTCGAGTAATATTACTATTTTTTAGATCAAATTTTTGCGGTAATTCCATATCGGTTTTAACTGTTTTTCTCAATGTTTTCCCCAATTATCTTTATTGATAACGCCACCAAACGTTTAAAAAGCCTTGTAACGCCGCGTAGACGCTAATGATTGAAAAATCAAGGGGTTATTGATGAATTTTTACTTGGTTTACCGGCTTTTGCTGGTCATTTAGAAAACTGCGATTTTTGTAACACCTATGCACTTTTTTGAGATCTGCGAATAAACTTTTGGTTTTCGTTGCCTCGTGATTAACACACGAAAATAGAAGGCCCATTAACTTTCTCGATCAGTGTAAGTATTTATTTTCAAAAATTTTCAGCTTAAAACTCAAAATTTTTACATCCTCAAATTTATACGTTCTCTTCAATTGATTTTAAGTTTTTGATGCTTTTTGATGTCTTTTTTGTCGGCATGTTGCTTTGTCTCAATAAAGAGAGGTCCCGTATTTTTTGAAAATTAGAATTTTTTGTTTATTGCATGCAGTTTTGACCAAACGGTATTGTAGATCTTCCTTCTATTTTATCAAAAAAAAAACAAAAATACAGTAATAATAAACTAAACTATTATCAATACACATTAAGTAGCGACAATATTTCATTTTTTCAGTCTCATATGAAAACTGCTGTCAACATCCAATCGCAAAAATGTAATTTTCTGGTGTGTCAGTTTCCAGGGAATGCCATTGATATTCTTATTTTCGAAAAGTTTGTAATTTCTTTTTTTATTGTTCGTTATTATTACTTCAATTTCAATATCTTTATAAGTTTTTTTTAACTTTTTTTCAACTCTTGTTATTGACTGGCCTCGTTGTCAATTTGGTCGTTCTGCACTTTAAAGGAAAAAAGTTACGTTGGCTGGTCTCTAATATCAAATAATAAAATTGTCAGTTTTTTTCTTTAAAATTTTTGGTTTGTTATCTTTTTTATTTAATTATTTTAAAAAAATTGAGAAATTGAGATTTGTCAGATGTTGTGTTACTCTTTTCAGTTGTTTTGTTTTTCATAAATTCACAGCAGAAAAGCGTATGGTTTTTGAGGACATGTGAAAACTTATTGCATTCATAATTGGTAGTAACAGCATTAACACCAACAATTTCTGACAAAAGATGCGTTCTTATTTGTTATATTGTTTTTTTTCTTTTGAACGCTTTTTGTACGTATGGTCATATTCTTTGTTGGGTATCAAAATTATTTTCGTGTTTTTTGTTGCCAAAACAGATTATTCATTTTGATATGTCATTATAGTCAGAAAATTTAGTCAGGACATGTTGTTCAGTCCTGATATTTTTACAGAACCAAAGAGTTCGTATTGTATTAAGAAGATGTCTTTTCTGTAATGTCTGACTTCAATCGGCTGTAGGACATCAATGAGAAGTCAAAACATTGGAGTGGTTTTAGTTAGTTTGTGGTCAAAATATGAGCTTAAAATGACAGCATTCAAAAGCTGACGTCAATGCAAAAGAATGTCGAAAATCAATGGGCAGCCAATGATTTTTGAATTTCCTTTCTAAGTTTACACAAATTAGCAAGTTTTTGACCTGTGCACATATCAATTGTTAATTTAAGCAAACATTTTGGAAATTGTGAACAAAAAAACGGAAATAAGTCCAAAGTTCACATGTTTTTTTTACCTCAATAACCCCTTGGCAAAACTTAAAAAAATCCTTTTAACTATGTTTTACTGGGGACGGGTTTTCAAATGATACTACTCGCAACTCTCTTTATTGAATATATTGATCGGAAAATTGACAGAACAGAAACAATTAGAACTATTGAGCATACAATTCCTCACCCCACTATTGTGCGTGGAAAGGTACACTAAAAAAAGTTCAGGTAAATTTACCTGAACCAAATTCAGGTAACTAGAAGTTCAGGTGAAGTTCAGGTGTAAAAGCACCTGAAATACACTTGAACTGAATTTCAGGTAAATTTTCACCTGAAAAAGTTCAGGTGTGGTTACCTGAAAATAACTTTCATTGCATTCAGCAGTGAAACAACAAAAATTTAGCAGAAAATAAAACACAATACAAATACAATCTTTAGGAGAAACATCAACACATTTATTAGGCAGTGTCCAGCATCTTTTCAAAATGTTTCAATTTTAAATTTTGCAAAGTTACGGTAAAGTTTAGCATCAAATTTTCCCGCTCTTCAGCTCTACTGATGTTTCTAGATCGATCAAGTAATTTGGGAACCATTAGGGTTTCTGAAGTGTATATCAATACAGAAGTTTCAAAAAAAACGGTTTAAAAAGACTTTAACTTCTTTAAATCATAACAACAGGAAACGCGGTGGTTTTAAAGTGGATCAACTTGAATCCAATCTCTCTTCCTTTTATATTAAATCAAAAACTATTATTCCTGCATAAAAAAGATCTCTGGAAAACTGGATTATACATATATCGAATCGGTAACGACATATGGTCCTCATTTAGCTTCCATTTATTTAAAGTCTTTCAGAATCAGATTGTTATTCTTCTTAATTCGAACTAATTCCATTTTTCAACATAAGCACTGCTTCAAAACCCTGTCCGTCGAACTAAAGTTTGCCTGTTAATTTTTGGTGCATGTTTCCGAAATTGGGCTCTCTACAAAGTATAGAGGACAAAACAAAGATGTATGGAACTATTTCCTGCCGTTTATTAAGTTTAGCAAAGCTACGGTTAAGTTTAATATAAAGGTTTCCCACTCTTCAGCCCTACTGATTTTTCCAGATGGAACAAGTAATTTGGGAGCCATTTGAGTTGTCTGAATTTTATATCAAAAATTCAGGTAAAATTCAGGTAAAAACACCTGAAAAAGAATTTTTGCCAGAACTGATAAGGCATTTTTTTTAGGTGTTTTTCAGGCATGTTCAGGTAAATGTTCAGCCAATGATGCCTGAAATTTTCAGGTAAGTTTCAGGTAAATTTCAGGTGCTTTCAGGTGTTGTTCAGATAGGAACAATTTGCCTGAACGATTCAGGTAAATTCAGGTGTTTTTTCAGGCAACTTTACCTGAACTTTTTTTAGTGTGTATGAATACATAAAGATACGCTATTTTCTTAGACGAACCTGATAAATCCACGCAAATAGAACTCGAAAGAAATTTAGTGCACTCGAGTAACTTATGAGAGCACTTTAAATTGATTCACTTTAAAGAGTGTACTCTTGCCGTGAGAAGAACCAAAACTTGCAGGAAGCTTGAGAATTTTTAATTATGTAATGCTCTTGAGTAGACCAAAAAAACAAACATGATTTTAAAACATAAAGTCTAATTGAAGGCGACAAGATCTATGAGATACAGTGACAGGTTTGCATGTGAACAATGTCATTTTAAAGAGTTCCTATAAATTGACATTAAAATAAAAATAAATTGAGATTTTAATGGCTACTAAACTCTTAAAACACTTAGATATGGCATGATTTCACAACTTTAACAAACGCCGTCGTGCAATTCTTATTAACGGGACATGAATGATTCTATCAATACCAGCTGCGATTTGTGGAATAACTATTTAAAGTTTAAATGACCAGAGTATAGCTAAAAGTTTACATTCCTGCTCCGAACACAATGTCAGTATTAAATTTCTCTTTCTACAGCTCCTTTACTCAAACAAATTTTCAGATATTGATTGAATGACAATTAAATTAAATTAGTTTTCAGAAGCTAAGGACATGTTATTCACTCATCACAAACACATCACTCAGTTCCAACAGGTCATCAATAGGCTTCAAGAAAGCCTAGTCTTGTGATGCCTTGAAACAGTTTAAATGTACTTGGCCAGAAATTCTTCAAATTTAATAAAATTCCATTATTTGACAAAAAACGGAATTCAAAACCAACAAAAAACTTAAAGAAAAAAATATCAGTAACATTTTGATATAGTTGATCAGAATTAGTAGAAACAAGAAGTTCAGCCTTGCCTTGAATGCAACATTGGACACATATAGAGATGAAATTTTCAAATTTGTTTCTGTTCATTGCTCTGATATTTTTTGCGAAGATGGGATTGTATTTAAGCATGATGTTGAGTAATTCCTTACTCTTAGGCCAATAGATTTAAAACTACAGCCAGTGGCGTTATTGATGGATCTACATGTACTTCTGACTGATACTCCAAACTGTTAGAAAACATAAACTAAGAAAACAAAACAGTTTTCATCCTTTTCTTTCCTTTTGACATTAGACGTGCTGTTGCCGTATTCTCTAACTGTAGTACAGTGTTGGGCTGTTGAATTTCTCCTTTCAACTGAGATTTCAGAAAATGTTTGCTTTCTTGAAGCTTACAGGGCGACTAAAAGCGATAATTTTGGAGATGCGATACAAAAACTCAAAAAGTTTTTAACTAAAAACTACAGCTTTCAAATTGTCTGCGCTTAAAATTTGCAGATAGTGCCATTGATTTTTAGAAAAAAAAATGATAAAACCAACCAATTTCGAAAAAATTTGTATCTAATCCGTTGAATTGATTGTTACTACTGTTGAAAAATTTCTGAAGAAGTAAATTTTTGTACATTTTCTTTTATGCCACTTTTTGTACACTTTTAATGATTGAAGATCTGCTGAAATCAAACAATTTTCCGCTAAAATGAATTTTGCTAAATGCTGCTCAAAAGCTTTTATTTAAAAGAGAAAAATTATATAAGATATTTGCTGAAATGTGTTGAACTTTCAAAAATGTTCAGCGTAAAAAATTTTACATAATAATGCACTAAAATACGCTGAAATTTTGCAAGAAATGTGCTGAAAATCCACTAAAATTTCCACCAAAAAAACTTTGACTGAAACTCGAACCCTAATTTTGTGTTGCATATCCATCGCTTAATACATTGCGCCACTTAGTCCTGCAGCTGTTCTTATCTAATTTGATTTTATTTTAATGAACCTTTTAGTATGAAATGCGCTAAACTTAAGTAAAGAATATGCTCAAATTTTAGCGCACTTTGTACCTACTTTTAACGCAGTTCCGCGCGCTTTTCAGTGCATTTCTTACAAAACATTAAGAGTGAAAGTAAGACCGATTTAAATGGTGCCAACTTCAGGAATCAGTGCCAAAAATTATTTGTTATTTTTGTTATTTTTGTTTCCTTTCGCGGAAGATGTATAGCGGTGTTGGCTAAAATTGACTTCAAAAAGTTTTAAAAAAGATTTCCTTCAACTCCCAATCACGTGCAAAAGACTGACCTACTTGACTTATTTGCGGCTGAACTCTAATCACATATAAAGTATGAAAAAAATTAAAATCTGAGTAATTAATTTGAATTTAAAAATTTGAATCATTTTGCAGTCGGCAGTTTTCTCCACTCAAGTTGCTCCACATTAATTATAATCTTCGAATCAAATCTTTTCGTCAAGTGTTAAAAACTCAAAATCGAAAAGCAGTTCATGAATTGATTTTTCTGACGAATTAATTTCACTTGGAATTAGGAGTAATTTTTTATCGTTCATTAAGATTAATCAATTGGAGATGGAGAGAACGGGAAAGTTTTTTATATGTTCTATAAAAGCATTATTTTTTCTTCCGTATTTAAAAGCAACTTTAAAGCATAATTACAAGTTTTCTGTATATATATTTTAACAATTTTTTTTTGCGTCATTGTGTTCCTTCTTCTCATTGGATCATTTTTGGATAGCATAAATGAGGAAAAGCTATCACATAACACTGTATTTCACGCTGCACTGTGGAGTCGAAGTGATTCTTTTTTTTGAACTACAAATCTCGAAAAACAGATGCTATTATATCAAAATTTTAAGTTAATTACCGGGATTAGGATGAAAAATAGGGAAATTAGAGAGATTTATGCAAGGAAACTGTTTTGTTTCAACAAAGAGATGCCATTGAAGTTCTTTACATCCTGTTAAAAAGAGCAAAAAAATTGAAAATTTCTTGGTTGCAAATCTGCCTACATATTTTTGAATAGAATTAAGTACAAGTTGGGCTTTAGAAGAGCATCTTGACAATAGCAAAATACGCACTGTTGACAATAAAGCAAACTGATAAAACTTTAAAAATATTTTGAGGCAGTTTCCCTTTCTGGTCCCAGGTTTGTTTGGAAACTTGAGAAAGATGAGTTTTTACCACAAACTTTTTTTGCGATAACTTGAGCTATATTTTTTTATCGATGCAGTTGAAAAAAAAATGAAACCGTTAACCTTGTTGGATAATCTTTTTCCTAGTTTACAAAAAATTATTGCACAAAAGTGCAACAAAAAGCAAGTTTTGCTATATTTATCTCAAATATGATCAACAAAATTAGCGAGAGCAAAATTGGGGAAAATAATAAATGTTCTTTTATGTTGGCCGTATAAATTTTCGCTGGATTTCTGAGGCCGGTTAACTTTGGTTTCTGATGTCGATGTGACGCTGAACATATTGATTTATCGTTTTTGAATGCCTAGACTTTTGAGAGATTCAAATGTTCAAATATTGCGCACTTAAGTTCAAACTCAGTCAATCAAAAAAACTCTTGGTTTACCAACATTAGATTGCATGTTTCCGTTAAACTCTCTGATAGCAAACTCGTTTTTTTGCGTCCAAATGAACAGATATTAATGAGAAACAACTTCGAATATTGAAACATCAAAATTTCTCTCGCATCTTTAATAAGCTCTTTCATTTCAATTTGTTTCAATTTTCCTGTTTCTCGTGGTCTATGCTGTTGTTGCAATACACATAACAATTTTTTATAGTGCTGAAGTAAACTGTAAAATTACCTCTTTGATATCTGGAAAATGGGTTAATAATTGTCTACCTGGATATATCTGGTTCACGAACAATTCGCTTGACACATACTGTCGGAAATCATTAGATGTTTCGAGAACCAAAGATTGTGCTTTGAGATATATGTGAAGTAGATCAACAGGCAGTCTTTGTTTTGTCTTGTAATTTGGCATTGATTTTTTGAGGTTATTTTCCCTTCTGCGGTTAGTATGTTAATAGTTACGCATTTCCTATGTCTTGCATATCCGCAAAAGATGTTTTTCATTTCAATTTCATATATCAGAACAATTTCCATTTTCCTCTACTGGATGCAGCTCCCTTATTGTTTGGCAACCGAATCAAAATTTTTCTCAAAAATGCCGGCAAATCGACTCTGTTGAAGGTTTCTAGGAACCCATTTGAAGGAGTGTCGAATCATTTCGTTTGAAAAGTAAGGGCTGCTTTCCAGTCAAAGACAAGGAAAGCTTTACATCGCCCAGTTGGATTCAGCGGTTTCAATTCGGTCTGGATACTACGTTTTTGCATTCAACTTTTATAAACTGTATTATCCGCTGTCCTGTAAAATACCTCTGCATTACCTGATACTCAATTAGGACCAATAGTTAATCGCTCAGCTTTGTTCAAACATGTTTCGCTCAGAAAAAAACTTAATTCCAAGGTAAAAATTAAAAATTGTCGAGTTTCTGTCGAAAATTATAAATCGAAAAAAAAGTTCTAATTCCATGGGGTTGTGGTCCTGTAACTTGGCTATTGTTACGCAAAGTTTCAATTTCTTAGCAAGTCTCCTTCACAAGACAGCGCTCAGAAAATAACTCAGTTTTGAACTATCCGATTTAATTCTGCAATCGATGTGGTTTCTCAATTGTCTTCAAAAAACACCTTTATCAAACTAAACTAGAATTCGTTAAAACAAGTCGAGACAACAAATCTTGTGCTTTGAACAAAGTTTCTCTCACGTAGGAACTTTCCTACTAAGACAGAAAGGTTGAGAATATAAAAGTTAACTCATTTTTCTGCAAGTCAAGGTTAAGTCAAAACTGTACAATCACTAATATGATTTACAGAAAAAAAAACACGATAAAAAGCACTTTGTGGCTGAAGAAAAATGCCCCCAAAAACACTGAATGTAGGTTTAAGATGACCAAATTAACTAATTTCAACTGAATTTTATGTTAGATTTTAAGCTCTCTCTAAACTGCTTTAAATTTTAAAATTGCACGTCTGATTGATTGTTGAAAAATTTGTTGTCAGATTTACTTAGATGGGGGTTCGCGATACCGCATATATGACGAGCCACACTTTCTGATTTGGTATGAAAAATGCAAACGTCACTCAATCTGGCATAATAAACTTGCTACATGTTACTCCGTTTGAAATCAATTCTGCGTGATTTTAAACACTTTAATGTGTAGCAATAATAGCGTAATTTGAGTTGGAGATTCAGTTGCGCCTCAAGTTTGATGATTCTGTACTTATAATTATTAAATATAAGGTTTAACAATGTGAACAAAGCAATTTGATTTGTTATGCTACTCCAACATCACTGCTTGACTTATCCTTGAATTGATTTGCGTATTAGTAGTTAAGCGCAGCCACCATATGGCCGGGCATGTTTTCCAAAGCAAAGACATCAATTACTGGTTGTAGTGGAGCCAGCTTCAATACTGGTATCTTGTCGACACCATCGTTTGTTTGAACTTCCAGTGATTGAATTACTCCATCAGACACAACGATGGTCTCAGTTACTCGACCCAGATTATAAAATCCTCCCTTGTTGCTATTATAAACGACCAAACGATATCGCCTTCTTAAGGTTTTTGTTTGTCGTAGAAAGCCATTTCTTGCCAATTATTCAAAGTTGGCAGATACTTTTTTACGATATCTGTCTCATATGAGATTTGCATAGCCTTGAAATTGCTTGAAGCCCTTTCTATTTTCGACCTGTTCTTCTGCAAATAGTCGATATGGTAAGCAAACTTTATTGTTGCCAAGCAAGAATTGATTGGAGGTTAAAGTTTCTAAGTCCTTAACATATGGACAGACTTGAGTTAGTGGTCTCGCGTTCGGTGCCATTCTGCATTTTGCAATGAAAATGCTAAATGGTGTGATTATTTTTTATTGATTGAGAAAGTAGAAAGAATACTGAACCCATCGTGTCTTCAAATGTGTCAGAAAACTAATTAAGTTCAGGTTTTTCCCTCCCCGTAGTGAAGTACCTTCTATTGATGCCTGTTTTACCTACAATTGGAAGTTGTTCATTCCTCTTAAGGAATTCTGCTCTTTTACCAGGCTCCACTTCTTTGCCCTATTTTTGTCCGTTCGTAGTCTAGGTGACTTTCACAAGTGGTCTCATGTGAAGAGTGAAAATGGAGCAAACAATCCAATCCTACACATACTGTCGGAAATCTGTAGGTGTTTCGGGAATCAAAAATTGTGCATTGAGATGTTTTTGAAGTAGATCAACAGACATTCTTTGTTTTTTCGCTATATCTTGTAATTTGGCATTAATTTTTGGGGTTATTTTTCACTTCTGCGTTTAGTTTGTGAATAGTTTTACGCATTTCCTATGTCTTGCATATCCGCAAAGCTTGTTTTTCTTTTAAATTTAATATATCAGAACAATTTTGCATTTTCCTCTACTGGATGTAGCTCCCTTATTGTTTGGCAACCAAATCAATTTTTCTCAAACATTCCGGCAAATCGACTCTGTTTAAGGTTTCTAGGAACCCATTTGAAGGATTGTCGAATCATTTCGTTTGAAAAGTAAGGGCTGCATTCCAGTCAAGGACAAGGAAAACTTTACATCGCCCAGTTGGATTCAGCGGTTTCAATTCGTTCTGGTTGTTACGTTTTTTGGATTCAACTTTTGTGAACTGTATTTTATGCTTTCCTGTAGAATACCGTTGCTTTACTTGATACCCTAATAGAACCAATAATTTTTCGCTCAGGTTCCCAAACTAAAAATTATTATTTCCTGAGTTTTTGTCAAAAAGAGACATAATCGAAAACCAAAATACTAAATCCAACAAGTTTTAGCCAGCTAAATTGGCTATTTTCACGCAAAGTTTTAAATTCTGAGCATGTCTCCTTTAAAAAACAGCGTTCAGAATATAACACAGTTTTGAATTTTTGATTTAATTCTGTAATGGGTTTTGTTTCTCAATTGTCTTCACATTAACCATTATCAAACTATTATACTTCGTTGAAGTCAGTAAGAGAACTTATCTTGTGCTTTGCTCAAAATTTTTCCCAGGTAGCCATTATGCTCCTCAGAAAGAAAGGTTGAGAATTTAAAAGTTAATTCTTTTTTCAGCAAGACAAAGGTAAACCAAAACTGTACAATTACTACTATGATTTACGGAAACAAGGCACAACAACAACGAAATTATCGCACAAAAATTGAGCTTGAATAAGCACTGAAAGTAATTTTAGCAGGACGAAATTGACGAACTTCAAATGACTTTTAATGTTTTTTCAAGCTCTATTTATACTGCGTTACATGTCAAAATTGCGTCTCTGATTACTAACAGATAACATTGTCCTCAGATTGTCCAAAATTATTAAGTTCGGGGTTCAGAATAATGCACATAGCGCACCACAGACTAAACTGGTATGAAAATGGCAAAATTCAATGTATCTGGCGTAACAAATTCGCTGCTTCTTATCCGTTTGAGGTCAATTCTGTGTGATTGTGAACACGTAAATGTGTGGCTATAATTGCGTAATTTGAGTTGAAAATTCAGTTTAGCCTCATGTCTGATAATTACGTACTAATAATTATTAAATATAATAGTTTAAAACTATGAACAAATCAATTTTGCTTGCCATGCTGTTCTAACTTCCCTGCTTGATTTATCTTTGAAAGTTTTAGCGAGATTAGTAGTTAAGCGCAGCCGCCACATCACCCGACGTTTTGCCTTGCAAAAACAATCACTTCCTGGCAATACAGGAGCGAGCTTCACTACCGGTCTCTTGTAGACATCGTCGTTCATTCGAATTCTGGCTGATTGAATCACACCGTGAGACCCATCGATGTTCTCCGTATTTTGACCCAGATTTTAACATCATCGCTTGTTGCTAGGGTTGATCAACGAACCGAGACTTCTTTGAAATTTTCGTTTGCTGTCATCGCCATCTTTGCGGATTAATCAAAGCTGACAAATAATCTTAAAGAATTCTCTCCAATGAGATTTTCATAGGTTTGCGTTTGTCGGAAGAACTTTCAACGATAGACCAGTTTGTTTGCGCATAATTCATAGGTTAAGAAAATTTTTTTCCAAGTAATATTTGATTAGGGGCAATGCTTCTTAGTCCCTAACATACGAACTGAGTGGAGTCAGCTGTATTGCGTTCATTGTCTGCTCAAAAAAACACATCCCCGCTGAAAAAATATCCTCCGTGACTGATCTGCTCCCCAACACTTCACATATTGTTTTCTTTCTGTTTGCGGCCAAACGTTCATAAATTGAGGTGCTGCAGATGGGTTGAACTTCCATCTGACTCCGTGCGGGAATAGAAATCTTTCTATTCTTTTTTGTTCCATTTTGCAAGGTACTCTGCGAATTCTGGTTGAGCTCCAACAAAGCTAGTCCCATTGTCACTTATTGGTATACTTGGATTAAATCTTCGTGTAATAAATCGCATGATTGTGTTGAGACAAATATCGGTGTCTCATTTGGGTAAAACTTAGATATGCACCGCTCTCACTGTTAGACATGTGAACAGACAACACTATCGCTTTCTGACCCTTAGCCCAGTCTTTCCAATGAACGAGCCAAAGTACATTTAACGGCCTTTACAATCCAACATTTGTAAAAGCCGTTAAATATTTAATTGTTCTTCGAGTGGATTGGCCATTACTTATGTTATCGTTTGAGCTCTGCCCTATCTGAAGGTAACACTCTTATTCTTGATTGATTTTACGGCCTTTCATATGTCCAGTATCTATTTCTTTTGCTGAAAAAATTAATTGCATCCTCAGTAGTGCTTTCTTGCTGGTTGTTTTGTGCTGGTCTCAAGAATTCATCAACCGAATGACGTGTCCAATGTAGCAATATTGTATGCTTTGAATTGAAGCCCGATAGACTTTTTGACTATTCTTCCATTGGCACGAATAGATCCTTTGACAAGGAAGGGTAATAATTGAACGAGTTTGCTTCGTTTTGGAACTTCCTTTGCAGCTTTGAGAGATTTCATCTCTTCGCCAAACTGTACTCACAGTAGTAATTTGAAGACGCGCGACTTTGCTTGATTCTTTCCTCAACACTCACTACAATTATTGCTGGATTACGTTTGCTCAAGGCTCGCTGCAGGTATGACACTGTATTCACTAGCTTATTAAAATTACTGAATTGTTATCACTGAAAAACGTCTTTCCTTTCTTCAGCTTTTATCTAGATGACTGACGAGGGTAGGTTGTCCTCATCTGAAGCAAAAATTAGTTGCAATTTCTAGGGTCATTTGTTTTCTGGTCGCGTGAACCAGGCCGGCCCAGTGGTTTCTCCTGAGCCACTAATTTCTCTTGAGTTCTTCAATGTTGATTGATCTGGTGCCAATGTCCACTGGGTTGTTAATACCGCTCACAGGCTTCCACTGTGAAATATCTGTTGCATCCAGTATCTCAGGTACCCGATTGGCCACAACGATTGGTGTTTACAATGGGAGCTGTGTATCCACTTCAATTCTGTAATTGAGTCTCACACTATGTAGGTATCTTCATTTCATGTTAGTTGACTCTCAGTTCTTTCAAAATCATTGCCAATACTGCTGCTTGTAATTCCAAACGTGGTATCGGAAGATGTCTCATCGGTGCCATTCTGCATTTTCTATTAACAAAAGCTCAGTTGGGTGACCTTTCTGGTTGAAAGCGTAGATAGGCTACTGCACACATCCTGTCTTCTGATGCATCAGCAAACACATGAAGTCCAGATTTTTACCTCGCTGTACTGATGTATTGAAGTATCTTTTTATAAGCTCGTTTTGCCTACAATTGGAAGTTGTTCACTCCACTTTGAGCATTCTGATCTTTCAGCAGACTTAACTTGGTTTCCTTATTGTTGCCCATTTTGATTGCAGATGACTTTCATAAGTCGTCTCATGCGAACACCAAACGGAGAAAAAAAATCCAATTAGGTCAAATTCTAATGATACCTGTGAAAGAGTTATGGGTGCTTCAACTTCTTTATTGCTACATCTGCGCATTTGAAAACTCTCATCATTAACATTTCATTTTTTTCCAACCATCATACATCAGGCAGCGTAAACATCGACTTGTTTTGGGTTGCTAAATGATTTCAAGAGTTCTAGGATAACTGGGGTAACTTTGTCCTTGCTGCTCATCCACTTCTTCAGATCAGACGCATGATGTGAGAGAAGAACTTTTAGCTGTTGAATACTTCACTTGCTTATTTTGGGGTTGCTACTGATTTGATGGAAACTTCCACATAAAATTTGTTTTGTATTTCCTTTGGTGCCATTAAATGCATTTCTTCTTTATCGGGTCTTACTCGTTTGAGAGCGTATTGTGGGCAAATTGGAGGACTCTTTGCTCCAACTGTGACGCTGATGCTCGTATAGTTAAACAAATTTGTTAGTCCTTGAACGCTATAGAGAACTTAAGCAACTCTTGTCCTCTTGGGGAATTGGAACTTGCAGAGACATTGATTTGATGTCTGCTGAGCTTTCATTCCTTCAGAAAATCGGGATATCGTTCAAATCAGCCCGTGATGTGGGTGAGGTCCTGCTTATAGCTTTTCGTTTCAACATAATTCTCAGTACTGTGATGCAGCATTGCAAACCCGTCTCACTGTTCCAGACCCATTTAGGTTTGATGGTGCGGCAAAAAACTTCTTTTCCAAACGTGTCTTTTTGTTCCAGGATTCGTTCAGTACCTTTACGAAACCCTTCTCTACGTATGTATCTGTTGATTGTTGATACAATTTTTTCAGGTTCTGGTCAAATTGTATATTTTGCTCCAATGAATAAAAGTGAGCCACGCTGAGTTCTGGTTGTTTGATGGGTTTGGCTCTGCTTCACTAAACAGCGTCGCCACTTGGTACCACCCGCTTGACTGTAAAGTTTGTAATTCGCTCTAGCAGCTTTTTGCCTGCAGTTTTCCTTGACTGACTTGTGACGTTGATTTTCGAGGCAAAAACCGCTGCATTCCACCAGGTTTGGACATTCTCAGTCACTTTCAAATTGGCGATATGAAAAACGTTTTGACCTGTTTCGCCTGTCTTTGTTCCACTGACTACACATTTTAGCTCTGTTAGAACAGAGAATGGCTCACTTCGTTTTTCGATCTTGTAGATCAATGGGCGTAGAGAAGAGGTTTGACCAAAGAAATTTCAATCTTCTATCAAGATGAAAGTTTTGTTGGTTAGAAAACTCAAGTGACTGAAGCTTTGCCTCAGCCTGTTGTAGTCGTAGCTTGTAGTTCCGATGCGATTGAGGGGCGTGCAAGCGCATCGATTGAATGTTTCTTTGAATTTGGTCACTTTATATGGAGAGGGCTTTCGTCTTCTGTTTGTCTTCCGTTCCTTGGTTACCTGTTTGCCAGCTAAGTTTAGCGTTGTGCCATGAGCTCGTAACCTCTCTTGCACACTTCCATCAATGAATCAAACCGTGATTCACTGTCTGGAAAAGTATACGTATTCAGCCTGTTACTGCCGCGCTGTATTGAGACAGGAACTATCTGAAGAAAATCTCCACATCATTACTCTGTTGGTTGCTGCTGCGCTTACATTGACTGCGTGAATGCACCTGTCCAATTGAGTTGTGTGCAGCAATTGTGTACAACAATTGGTTATGTTTCTTGATACAACCATCTATAACGCACAAGTTGACTTTAGAATCATTGATTGCATGTCTTTTCCCTAGACGTTCTAAACGTAAGCGTTACTTCCTCACTGCTGCGTACCAATAATTCGAACAAATACTCATAAGCAATGGACAGTTTCATGTTTTTTGCGTACCATCAGTTAACGGACCATGATAGTTTTGCGTTTGATTCGTTTCCTTAAGAAGTTAGAAATCATTGAGAAACCTTTGTCTTGATTTGCATCCAAAAAGATAGAAGCAATAAACGAGAAGTTTATCAGACCTTATGAGTTTTGCGGCTTCATTTGGCTTGTATTGTGGAGTCTCTCCATTTGAGCCTCGATTATCACATGAGGCCTTTAAATTTCTTATTCAGAAATCTCCAAACAACACCAAAGCAATGTCCAAAAAAGCACATTCCAGAAATCAATGACTTTGCTTTTCCTTTTTCAATTTTCCTCGGTGGCGTTTCACTATTGGTTTTTTTTATTTCCGGTAATTTGTGTCTTTGGCACCCTCTTCATTAAACTGGTCAGCATGCCTTTCACTGTCCGGGTCGGCTGATGAAACGTAACGTCTGTTCTCCATTGAAGGACATGGAAATCTTTACACTGCCTAGTTTGTTTCAATTCTGTCCGCTTTTTACGTTTTTGCAGTTAAATTTTGTGAGCTGTTTTATCCGCTATACTATAGAATACCGTGGCATCTTTAAAAACTTGATTACTCCTAGTAATTAATCGCTCAGCTTTGTTGTCCAACAATCTTGAACCTTTTTCGATCAAAATACAAAATGAATCCAAGTTAAAACATTTAATTTTTAATGAATTTTCCTCAATAATTCAAGTTATAAATCAAAAATGAATATTATAATTCGGACAAATTGTAGCCTTATAATTTGGCTATTGCTGCTTAAGTTGTGAGTTTATTAGCAAGTCTAATTCAAAAAAGACTGCTCAGAGTGTAACTCAATTTTGAATTTTCCGATATAATTCAAAAATCATTTTTGTTTCTCAATTGGCTTTAAATAACACCAATATGAAACTAGGCTAGGCTTCGTTAAACTCAGTAAGAGCAACCTATTCTTTGCTGTGCAAATTCATGCGTAGAAATTTTGTCGTCCTTTATGCGTAGAACAGTTCGTCCTTCATGCGTAGAATTTTTGTTCCTCAGAAAGGAGGGTTGATCAAAGTTAATTCTCTTTTCAGCAGGTCAAGGTTAAGTCAAAACTACAATCACCAATTTGATTTACAGAAGCAAGACAAAATAGCAAGTAGAATACCGCTCAATACGCTCTTCATTTGTTTCAATAGATAGTAGAATCAACTTTTGCTTTTTATGATCTTCTAACTTCACTGCTTGAGTTGTGTGGCTTCAATTGACTTGTATTGTGGAGTCTCTCCATTTGTGCCTCGATTATCACATGAGGCCTTTAAATTTCCTATATCACATGAAATCTCCAAACAACATCATAGAAACGTCCAAAACAGAACATTCCAAAAATCACTGACTTTGCTTTTCCTGTTTGCAGAAGTTTGAAATGGCTCACTTTCTCTGATTCAGGTTTTGGTCGTTTATCCAATGTAGCAATGAACATACAAGAACACTCCGACCACTCGAGAGGGTTTCAACTGAAATTTTTCGACTTAGGTTTTGGTAGTTTGCTACTACGTGAATATCCACTCTTGTATTGTAAACCAGCTTTGGGGAAAACGCGTGACTAACGGTTGCGTGAACTGTGATATTATGAAAAGTGACTATGCCTTTTCATTTAGGTGGTTGCTTGGAAGCCAGCTGTTGATTGATTTGGCGTTAGAATGTTGTCAATTCTACTGGTCCAATCAAAGACATGTCTCTTCTTTACAGTCCAATTGAAAGCTGACTTGTCTCGAGCACTGATTGGTTGAAAGCGAACAAACTGCTTCTTAAAAGCTGTTCTTTTCACATTGCGCTCATGCTCACGCTCTTCTGCTATTACTTGGTTTGTACGTGCTTTGTTTCGAGCTTCTTCATCTACATTTCATATTCTAGCCTTCTTCACTTCAAACACCTTTGTTGTAGTCGCAACTATGTTTTGATTTCGATATCGAACTTCTTCATTTACTCTTCACGCCTTAGTTTCGCTGATGATGTTTCCTAAACAGTTTCTGTGGTTTTAACGCTTGGGTTTGTTCCATTTTGTACCACTTGAACAACTGAGTTGTCAGTTGGTAAATTGCGGTTTCCCCGCTTTCGTTCACTGTTGGAACCCTGTTCTTTTGTTCTACATTCATTTCTGGTTGTGTAACTTTGCTTATAAACGGAAGCCAATAAATGTCCAATCTCTTTGCACTCAGTTGCTTGTGTTATGATATATTCCATAAGGTTTGCTGTGTGGGTTAAAAGATAGTTTCAACGCTGCAGTAGGTGCTTCGATACTTCCTCTTCCAAACCACCTGAAAAGTCTTTGCTTCTTCTTCCACTAACTCTTGAAATTTCTTGTCGTATTGGATGCTTGCCGGCTGATACTCTACGGTTACTGTACTGAGCCTAACGATTGAGCATGAATTGCGTCGCTGCTGTTCGTATCTGATTTAGTTATCATTTTTAAGCAGGTTTTGCCTTTTTCAATTTTCCTCGATGGCGTTCCACTGTTGATTTTTTTCTATTTCCGGTATTTTGTGTCTTTGGCACCCTCTTCATTAAATTGGTCGGCAGTCTGCCTTTCATGGTCCGGGTTGGCCGACCAAACGCAACGTCTGTTCTCCATTCAAAGACATGGAAAACTTTACACTGCCCAGTTTGTTTCAGCGGTTTCAATTCGGAACGCTCTTTTTGTTTTTGCAGTTAAATTCTGTGAACTGTTTTATCCGCTATACTATAGAATACCGTTGCAGTTTTAAATACTCGATTGCTCCTAATAATTAACCGCTCAGCTTTGCTGTCCAGCAAACTTAAAATTTTTTCGATCAAAATACAAAATGAATCCAAGCTAAAACATTTATTTTTTGATGAATTTTTCTCAATAACTTAAGTTATAAATCGAAATTGAATATTACAATTCAAACAAATTGTAGCCTTATAACTTGAGTATTTTTGCTCAAATTTTGAGTTTCTTAGCAAGTCTGCTTCAAAAAAGACTGCTCAGAGTATAACTCAATTTTGAATATTCCTATTTAATTCAAAAACCATTTTTGTTTCTCAATTGGCTTCAAAAACCATCAATATCAAACTAGGCTAGGCTTCGTTAAAATCAGTAAGAGCAACTTATCCTGTGCTGTGCAAGTACTTGCAAAGAAATTTTGTCGTCCTTCATGCGTAGAACAGTTCGTCGTTCGTGCGTAGAAGCTTTGTTCCTCAGAAAGAAAGGTTGATATTATCAAAGTGATGTCTCTTTTCAGCAGGTCAAGTTTAAGTCAAAAATGTGCTCTCACCAATTTGATTTACAGAAACAAGACACAATAAAAAGTAGCTTTCCGCTCAATACGCGCTTCATTTGTTTCGATAGAATGTAGAATCAACTTTCACTTTTTATGATCTTCTAACTTCACTGCTTAATTTGACCTTGAATTGATTTGCGTATTAGTAGTTAAGCGTAGCCGCCATAGAAAGAGTAGGGTTGTACATCTTCTAATTCGACGTTTTGGTTACTTTTGTTCACCATGATGAAAGACTCAATCTACATGCTTTAACTTGATATACAACTGTTTGCAGTTTAAAGCTCTGGCATTGTTTAAAGCGGATTGAAATTAATGTATCGTTGGAAACAAAACCGTTTCAAGTTTAGCAATGTCGTTCTACATTCATCAAGTAAAATTGGACAAGGTTACACAAAAAAATGTCGGTACCTTAATTCTATTTGTTCAGGGAACTTGATCTTTTTCTGCGACCATGCAAACTCCAAACTGGCTACTGATCGGACTATAT
The DNA here is from genome assembly GCF_964194025.1 of Convolutriloba macropyga. NCBI lineage: Eukaryota > Metazoa > Xenacoelomorpha > Acoela > Convolutidae > Convolutriloba > Convolutriloba macropyga. The sequence goes on along the minus strand of NC_134473.1, from coordinate 46,178,435 downwards.
CCAGACCGCATCAACAATTTTTCACCAAAAACAAAGAAAATGAGCATGATTTGGACGTGATTTGGACCCAAGAGGATTGCATAATCGCTTAAGATTTTCGTCGGTATGTTTGATTTCAAACGTATGAAAACATCGCTCTCTCCAGTCTCTTAGATTCGTTATGTTTGGTTTCTCAGATTCGGTATGTTTGGATTGAAACATATGAACTCGTCGCTTTCCATGCAAAACTTGTTTTTTGTTTATAATGTAATCAAATGTTATCCCTTGCCGATTTTTACCCCAAAAAGATGTAAGATTAGGGGGGTAATCGGGGGAATTTTTAGCCAATTCCCATCAAAATTCTTACATCATTTTGGGGAGTAATGGGGGTAATTCTATGCAAGAGTGGGGGGGGGGGGGTAATGGGGGGTAATTTTTTTGGGGGGAGGCGGTAATTTTGGGGGATAAAATGATGCAAGGGTTGAAGGCAATTATCTCCCTTGGAAGCCCTAATCTTATATAGTTTTAAATCCCTATTTGAAGACCGACAGTCTTGAACGCGCAACCTCTGTACCCTCAGCGGGTTCTCCTGAGCCTTTAAACCACCAGTGCTTGTCCAATTCTTAAATCTATCCCCCATTAGCCCCCATTACCCCCATTTACACAACCATTTACACAACAATCTAAAAATCTCACCACTACCCCCTTAGCCCCAATTACCCCTTAATCCTATATCGTTTTACACCCCTAAAATTACCCCCTAATTTTACATTTTTTCGGTGAGAATTTTTGGGGGGTATAATCTAAAAATTTCCCCATTACCCCCATTACCCCCCCCCCCCCTTTAACCCCCTAATCATACATCATTTTACCCCCCTAAAATTATCCCCCTAATATTACAACTTTTCCGGGAAATTTTTTGCGGAGTATAATCTAAAAATTTCCTCATTACACCCATTACCCCTCATTACCCCCCTAATCTTACATCGTTTTACCACCCTAAAACTATCCCCCTAATCTTAAAGCTTTTCGGGGGTATTTCTTGGTGGGGATCTTAAAATGCTCCCCATGAACCCCCCTTACCCCCCATTACCCACCTAATCTTACATCGTTTTACCGCACATAGACAATTAACCCCTACTCTTACATCAGTTTAGGGAAACTCTTGGAAACAATTTCTTCTAAAAAAAGGTGAAACTTTACTGATATTTTTCTTGAGCCCATTTATAAAACTAGTAGAAAAAATATGCATTTTTGTTTGTTTTTCAAGTTGAAAAATTAACCGTCTTGTAGAAAATTGATTCTGTACTCTAAATCGGTCACTGAGATATGATTTGATCATGAGAAATCAAGTACATTCCATTATTCATGCTTTCGTGTGTCACACTGACAATTTCCTACGTTTAAATCCGAAAATACGAAATCTAAGACACCCAACAAGACGACGATATCACGTGTACAAAAGACGACCTTGAACTAGGGAATGGATTTCATTTTGCTATAATCATTTTTAGATTGTGCACAATTGAAAGCCGTTTTAAATTTAAGAGTTTAAGAAACTTAGTTAATAGGAGGTTAAGGGAGGCGCAGAACAATTTTTGCATCAATTTCTTACAGAAACTAGGAACAAGTTAGGAAGAATGAAAATCCATTAAACAGAAGATCAGTCCGAGTGAAAAAAGTATCATGGTTAATGAAATCAGATTAGATAGTGGTGAAATTTCAAGGAAAACAAAAAACATCTTCAATTGTCTAATTAGATCATTTGGTAATCTAGGTGTTTTCAACGGTTGTTCAGATTTTGCTTGTAAATACCCTGATAAGTTTATTATATTTGATTTCATATTCAGAACTGTGACTAGAAAAGAAATTTATTCAGTCATTGACTCGATGGACAATAACAAAGCAGCTGGACCTGGTGAAGTTTCAATTCGTCTCATAAAGTCTTGCAAATCAGCTATGGGCGTACATTTCGCAGACCATTTTTTGACGAAAAATTTAATTTTATGATTTTTCCAAGGAAGCGAAAGAATTGCTAATTACAATTCTTGCCAACCGCAGAGAAAGGGTAAAACTTAATGGCATGTTCTTTGATTTTGAAATTGTTAATTGCGGTGTGCCACAAGGAACTGTTTTAGGACCACTCATTTTTCTTTTACATGTGAACGATTTCTCATCTAATATAAACACAACGGAAAAAGTAATTCAATTCGCAGATGACACAAGTACTGTGCGTTGTGGACAGGAAAGTAGCTCACATGGAAAGATCAAGGAAATTTTACAAAAAAAAACAGTAGAATATGTAGAGATGAACAAACTAACTTTAATACAAACAAAACGGAAATTATTTTTTTCTCGCAAAAAAATTCTGGTTTTGGGATCTATTTTTTTACAAAAAGGAAGTTCTCACAAAACAAATTTGCAGATGTCTTGGAATTTAAATTGAATTTAAATCTTAGTTTCGATGAGGAGCTGAATAAAACCTTAAAAAATATGGCTCATGCTATTCGCGCATTTTTCTTCTAAAATGACTTGTGCTTTCACACTTATCGTTTTGGCAATCTTTCGTCCAAAATTTATCTGCAAAAAATGTAAAACGCCTTAACCGACAGATTAAATTGGGTATAATGGTGTGCTTTCTACGCAATAATTTTGAGAAAGTCAGAGATCTGCTAATCCAGACAAAAACCCTACCAGCTGAGCTAATGATAGCAAAAATGTCACTAATCAAATTTCATTATGATATAGCCAAGCCAGAAAATTCTGAAGATTTTCACGGGTATCTGAGTCTTCGTCAAAATACTCGAACAAAACGATTCAAAATTAGACAGAATGTCAAAACCAACTTTGGAATGATTTCAATTGATCAACATTGAGGACAAAAATGGAGTAAGTTACCACAGTGACTTCGGTTGGCAAAAAATAAAAACGTTTTTTAAGAAAACGTTGAATGGTGTCTTGCTCTCACAACATGAGAAAATTCCTTTGAATAGTAACGTAGCAGCTTTTGAAACTATGTTTATTTTTAGGAAGAAAACAATCGGAAGAAAACTTTATAATTTGATTCTGTAAGAAATTGATTGATGTTTATTATTTTATTTTGTTTGAATGATTTGAAGTATTTTTTGTTTCAAATATATTTAACCATATGGTTATATTTTTAAATAAATAAAGAAATCGTTCAATTGAATTCACGCAGAGAGTGCATTGACATGATCGCAGGTAAGTCTTGTGAAGGAAAAAAGTGTGGGCGAGAAGATCAAAATTCCAACGAACGCACGAAAATCTGAGCATGAACGCACGAAAATCTGGACATGAGTTTTACCCGCCTGTGATGATTTTGATGCAAAAATATCTGTGCATTGGCCCTCTCAGTCTGAGACAATCTGAGCATGGTCGAAACCAAAGATGTACAGTCTATTTTCAGAAGAAAAATGTGTCAATGCGAATTGACTGCACATAATGAGGTAGCAAGATACTCATAGTATACACTGATACAGTACTGGGCCGACGATATACAATTGGAATACAATGTTTCAGTACGTATATGCCATGTTACTTGGGTCCGGGCATGCCAAATGTCGTCAGACAGATGGACCCAGTAGGATATGAACTACAGAAGTTAACTACACCTACTTCATCTGTACAAGGATAACAATGTTGAATATGAAGAGGAGTGAGGCTGGTATTGCACAGTAGAGAAGAGTGGCAGTGTAGTGGAAGTAGATCACTCCTCCTAATTGAGAGATGTCATCTGATTGGCCACAAGACCTCCCATCAACAGACAAGTCGAACACATACAGATTGCCTGATGTTAGGATGTGCAGCAGCAGCCAAGCTAAAAAGCGAGTAGCGTGTTTTCGTCATATGGCCGAGTTGTCTGCATAAAATGTTTAGAGGAAATCACTACCAGCTGTGAGACATCAAATAGGTGGTACGTGCGAAACAAAATTTACAATATTAAGAAATCCATTGTTTCTTCAAACTTTTTGAGGCTTAAATAATGTGATTATTTTATTCAGCTGCTAACTTCAGCCTATCTGAAATAAGAAGTTAAAAGTTTTCTAGACTTATTTCTTCTTTTAATTGGTCAAGGGCAATCAAAAAAGTAAAACTCGTTCCATCTAATAACATTAATCGGATCAGGCGAGTCAATCTCACAACGCATTACTCCCCTATCTCTACCTGTAAGCATTATCAATTTCATATCAAAATCTGCCTGTAGTTCAACAAGGAGGCTCGATTATTCCTTTTGCCACATGCGTGCCAACCCTTCCCTTCCACAAACTTTGACGAGAATGAAAGATACTCAGATCGAGGTGCCATCCGGAAGTGACCTCTGATCAGACCCAAGTCAAAGGCACCCGATGCGTTTCCAGAACAAAATTGCAGGGTCTGGGATTTGGTTTTAGCGCACAATAGTATGATCAAAGGTCACTTCCAGATGGTAATGGTCTGATCAGAGGTCATATCCGGATGGGATAGCCTGATCAGGGGTCACTCCAGATATTAAATTTGAGCATTTGACGGGATTTTCACCAGACTCATTTTTCAGTAACGCTCTAAGAAACCAAATATAACAAACTTTAAAGATTTCGATAATAAAAATAATAAAAAAAACTTTCACTTTTTGATTGCAAATTACAACAACTAGAAATTTCAACAATTAAAAAACGGCATTTAGATCAATCTTAATGTTTCCCT
>NC_134473.1:46111252-46168752 GCF_964194025.1 Convolutriloba macropyga | reverse complement strand
CTAAAGTCACTGTGCAAAATTCCATTAGATTGAGACATGTTCAAACTGCAAAAAAGGGACCTTTTCATGGCATGAACAAAACCTTCATCACCATCTCTTAAAGCTACACCTAAATTAATGTTTAGAAAAATCTATTTTCTTCTTGCTACGAGCTACAAGAACAATAGGACTCCAGAACAATAGGCCACCAGAACAAACGAGCCACCAGAGTTTTTACCAGAACAATAGGGCTCACATCACTTTTTCTCTAATGAGACTTTAAAATCACGTCTTTTGTGCGTTTTTAATCACAGTCGAGAATGCATTTATAGTTCTACTCGCCAATTCTACTCCTTGTCGCTTTTTATTTCAAATGTCCTGCACTTGTGTATAAACGAATCTTCGGATTTGAAATTTTTTGGGTAGGACAAAAGAAACAAAGTCAAATTTCGGCCACTTCTCATTGATTGATAAATTTGTTAATATAAATCCTTATCTGCAATCAGCTAGGCAGATGAGCGATCACCGTTTCCTAATAAAAGTGATCACCGTTTCCTAATAAAAGTTCTTACTATAGATTTGGTGCTAAAAATAGATTGGTGCCTCTCGGAGCACTTACGGACAATGACTGTGCTAATCACATGAAGCGTAAGGAAAATCCCGCGAGTTGAGGACAGCAGTTAAAAGGTAGAGCTGCGATCAAATTAAATGTCGTTCTAACTGCCTCTTAGAAACATCCAAAAGACTCAAACAACATTGGAAGAAAATGAACGCTTCTCTATTGGTGCGTTTTTGGGCATATCTTGTGTCTTAGGTCTTGTCCACAGCTGATACCAGAGCAAGACTAAGCTTGCAGATGAATATGTTGCCACGTTCAGGGCTGCTGGCTGAACTAACACGAGTCACGCAAGTAAATGTTGCCTGGCCTAAAAGTTTCATTAAGTAGTTTGTTCTACTGATCGCTCACAAGCACAAAAACTGGTCGCACAAAAACTGATCGCTCACAAATACTGATCGCTCACAAGCACGAAAAGGGCATTGTCTTTCTGCTTCATGCACTGGGACACCATTTATATAAATAAGATCATTTAGAATTTCACCATTCAGCAAAATGTGAGACCAGGGCTGGGAAAAAGTCCTCCAACCAGCAATGGTCCTGAAATTGGCAAAAAGAGCCAGAACAAGCAAAATTTCTCTCTCAATGAAGACTGTTTTTCAAGAATCTAATCCTTCATGAACCTTTTGTTGCCGTCAGTTGTAAGGTTTCTGTTTTAATTGATTTTTCTACAGCTATAAAAATTACCCTTTCCCGCTGGACTTTCCATTCTTAACAATTTCTCTTCCAATTTTGTCAACCTGTCACGGGTTAACATAATGCTGTATAAATTGGCAAACCTATTGCAAGTCCCAATTTTTGTTAAACTTTTTCATGATTTTCTTAATGTTGTTATTAGTTTCAGGTAAATCATTGGTTGATCGGTGTTGCCACACAACTTTTCCCAATTTTTTGGAGCAGCAGTAACTCCACAGTCAAGCTCCAAAAAAGCTGTAATGAACTTGTTATTTTTTAATGTGTTCATAAGTAATTGTTCAACTCTGCATAAACAAAAAGATTGGGTTACAAGAGTTTGGTTAATGCAGCATGTTTTTCATCTGGATAGAATTGAAAGCGTTCCTAAAGTCACTGTCCAAATTCCATCAGATTGAGACATGTTCAAATTGCAAAAAGGGACATTTTCACGGCATGAACAAAACCTTCATCACCATCTCTTAAAGCTACACCTAAATTAATGTTTAAAAAATCTATTGTTTTCTTGCTACGAGCCAAAAGAACAATAGGACTCCAGAACAACAGGCCACCAGAACAAACGAGCCACCAGATTTTTTACCAGAACAATAGGGCTCACATAATTTTTTTCTCTTCTTCAAACCTGCTAGGAAACCACTATTAGAAGTTGGAACAACCGCCACTAATAGTTAAGCTCTTGTTGCTAAATTCACAAATTTCTTAATAAGAGATATTGGAAGTATGGTCTTCCGTTGTACTGTGCAATTTATGTTGCATGAAAGTGTTCTATATTCATTTTGGATTGTGCAGTTTACGTTGTATAAAAGTGATCCGGGTACAGTTTGAACTGTGCAAATTACGTTGTGTGAAATGTTCCGGGTACAGTTTGAACTGTGCAATTTACGTTGTGTAAAAGTGTTCCGGTTACAGCTTGGTAAGTCAGTGGTTGATTGGAGTTTGAAAGTGATCCGGTTATAGTGTTTCAGAGCATTTGCTTAACTCTGAGTCAACATAAACACAAAAACATAGGGTGACAAGGGTTTTGTGATTGCGGCATGTTTTTCATCTAGACAAAAATGGAAGCGTTCCTAAAGTCATTTTGCAAAATTCCACCAGATTGAGAACCGTCCAAATTTCAATAAGCAATTTTTATGGCATGAACGATACACTCATCATCATCTTTTATTGTTACAACAAATTTCTTGTTAAAACAAAAATCTTTTTCATTTTAACAGTTTTTTAGTTGTAACATCAAAAAGATGCTGATGAATGTATTGCTCATGTCATAAAAATTGCCTTTTGTCACAAGTTTGACACAAGTTTCCTCAATTCTAGAGTGCCATTTGCTTCTCAGCACTATCCAAACTTCTAAAGTCTCGTAGAAGTTTTTGGAGCAACAATAACTCCACAGTCAAGCTACACAGTCAAAATCCACAGCTCGTCTATTTTTTTGTTGTTTTCTTTGCTACAAGCCACATGCAGTCTATTGCCAAGACAATAAGACTCCAGAACAATAGGCCACCAGAAAAAAAACAGCCACCAGATTTATTACCAGAGCAATATGGCTCACACCAATTTTCCTCTTCTTCAAAGCTGCTAGGAAACCACTATAGGAAAATGGAGTAACGGCCACTATTAGTTAAATTCTGGTTATTAAATTAAAAAATTTCATAATGAGAGCTTTTGCTAGTGGTCTTTAGTGCTACTGTACAGTTTACGTCGTGTAAAAGTTTTCCGGGTACACTTTGAACTGTGCAATTTACGTTGTGTAAAAGTGTTCAGGGTACAGCTTGATAAGTCAGGGGTTGATTGGAGTTCGAAAGTGATCCGGTTATAGTGTCTCAGAGTAATTGCTTAACTCTGAGTCAACATAAACACAAAAACATAGGGTTACAAGGGTTTTGTGATTGCGGCATGTTTTTCACCTAGACAAAAATGGAAGCGTTCCTAAAGTCATTTTGCAAAATTCCGCCAGATTGAGAACCGTCCAAAATTCAAAAAGCAATTTTTATGGCATGAACGATACACTCATCGTCATCTTTTAATGCTACAACAAATTTCTTGTTAAAACAATAATCTTTTTTATTTTTAACAGTATTTTAGGTGTAACATCAAAAAATGCTGATGAGTGTACTGTTGACGCCGTAAAAATTGTCTTTTGACACAAGTCTGACACAACTTTCCTCAGTTCTAGAGTACCATTTGTTTCTCAGCGACATCCAAACTTCTAAAGTTTCGTAGAATTTTCGGAGCAACAAATACTCCACAGTCAAGCTACGCAGTCAAACTCCACAGCTCGACCATTTTTTTGTTCTTTTCGTTGCTACAAGCCACATGCAGTTTATTGCCAGAACAATAGGGCTCACACCATTTTCCTCTTCTGCAAAGCTGCTAAGAAACCACTACAGGAAACTGGAGCAACGGCCACTATTAGTTGAGCTCTGGCTGTTAAATTAAGAAATTTCGGAATAATAGTTTTTGCTAGTGGACTTTAGTGCTACTTTTCAATTTAGGTTGTGTAGAATTGATCCAGGTACAGTTTGGAAGGTTTGCGCGTCTTGAAGCTCGAAAAAGACTGGATATGAAGAAACACCACATTTTTATAAGACTGGTAATCTGTTTTAATCAAATTTTTTTGATGATCTCCGGTTTCTCCCTCATGGGGATGGGGCCATTCAAGTACCCTCAAAATTTGATTACTGCCAGCTGCAGTTTTGTTGTCAAAGATAGTATTGATGTTGCTGCACAGCCAAACAGATCTTTGAGGTATTTTTGCTCGTGCTGCTGTTGCCTCAACAGAATCCGTACAAGATTTTTTTCTGTTTAGTCGATGTAGCTTCATTCCACAGCATTGAACAGTCTTCTTCTTTCCATCTTTTGTGGTATTTTCAAATTTATTATTAGGTTCAGTTAAATAAATTGCTAATTGGAGTTCGCAAACAAGTTTTCTCAGTTCTAGAGTAGCATTTGTTTCTCAGCAACATCTAATCTTCTAAAACTTCGAAGAATTTCTTTGGAGCAACAACAACGCCACAGTCAATCTACAAAAAATGATGTAAGGAACCTGTTATTTTGTCATAAACTGAACCAATGTGTTCAAAAGTAGTCGTTTAACTCTGCATCAACAAAAACATTGGGTGACAAGGATTTGGTAAATGCAGCATGTTTTCCGTCTGGGCAAAAATGGAGGCGTTCCTAAAGTCATTTTTGCAAATTTCTACCAGATTGAGAAATGTCTAAATTTTAAAAAGCAATTTTTAAGGCATGAACAATACACTCATCAGCATCTTTTATTGCTACACCTAATTTATTGTTAAAAAAAAATCTTTTTTTAACAATAATTTAGGTGTAACATTAAAAGATGCTGATGAGTGTATTGCTCATGTCATAAAAATTGTCTTTTGTCACAAGTTTGACACAAGTTTCCTCAATTCTAGAGTGCCATTTGCTTCTCAGCACTATCCAAACTTCTAAAGTCTCGTAGAATTTTTTGGAGCAACAATAACTCCACAGACAAGCTACAAAGCCAAGCTCCACAGTTCGACTATTTTCTTATTGTTTTCTTTGCTACAAGCCACTTGAAGTTTTTTGCCAGAACAATAGGATCCAGAACAATAGGCCACCGGAACAAACGAGCCACTAAATTTTTTACCAGAACAATAGGGCTCGAAACATTTTTCCTTTTCTTCAAAACTGCTAGGAAACCACTATAGGAAAATGGAGTAACGGCCACTATTAGTTAAATTCTGGTTATTAAATTAAAAAATTTCATAATGAGAGCTTTTGCTAGTGGTCTTTAGTGCTACTGTACAGTTTACGTCGTGTAAAATTTTTCCGGGTACACTTTGAACTGTGCAATTTACGTTGTGTAAAAGTGTTCAGGGTACAGCTTGATAAGTCAGGGGTTGATTGGAGTTAGAAAGTGATCCGGTTATAGTGTCTCAGAGTAATTGCTTAACTCTGAGTCAACATAAACACAAAAACATAGGGTTACAAGGGTTTTGTGATTGCGGCATGTTTTTCACCTAGACAAAAATGGAAGCGTTCCTAAAGTCATTTTGCAAAATTCCGCCAGATTGAGAACCGTCCAAAATTCAAAAAGCAATTTTTATGGCATGAACGATACACTCATCGTCATCTTTTAATGCTACAACAAATTTCTTGTTAAAACAATAATCTTTATTTTTAACAGTATTTTATGTGTAACATCAAAAAATGCTGATGAGTGTACTGTTGACGCCGTAAAAATTGTCTTTTGACACAAGTCTGACACAACTTTCCTCAGTTCTAGAGTACCATTTGTTTCTCAGCGACATCCAAACTTCTAAAGTTTCGTAGAATTTTCGGAGCAACAAATACTCCACAGTCAAGCTACACAGTCAAACTCCACAGCTCGACCATTTTTTTGTTCTTTTCGTTGCTACAAGCCACATGCAGTTTATTGCCAGAACAATAGGGCTCACACCATTTTCCTCTTCTGCAAAGCTGCTAAGAAACCACTACAGGAAACTGGAGCAACGGCCACTATTAGTTGAGCTCTGGCTGTTAAATTAAGAAATTTCGGAATAATAGTTTTTGCTAGTGGACTTTAGTGCTACTTTTCAATTTAGGTTGTGTAGAATTGATCCAGGTACAGTTTGGAAGGTTTGCGCGTCTTGAAGCTCGAAAAAGACTGGATATGAAGAAACACCACATTTTTATAAGACTGGTAATCTGTTTTAATCAAATTTTTTTGATGATCTCCGGTTTCTCCCTCATGGGGATGGGGCCATTCAAGTACCCTCAAAATTTGATTACTGCCAGCTGCAGTTTTGTTGTCAAAGATAGTATTGATGTTGCTGCACAGCCAAACAGATCTTTGAGGTATTTTTGCTCGTGCTGCTGTTGCCTCAACAGAATCCGTACAAGATTTTTTTCTGTTTAGTCGATGTAGCTTCATTCCACAGCATTGAACAGTCTTCTTCTTTCCATCTTTTGTGGTATTTTCAAATTTATTATTAGGTTCAGTTAAATAAATTGCTAATTGGAGTTCGCAAACAAGTTTTCTCAGTTCTAGAGTAGCATTTGTTTCTCAGCAACATCTAATCTTCTAAAACTTCGAAGAATTTCTTTGGAGCAACAACAACGCCACAGTCAATCTACAAAAAATGATGTAAGGAACCTGTTATTTTGTCATAAACTGAACCAATGTGTTCAAAAGTAGTCGTTTAACTCTGCATCAACAAAAACATTGGGTGACAAGGATTTGGTAAATGCAGCATGTTTTCCGTCTGGGCAAAAATGGAGGCGTTCCTAAAGTCATTTTTGCAAATTTCTACCAGATTGAGAAACGTCTAAATTTTAAAAAGCAATTTTTAAGGCATGAACAATACACTCATCAGCATCTTTTATTGCTACACCTAATTTATTGTTAAAAAAAAATCTTTTTTTAACAATAATTTAGGTGTAACATTAAAAGATGCTGATGAGTGTATTGCTCATGTCATAAAAATTGTCTTTTGTCACAAGTTTGACACAAGTTTCCTCAAATCTAGAGTGCCATTTGCTTCTCAGCACTATCCAAACTTCTAAAGTCTCGTAGAATTTTTTGGAGCAACAATAACTCCACAGACAAGCTACAAAGCCAAGCTCCACAGTTCGACTATTTTCTTATTGTTTTCTTTGCTACAAGCCACTTGAAGTTTTTTGCCAGAACAATAGGATCCAGAACAATAGGCCACCGGAACAAACGAGCCACTAAATTTTTTACCAGAACAATAGGGCTCGAAACATTTTTCCTTTTCTTCAAAACTGCTAGGAAACCACTATAGGAAAATGGAGTAACGGCCACTATTAGTTAAATTCTGGTTATTAAATTAAAAAATTTCATAATGAGAGCTTTTGCTAGTGGTCTTTAGTGCTACTGTACAGTTTACGTCGTGTAAAATTTTTCCGGGTACACTTTGAACTGTGCAATTTACGTTGTGTAAAAGTGTTCAGGGTACAGCTTGATAAGTCAGGGGTTGATTGGAGTTAGAAAGTGATCCGGTTATAGTGTCTCAGAGTAATTGCTTAACTCTGAGTCAACATAAACACAAAAACATAGGGTTACAAGGGTTTTGTGATTGCGGCATGTTTTTCACCTAGACAAAAATGGAAGCGTTCCTAAAGTCATTTTGCAAAATTCCGCCAGATTGAGAACCGTCCAAAATTCAAAAAGCAATTTTTATGGCATGAACGATACACTCATCGTCATCTTTTAATGCTACAACAAATTTCTTGTTAAAACAATAATCTTTATTTTTAACAGTATTTTAGGTGTAACATCAAAAAATGCTGATGAGTGTACTGTTGACGCCGTAAAAATTGTCTTTTGACACAAGTCTGACACAACTTTCCTCAGTTCTAGAGTACCATTTGTTTCTCAGCGACATCCAAACTTCTAAAGTTTCGTAGAATTTTCGGAGCAACAAATACTCCACAGTCAAGCTACACAGTCAAACTCCACAGCTCGACCATTTTTTTGTTCTTTTCGTTGCTACAAGCCACATGCAGTTTATTGCCAGAACAATAGGGCTCACACCATTTTCCTCTTCTGCAAAGCTGCTAAGAAACCACTACAGGAAACTGGAGCAACGGCCACTATTAGTTGAGCTCTGGCTGTTAAATTAAGAAATTTCGGAATAATAGTTTTTGCTAGTGGACTTTAGTGCTACTTTTCAATTTAGGTTGTGTAGAATTGATCCAGGTACAGTTTGGAAGGTTTGCGCGTCTTGAAGCTCGAAGAAGACTGGATATGAAGAAACACCACATTTTTATAAGACTGGTAATCTGTTTTAATCAAATTTTTTTGATGATCTCCGGTTTCTCCCTCATGGGGATGGGGCCATTCAAGTACCCTCAAAATTTGATTACTGCCAGCTGCAGTTTTGTTGTCAAAGATAGTATTGATGTTGCTGCACAGCCAAACAGATCTTTGAGGTATTTTTGCTCGTGCTGCTGTTGCCTCAACAGAATCCGTACAAGATTTTTTTCTGTTTAGTCGATGTAGCTTCATTCCACAGCATTGAACAGTCTTCTTCTTTCCATCTTTTGTGGTATTTTCAAATTTATTATTAGGTTCAGTTAAATAAATTGCTAATTGGAGTTCGCAAACAAGTTTTCTCAGTTCTAGAGTAGCATTTGTTTCTCAGCAACATCTAATCTTCTAAAACTTCGAAGAATTTCTTTGGAGCAACAACAACGCCACAGTCAATCTACAAAAAATGATGTAAGGAACCTGTTATTTTGTCATAAACTGAACCAATGTGTTCAAAAGTAGTCGTTTAACTCTGCATCAACAAAAACATTGGGTGACAAGGATTTGGTAAATGCAGCATGTTTTCCGTCTGGGCAAAAATGGAGGCGTTCCTAAAGTCATTTTTGCAAATTTCTACCAGATTGAGAAACGTCTAAATTTTAAAAAGCAATTTTTAAGGCATGAACAATACACTCATCAGCATCTTTTAATGCTACACATAATTTATTGTTAAAAAAAAAATCTTTTTTTAACAATAATTTAGGTGTAACGTTAAAAGATGCTGATGAGTGTATTGCTCATGTCATAAAAATTGCCTTTTGTCACAAGTTTGACACAAGTTTCCTCAATTCTAGAGTGCCATTTGCTTCTCAGCACTATCCAAACTTCTAAAGTCTCGTAGAATTTTTTGGAGCAACAATAACTCCACAGACAAGCTACAAAGCCAAGCTCCACAGTTCGACTATTTTCTTATTGTTTTCTTTGCTACAAGCCACTTGAAATTTTTTGCCAGAACAATAGGATCCAGAACAATAGGCCACCGGAACAAACGAGCCACTAAATTTTTTACCAGAACAATAGGGCTCGAAACATTTTTCCTTTTCTTCAAAACTGCTAAGAAACCACTATAGGAAACTGGAGCAACGGCCACTATTAGTTAGGCTCTGGTTTCTAAATTGACAAATTTTGTAATATGAGTTTTTGCAACTATAGGCTTTAGTGGTACTGTGCAATTTACGTTGTCTGTTTCGTCGATATATAGCTTCATTCCAGAGGTTCGAACAGTCTTCTTCTTTTATCTCTTTCCATTCAACATGTTTGAATTACTGCAAAAAAACCAAAATTTCTGTTAAATTAATAAAGTGGACACTTCTGCTTCTATTTTTGAACCAACAAATAATTTTTTTGTTGTAAAAAGGTTGAACGTTTCTAAGAAGTACGGCAAAATAGACTGAGTTTGAAAAAAATTCTCTACAAACAGCCAATCTGTCGACATTTTTTATTGAATAGAATAAATTGAAAAGGTCAAAACTGCTTAAAATTTGAACAGAAGAACTGAAACCGAGCAATTCAGGATTCTTTTTTTCAAACATTACACACTTTTCACAAAGTTTATCAAGATTCAACAAAAAGTACGGGAAAGTGAGAGCAAAGTTGTGAAAACCAGTCAAAAATTGTAAAAATTTACAACTCGGCAACTCATTTGAAACAATTGAAACTCAAAAGCCCTAAAATTATTTTATACTACACTAAAACTGCATTCCAATTATGACACTGACAAATCTCGATGATATTGTTTTCGAACATTTTGAAACTTTAAAATCACGTCTTTTGTTCGTTTTTAATCACAGCCGAGAATGCTGTTAAAATTCATTTTTGAAAAAAATCTTGTTTCCAATTTTGATCGCCGATTCTACTTCTTGTCGCTTTTTATTTCAAATTTCCTGCACTTGTGTATAAACGAATCTTTGGATTTGAAATTTTTTGGGTAAGACAAAAGAAACAAATCAAATTTGGGTCACTTCTCATTGATTGATAAATTTGTTAATATAAATCCTTATCTGCAATCAGCTAGGCAGATGAGCGATCACCGTTTCCTAATAAAAGCGATCACCGTTTCCTAATAAAAGTTCTCACTATAGATTTGGTGCTAAAAATACATTGGTGCCTCTCAGAGCAGTTACGGACAATGACTGTGCTAATCACATGAAGCGTAAGGAAAATCCCGAGTTGAGGACAGCAGTTAAAAGATAGAGCTGCGATCAAATTAAATGTTCTAACTGTCTCTTAGAAACATCCAAAAGACTCAAACACCATTGGAAGAAAATGAACGCTTCTCTATTGGTGCGCTTTTGGGCATCTCTTGTGTCTTAGGTCTTGTCCACAGCTGATACCAGAGCAAGACTAAGCTTGCAGATGAAATATGTTCAGGGCTGCTGGCTGAACTAACACGAGTCACGCAAGTAAATGTTGCCTGGCCTAAAAGTTTCATTAGGTAGTATGTTCTACTGATCGCTCACAAGCACAAAAAGATCTGACAAACAAGCTAAAACTAATTTGTCGCGCATGCGATTAAATCGAGTTTTGATAACGCCTCGACCTTGACAGTATGCTGCATGGTAACAAAGAGATAGATTATAAAGCTCCTGCTTTGCGAAAAGGGCATTGTCTTTTTGCTTCATGCACTGGGACACCATTTATATAAATAAGATCATTTAGAATTTCACCATTCAGCAAAGTGTGAGACCAGGGCGGGGAATAAGTCCTCCAACCAGCAACGCTCCTGAAATAGGCAAAAAGAGCCAGAACAAGCAACATTTCTCTCTCAATGAAGACTGTTTTTCGAGAAGCTGATCCTTCATGAACCTTTTGTTGCCGTCAGTTGTAAGATTTCTGTTTTACTTAAATTTTCTACAGCTATAAAAATTACCCTTTCCCGCTGGACTTTCCATTCTTAACGTCTCTACCAGGTCACACGAGGGAGACAGTGAATTACTATATAAAATTGTTATTTGGTCTGTTGCTTTTCGAACTCCTATATCAGTTTTACTGATTGCGAGAGAAATTGACCTCAAGATCTCTTGCTTAGTCCTGAGCCAACTATTTTTTAGCAGGCCTGAGTTGCCTGAGATCATCAAATAATTTAGTTGTCTGAGACCATCAAATAATTCTAAATTTTTGTTACCTTCATCGGAAGGATTCTTACACCGCAGTAAAAAGGCCTTCTTAGGGCCGGCCAGACGCATATTGTGGCCAGCAGGATGAATTAAATTAACCAACAAAGCCTCAATTTCGTCAACGTGTCACGGTAAACATAATGCTGTATAAATTGGCGAACCTATAGCAAGTCCCAATCTTTGTTGAACTTTTTTATGGTTTTCTTAATGTTGTTATTAGTTTCAGGTAAATCAATGGTTGATTGGAGTTCCCACGCAACTTTTCTAAATTGTTTGGAACAGCAATAACTCCACAGTCCAGCTCCAAAAAAGCTGTAATGAACCTGTTATTTGTTAATGTGTTCAAAAGTAGTTGTTCAACTCTTCATAAACAAAATCATTGGGTGACAAGAGTTTGGTTAATGCAGCATTTTTTTCATCTAGATAGAATTGAAAGCGTTTCTAAATACGTTGTGCAAAATCCCATCAGATTGAGACATGTTCAAATTGCAAAAAGGGACATTTTCACGGCATGAACAAAATCTTCATCACCATCTCTTAAAACTACACCTAATTTAATGTTTAAAAAAATCGATTGTTTTCTTGCTACGAGCCACCAGAACAATAGGCCACCAGAGCAAACGAGCCACCAGATTTTTTACCCGAGCAATAGGGCTCACACCATTTTTTCTCTTCTTCAAAGCTGCTTGGAAACCACTATTAGAAGTTGGAACAACGGCCACTAAAAGTTAGGCTCTTGTTGCTTTAAGAAATTCACAAATTTTTTAGAAAGAGATATTGGAAGTATTGTCTTCCGTGGTACTGTGCAATTTACGTTGCATAAAAGTGTTCCAGATACAGTTTGGATTGTGCAGTTTACGTTGTGTAAAAGTGTTCCGGGTACAGTTTGGTAAGTCAATGGTTGATCGAATATGATCCGGGTATAGTGTTCAAAAGTAGTCGCTTAATTCTGAGTCAACATAAACAGAAAAACATAGGGTGACAAGGGTTTCGTAATTGCGGCATGTTTTTCATTTGGACAAAATTGGAAGCGTTCCTAAAGTCATTTTGCAAAATTCCACCAGATTGAGAACCGTCCAAATTTCAATAAGCAATTTTTATGGCATGAACGATACACTCATCATCATCTTTTAATCCTACAACAACTTTCTTTTTAAAACAAAAATCTTTTTTTATTTTTAACAGTGACATCATAAAGATGCCGATGAGTGTATTGTTCATGCCATAAAAATTGACTTTTGACACAAGTTTGACACAAGTTTCCTCAGTTCAAGAGTACCATTTGATTCTCAGCAACATCCATACTTCTAATGTTTCGAAGCATTTTTTGGAGCAACAAAAACTCCACAGTCAGGCTACACAGTCAAGCTCCACAGCTCGACTATTTTTTTTGTTGTTTTCTTTGCTACGAGCCACATGCAGTTTATTGCCAAAAGAATAGGGCTCCAGAACAATAGGCCACCAGAAAAAATGAGCCATCAGATATATTACCAGAACAATAGGGCTCGCATCATTTTCCCTCTTCTTCAAAGCTTCTATGAAACCACTATAAGAAACTGGAGCAACGGCCACTATTAGTTAAGCCCTGGTTATTAAAATAAAATTTTCCTAATAAGAGTTTTTGCTAGTGGACTTTAGTGCTACTGTGCATTTTAGGTTGTGTAAAAGTGTTCCAGGTACACTTTGGAAGGTTTGCGCGTCTTGAAGCTCAAAAAAGAGTGGATATGAAGAAACACCGCATTTTCCTAAGACTTGTAAGCAGTATTAATGAAATTTTTTTTGATGATCTCCGGTTTCTCCCTCATGAGAATGGGGCCCATTCAAGTACCCTCAAAATTTGATTACAGCCAGTTGCACTTTTGTTGTTAAAGATAGTATTGATGTTGCTGCACGGCCAAACAGATCTTGGAGGTATTTTAGCTCGTGCTGCTGTTGCCTCAGCATAATCCGTACAATTTTTTTTGTTTTGTCGATGTACCTTCATTCCACAGCTTCGAACAGTCTTCTTCTTTCCATCATTTGTGGTTTTTTTTCAATTTTGATATTAGTTTCAGGTAAATAAATGGTTAATTGGAGTTGGCGCACAAGTTTTCTCAGTTCTAGAGTACCATTTGTTTCTCACCAACATCCAATCTTCTGAAACTTTGTGGAACTTCTTTGGAGCAACAACATCTCCACAGTCAAGCTACAAAAAATGATGTGAGGAATCTGTTATTCTGTTGTAAACTGAACTAATGTGTCCAAAAGTAGTCGTTTAACTCCGCATCAACAAAAAATTGGGTGACAAGGATTTGGTGAATGCAACATGTTTTTCATTTAGGCAAAATTGGATGCGTTCCTAAAGCCATTTTTGCAAAATTCTACCAGATTGAGAACCGTCCAAATTTCAAAAAGCAATTTTTTTGGCATGAACAATACACTCATCAGCATCTTTTAATGCTACGCCTAATTTATTGTTAAAATAAAAATCTTTTTATTTTAACAATAATTTAGGTGTAATATTAAAAGATGCTGATGAGTGTATTGTTCATGTCATAAAAATTGCCTTTTGACACAAGTTTGACACAAGTTTCCTCAGCTCAAGAGTACCATTTGTTTCTCAGCATCATCCATACTTCTAATGTTTCGTAGCATTTTTAGGAGCAACAATAACTCCACAGTCAGGCTACACAGTCAAGCTCCACAGCTCGATTATTTTTTTGTTGTTTTCTTTGCTACGAGCCACATGCAGTTTATTGCCAAAAGAATAGGGCTCCAGAACAATAGGCCACCAGAAAAATGAGCCATCAGATTTATTACCAGAACAATAGGGCTCACATCATTTTCCCTCTTCTTCAAAGCTTCTATGAAACCACTGTAAGAAACTGGAGCAACGGCCACTCTTAGTTAAGCTCTGGTTGCTAAATTAACAAATTTTGCAATAAGAGTTATTGCAACTATAGACTTTAGTGGTACTGTGCAATTTACGTTGTCTGTTTCGTCGATGTAGCTTCATTCCACAGCTTCGAACAGTCTTCCTCTTTTCCATCTGTCGGATCTGTTTGACAGCAGCATTTTGGCCTGCTGATGTTTTTTGTGTTTTTAGCACCCCCTATTACATGCACATAGCCGGCATTTACTGAAAGCCAAGTTTTTACGCAGCTTTTAATGCACTAATCTAAAACTGAGTAAAAAACCAGTTGAGCAAAGAGTTCCTCAAACCCAAATTAAGAGGCGTCGCAAAAATTAGTTCTTCAATTGTGTTCGTCCAAGCATATATTTAACAACCTTACGTAACTATGTTTTAACATCCCACTTGTAACAACGCTAGGCTTGCAAAAGGAGACAATTATCTGGGAAAAGTGCAATAAATGGTCACTTTTTCACAAGGTAGACGGTCAATTTCGTCTACCCTAGTCAATCAAAACGACAAGATTTTGTCAGGTTTTGTGCAATGGTCTTTATATTACATGAGAACCATTTCATTTCAATATCTTGCAAAGTGGCTGGGCGGGGCTCTAAAGTTATACATTGGGTAGAGCATAAGACAAACCTGATGCGCTAGTCATAATTGGGTATTTGAGATTGTGTTTCAACAGTCTGTACTTGAGTGGGTAAGTGACAGCCAACAATCTGTCGAAAGTGAAGAGAACCAACACAAATTGAGTGCTGAAGGTCGTCGAGTAGTTGAGCCATTTTAGAATCTAAATAATGAATTCATCTCATGCCCAAGCTTATTGTCAATCACGCGCCATATTCAGTAATTTATTTTTTACACTTCCAAAAAATGATTAATAGAATAAGTCGTTGCTCCCAATTTTGATTTTGGATTATTGTCTTCATTCAATAATGCAAAGATAACCGGACTCTTGGTTTTTCCGTTCTCTCCTGAAAAATAAAGGTTTATAGTAGTTTTAATGGGAACCATTTTCCATTTTAATATGTGACGATGGATGAAATCTGATATTGTATATATTTCACCGCATTCTTTTTTCGAACCTAGTTTCTTCTAACCTTGCATGAGAGTTCACTGATCGTGTAGAGGTCACGTATCCAGTATTTAACCCTAAAAGAAAAATAATATACTTGAAGCTGTATCCTTATAGGGGGAAAAATTTTTTATGAAAAAAAACATTAAATATTCTGACAACAATGTCTTTTCATATAACCATACAAACCACATCTAATAGAATGTATAAAAAAAGGATTATTTGTACAATAAATCAGACAAATTTTTGACATATTTTACCTATTTGGTATTGAAGTATTGTTTATATTAGTACCCTGAAACACTTTCGATAGAGAAAAATTCATACATTGTGATAGAGAAAGTGACAGAGAAAAATTCATTTTTGATAGAGAAACGCAATTTGGACGTCAACTGCTTTACACGACTTCTGTTTTTTTTGGTAAGTCCGTTGTCGGAAATTTGAACAATTTTATATTATCTAGATTTTATAGATTGTAAAATTGTATCACCATGAAAACTTAAAAAAAAACTCTTCACGTCAACCGCTTTGTCTTAAAATTTTGGACGCTAAATTTAAAAATTGTTAAATAGGATACTAATATAAAAATCATGCCTCAGCAGAAGTTGTATCTTGTCACTTCACGAGCAATAGAAGCCTTTAAACGATGTATACGGTCCATCTCGGCCAAAATATCTACCATCTCCATCAAAACTGTCTTGAAATATTAAGGTTGAATTTCAAATTAATGGATTAGAGAGATCCTAGAAATTCCATCAGGTTTCAGTTTAGAAAGTAATTTAGTGACTTGAAGGAGTAAATTTTTTTACAAAAAGTGCAGTTGAGTCCTAATGGGCATTGAGTCAGTTAAAAAGAGAGATTCAGTCTAAATTTTTTGGGACGTTGACATTTTTGGGACGTTATTAAACCGAACTCCATTTTTTGTGAAAACTACTGTTATCAAACTTTTAAAAAATTATTTACAACTTGTTAATGAGATTCCCAAGACAAATTCCCAGAATACATACGCCAACTTTGCGAAAAAAAATTGAGAAAAAAGCAACAAAAACAGCAAAAATGGACAGCATCAAAAAATAAAAACACGTAACCACAAATCAAAATTGTTACGTTTTTTATACCATTCATCGTTAAAAAGCAGCTATCCTTGATTGTGTTTTCCGTTAAGCGACTAAACGCCGAAAAACCTCATTGTATACGAAAAACAACAAAAAAGCCACCTCTTAATAATCGAAAATAAATAGTTGTGTAGTGAAAACCTTAGCTATAAATTAAGGAAACTTAGCATATTCGAAAATGATACATCACAGAGCCAGTGACGTGCCTTAGTTTTCAAACCTTAAATCGTCTGTTTTTAGAGAGAGAAAATAAAAAAGAAAGAAAACTTCAAAAGTTAACAATTTTTATGATCAAGAGACATCAAAATCAGAAAACCGTAAAACGAATATTAAATAATAGATTCAATCATTTTTCGCTAAAAACAGAAGAGACCTTTCAACAGTGAGACTTTATTACAAGTCAAAAAAGGTGTATTGTCAGTTTTTCATGGAAAAGTGGGTGCAGGAGTAATTTTAAATTAAAGAGTTGTTTTGAAGTATTGAGGCAATTGGTGCGAGCTCAAGAAACTAATTCAGCTGCTGAGTTGTAGATAGCACCCAAAAAACCGGTTCCCTGATTTTTATTTGCTGCGTGGTCACACAATTGTAAATTTTAACAATTTCGAAAATTATAAAAACTTCAATACCTTTTGGTAACGGCAACAGCAGCGTTTGTTTACCACTAAAACCTATGACTTGTAGTAAACCATAGAACTTAATGTATGACAAGCTCATAAAAAACATATTGAACGCACTATTCAAAATTTTCACAATAAATGGGAGAAAAAAAAGAGATTCTTACTAAAAGTAAACTGGATTTTAACAATATAAAGAAAGCATCATAAATAATAATAAGAATCATCACGGAATTTCATCTTGACGGGAGACGTCAAGGAATGTTTGTTTGTCGGGCAGCTAAAACTGATATCTGTTAGTCTAACTAACAGGAACCTGTGCGTAAGAAACTAACTATGAGAAAATCCCATAGAGATTAAAGAAAATGGGTAAAAAAAACTAAGATTAACCAACCATTGATAGGACCTAAACCAAAGACCATAATCAAAAATAAATCTCATATAATTGAGCTGCCTTTCTCTAAATAGCTTTTCATCTTCTCATCTTTTGAAACTTCTTGAATTTCCAATCAATAATTTTAACTCTGTATTAAAACATTTGAATAATTAAATTTTCATAAATTAATTAAAGTGTTAGACGTAGAAAATTTTCATCAGTAACCTCGAGTTTTAAAGTGTTTAAGAAAAACCCCCCAACCCAATCTGTAACCGTACACAGTGCACGGATATTATAAATTTAAATATGCAGAAAACGAAAAGAATTGAATACCGAAAAAAAATTAAAGAAAATACCATTGAAGTTATCCAAACAATCATCTAAGGAGCAATGATAACGACAAAAAAAAGATATTTGTCCAAAGTCAAAATTATTGGCTTTAAATTAATTAGAAAAAGTATTTTTTATAAAAAAAACTGTTAGCTTTTTAAAACAATTATTCATCGGGAGCACTGAACACTGCTTTCAAAAACACTGAAGAAGAAGTTGAAAAAAAACATTAAACCTATGAATAACATCAGATGAAGTCTAAGTCTGATGCTTAATAATTCAGAAGAAAAGGTTGGAGACAACTGATTTCTCAGTAAATAACATTCTCAGAGGAAAGCAGTGAGTAAATGTAATATGCAAAATCAGAGAGTAGCTGTGATTAATTGTTGAATTTTATATCCTTTTCTCTGAGACAACAAAAAACAAACAATTACGTCAATAATAAAATTTCTAAAACTGTCAATAACAAAACAGTTAGATGGAAGTTAGACGGAAAATAAAACGAATGAAGAGGTTAAAATTCACTTTGATACAAATCAGGGGTGTTTTATAGCTCTGGTTTGAAGCTAAGGTTATAGCTAAGGTTATTCACTACACAAACATTTATTTTCGTAATAACTGAATCTTGCCTTATTTTGTTGTTTTCTGTTTACATTTATGCTTTTCGGCGTTTGGTTGCTTAACAGAAAAACTAAAATAGCTGCTATATAACAATGAACAGTGAAATTGACAGTAAGGACACTAAGTTAAAGTCGGTATAATTAACAAGTAGTAGTGGTGATATTCAAATTTCAGATGACTTTTAAAAAACCAATAATGCACTTGAAGTCACATAAAAATTTAACTTTGAACTGAAAACATTACATGAGTTAACTTTTGATGCTTTGTCATATCGAGAATCATTGAGACTTAACAGCAGTAAAACTAGAATATAAGAAAGTGAAAAGTACAACAGATAGAGCAAGTGACCACTCAGTGACAAAGCAACAAAAACGATATGACAATAACTGAATATATTGAATTGGTTCCCATGGGGGGAAAGTACCTTTGCTAAAACTGCACGAAGCACTGCTAAAATTAAGGCTTTATAATAACACGAAAGAAATCATGAACAATTTGGATAAAACTCAAAAATTCACAATAAGTTACTTATTGCAATAGAGTGTACGAGTCATAAAAGAGGTAGCTGCCAATTGATTGATTCCAACAAAGACCTATATGCTCCATTAGAACTCGTATATGAACTTTAATAACCCTTAACAGCAGATCAACAGAAAAACAAATCAAACAGAAGTCACATAGCCGCACGGGAATAGTCTTTCTCAAAACATTTGTTCAAACACCAAAATATTGCCTGAGCTCAGATCGGGTTTCAAAAACTCACCTTTTAGAACTAACATTATTGTCATTTTATTTATTGTAACGGCGTCATTTAAATTTTTGGCTATTTTAGCTAATATAACTGATTTGTTGCTGTATTTTTTTGAGGAAAAAACCTCAATTTATAAAAAAAAGCCTAATCATTGCAAAAAACATTACAAAATTTCTCAGTTCTAGAGTACAATTTGTTTCTCACCAACATCCAATCTTCTGAAACTTTGTGGAACTTCTTTGGAGCAACAACATCTCCACAGTCAAGCTACAAAAAATGATGTGAGGAATCTGTTATTCTGTTGTAAACTGAACTAATGTGTCCAAAAGTAGTCGTTTAACTCCGCATCAACAAAAAATTGGGTGACAAGGATTTGGTGAATGCAACATGGTTTTCATTTAGGCAAAATTGGATGCGTTCCTAAAGCCATTTTTGCAAAATTCTACCAGATTGAGAACCGTCCAAATTTCAAAAAGCAATTTTTTTGGCATGAACAATACACTCATCAGCATCTTTTAATGCTACGCCTAATTTATTGTTAAAATAAAAATCTTTTTATTTTAACAATAATTTAGGTGTAATATTAAAAGATGCTGATGAGTGTATTGTTCATGTCATAAAAATTGCCTTTTGACACAAGTTTGACACAAGTTTCCTCAGTTCAAGAGTACCATTTGTTTCTCAGCATCATCCATACTTCTAATGTTTCGTAGCATTTTTAGGAGCAACAATAACTCCACAGTCAGGCTACACAGTCAAGCTCCACAGCTCGACTATTTTTTTGTTGTTTTCTTTGCTACGAGCCACATGCAGTTTATTGCCAAAAGAATAGGGCTCCAGAACAATAGGCCACCAGAAAAATGAGCCATCAGATTTATTACCAGAACAATAGGGCTCACATCATTTTCCCTCTTCTTCAAAGCTTCTATGAAACCACTGTAAGAAACTGGAGCAACGGCCACTCTTAGTTAAGCTCTGGTTGCTAAATTAACAAATTTTGCAATAAGAGTTATTGCAACTATAGACTTTAGTGGTACTGTGCAATTTACGTTGTCTGTTTCGTCGATGTAGCTTCATTCCACAGCTTCGAACAGTCTTCCTCTTTTCCATCTGTCGGATCTGTTTGACAGCAGCATTTTGGCCTGCTGATGTTTTTTGTGTTTTTAGCACCCCCTATTACATGCACATAGCCGGCATTTACTGAAAGCCAAGTTTTTACGCAGCTTTTAATGCACTAATCTAAAACTGAGTAAAAAACCAGTTGAGCAAAGAGTTCCTCAAACCCAAATTAAGAGGCGTCGCAAAAATTAGTTCTTCAATTGTGTTCGTCCAAGCATATATTTAACAACCTTACGTAACTATGTTTTAACATCCCACTTGTAACAACGCGTGGCTTGCAAAAGGAGACAATTATCTGGGAAAAGTGCAATAAATGGTCACTTTTTCACAAGGTAGACGGTCAATTTCGTCTACCCTAGTCAATCAAAACGACAAGATTTTGTCAGGTTTTGTGCAATGGTCTTTATATTACATGAGAACCATTTCATTTCAATATCTTGCAAAGTGGCTGGGCGGGGCTCTAAAGTTATACATTGGGTAGAGCATAAGACAAACCTGATGCGCTGGTCATAATTGGGTATTTGAGATTGTGTTTCAACAGTCTGTACTTGAGTGGGTAAGTGACAGCCAACAATCTGTCGAAAGTGAAGAGAACCAACACAAATTGAGTGCTGAAGGTCGTCGAGTAGTTGAGCCATTTTAGAATCTAAATAAAGAATTCATCTCATGCCCAAGCTTATTGTCAATCACGCGCCATATTCAGTAATTTATTTTTTACACTTCCAAAAAATGATTAATAGAATAAGTCGTTGCTCCCAATTTTGATTTTGGATTATTGTCTTCATTCAATAATGCAAAGATAACCGGACTCTTGGTTTTTCCGTTCTCTCCTGAAAAATAAAGGTTTATAGTTAGTTTTAATGGGAACCATTTTCCATTTTAATATGTGACGATGGATGAAATCTGATATTGTATATATTTCACCGCATTCTTTTTTCGAACCTAGTTTCTTCTAACCTTGCATGAGAGTTCACTGATCGTGTAGAGGTCACGTATCCAGTATTTAACCCTAAAAGAAAAATAATATACTTGAAGCTGTATCCTTATAGGGGGAAAAATTTTTTATAAAAAAACATTAAATATTCTGACAACAATGTCTTTTCATATAACCATACAAACCACATCTAATAGAATGTATAAAAAAAGGATTATTTGTACAATAAATCAGACAAATTTTTGACATATTTTACCTATTTGGTATTGAAGTACTGTTTATATTAGCACCCTGAAACACTTGTGATAGAGAAAAATTCATACATTGTGATAGAGAAAGTGACAGAGAAAAATTCATTTTTGATAGAGAAACGCAATTTGGACGTCAACTGCATTACACGACTTCTGTTTTTTTTTGGTAAGTCCGTTGTCGGAAATTTGAACAATTTTATATTATCTAGATTTTATAGATTGTAAAATTGTATCACCATGAAAACTTAAAAAAAAACTCTTCACGTCAACCGCTTTGTCTTAAAATTTTGGACGCTAAATTTAAAAATTGTTAAATAGGATACTAATATAAAAATCATGCCTCAGCAGAAGTTGTATCTTGTCACTTCACGAGCAATAGAAGCCTTTAAACGATGTATACGGTCCATCTCGGCCAAAATATCTACCATCTCCATCAAAACTGTCTTGAAATATTAAGGTTGAATTTCAAATTAATGGATTAGAGAGATCCTAGAAATTCCATCAGGTTTCAGTTTAGAAAGTAATTTAGTGACTTGAAGGAGTAAATTTTTTTACAAAAAGTGCAGTTGAGTCCTAATGGGCATTGAGTCAGTTAAAAAGAGAGATTCAGTCTAAATTTTTTGGGACGTTGACATTTTTGGGACGTTATTAAACCGAACTCCATTTTTTGTGAAAACTACTGTTATCAAACTTTTAAAAAATTATTTACAACTTGTTAATGAGATTCCCAAGACAAATTCCCAGAATACATACGCCAACTTTGCGAAAAAAAATTGAGAAAAAAGCAACAAAAACAGCAAAAATGGACAGCATCAAAAAATAAAAACACGTAACCACAAATCAAAATTGTTACGTTTTTTATACCATTCATCGTTAAAAAGCAGCTATCCTTGATTGTGTTAAGCAACTAATTGCCGAAAAACCTCATTGTATACGAAAAACAACAAAAAAGCCACCTCTTAATAATCGAAAATAAATAGTTGTGTAGTGAAAACCTTAGCTATAAATTAAGGAAACTTAGCATATTCGAAAATGATACATCACAGAGCCAGTGACGTGCCTTGGTTTTCAAACCTTAACTCGTCTGTTTTTAGAGAGAGAAAATAAAAAAGAAAGAAAACTTCAAAAGTTAACAATTTTTATGATCAAGAGACATCAAAATCAGAAAACCGTAAAACGAATATTAAATAATAGATTCAATCATTTTTCGCTAAAAACAGAAGAGACCTTTCAACAGTGAGACTTTATTACAAGTCAAAAAAGGTGTATTGTCAGTTTTTATTGGAAAAGTGGGTGCAGGAGTAATTTTAAATTAAAGAGTTGTTTTGAAGTATTGAGGCAATTGGTGCGAGCTCAAGAAACTAATTCAGCTGCTGAGTTGTAGATAGCACCCAAAAAACCGGTTCCCTGATTTTTATTTGCTGCGTGGTCACACAATTGTAAATTTTAACAATTTCGAAAATTATAAAAACTTCAATACCTTTTGGTAACGGCAACAGCAGCGTTTGTTTACCACTAAAACCTATGACTTGTAGTAAACCATAGAACTTAATGTATGACAAGCTCATAAAAAACATATTGAACGCACTATTCAAAATTTTCACAATAAATGGGAGAAAAAAAAGAGATTCTTACTAAAAGTAAACTGGATTTTAACAATATAAAGAAAGCATCATAAAAAATAATAAGAATCATCACGGAATTTCATCTTGACGGGAGACGTCAAGGAATGTTTGTTTGTCGGGCAGCTAAAACTGATATCTGTTAGTTTAACTAACAGGGACCTGTGCGGTAGAAACTAACTATGAGAAAATCCCGTAGAGATTAAAGAAAATGGGTAAAAATAAACTAAGATTAACCAACCATTGATCGGACCTAAACCAAAGACCATAATCAAAAATAAATCTCATATAATTGAGCTGCCTTTCTCTAAATAGCTTTCATCTTCTCATCTTTTGAAACTTCTTGAATTTCCAATCAATAATTTTAACTCTGTATTAAAACATTTGAATAATTAAATTTTCATAAAAAAATTAAAGTGTTAGACGTAGAAAATTTTCATCAGTAACCTCGAATTTTAAAGTGTTTAAGAAAAACCCCCCAACCCAAACTGTAACCGTACACAGTGCACGGATATTATAACTTTAAATATGCAGAAAACAGAAAGAATTGAATACCGAAAAAAAATTTAAGAAAGTACCATTGAAGTTATCCAAACAATCATCTAAGGAGCAATGATAACGACAAAAAAAGATATTTGTCCAAAGTCAAAATTGTTGGCTTTAAATTAATTAGAAAAATTATTTTTTATAAAAAACTGTTAACTTTTTAAAACAATTATTTATCGGGAGCACTGAACACTGCTTTCAAAAACACTGAAGAAGAAGTTGAAAAAAACATTAAACCTGTGAATAACATCAGATGAAGTCTAAGTCTGATGTTTAATAATTCAAAAGAAAAGGTTGGAAACAAATGATTTCTCAGTAAATAACATTCTCAGAGGAAAACAGTGAGTAAATGTAATATGCAAAATCAGAGAGTAGCTGTGATTAATTGTTGAATTTTATATCCTTTTCTCTGAGACAACAAAAAACAAACAATTACGTCAATAATAAAATTTCTAAAACTGTCAATAACAAAACAGTTAGATGGAAGTTAGACGGAAAATAAAACGAATGAAGCGGTTAAAATTCGCCTTGATACAAATCAGGGATGTTTTATAGCTCTGGTTTGAAGCTAAGGTTATAGGTAAGGTTATTCACTACACAAACATTTATTTTCGAAATAACTGAATCTTGCCTTATTTTGTTGTTTTCTGTTTACATTTATGCTTTTCGGCGTTTGGTTGCTTAACAGAAAAACTAAAATAGCTGCTATATAACAATGAATGGTGAAATTGACAGTAAGGACACTAAGTTAAAAGTCGGTATAATTAACAAGTAGTAGTGGTGATATTCAAATTTCAGATGACTTTTAAAAAACCAATAATGCACTTGAAGTCACATAAAAATTTAACTTTGAACTGAAAACATTACATGAGTTAACTTTTGATGCTTTGTCATATCGAGAATCATTGAGACTTAACAGCAGTAAAACTAGAATATAAGAAAGTGAAAAGTACAACAGATAGAGCAAGTGACCACTCAGTGACAAAGCAACAAAAACGATATGACAATAACTGAATATATTGAATTGGTTCCCATGGGGGGAAAGTACCTTTGCTAAAACTGCACGAAGCACTGCTAAAATTAAGGCTTTATAATAACACGAAAGAAATCATGAACAATTTGGATAAAACTCAAAAATTCACAATAAGTTACTTATTGCAATAGAGTGTACGAGTCATAAAAGAGGTAGCTGCCAATTGATTGATTCCAACAAAGACCTATATGCTCCATTAGAACTCGTATATGAACTTTAATAACCCTTAACAGCAGATCAACAGAAAAACAAATCAAACAGAAGTCACATAGCCGCACGGGAATAGTCTTTCTCAAAACATTTGTTCAAACACCAAAATATTGCCTGAGCTCAGATCGGGTTTCAAAAACTCACCTTTTAGAACTAACATTATTGTCATTTTATTTATTGTAACGGCGTCATTTAAATTTTTGGCTATTTTAGCTAATATAACTGATTTGTTGCTGTATTTTTTTGAGGAAAAAACCTCAATTTATAAAAAAAAGCCTAATCATTGCAAAAAATATCAAACCAATGTCTTGTTGTAAAAATGAAAGCATGATTGTCATAGAGCACATTTTTTAATTTTATGAAAACAAAACAATGTTCGAGTTTTGTAAAGATACTACTCGCAGCTCTCCACGACAAACATATTGATCGACCGAAACTGACTGAACAAAAAACAAACCCATTTGAGCACTAAGTGGGGTGGGAACAATACAAAATGATAATAACAAGAATTTTTAAACAATTTCACAAGTAAATATTCTATGTAAATAATAGAATATGTGATATATATTTCTTGCTTACGAACTTTTCATGTCCCATGAACATATCTGTTCCTTTTGTAATACCTACACAAAAATTTTTCATTAGTTTGATTCATGCGTTGGATAATGTTTTCCACGTGCGTGTCTTTATCAAATGATAAAAACTTTGAGGTATCAAATTATTGCTTCTAATTTTCATTAGAAAAATAATTTGTCTTTAGAAAATCTCATTAGGCAATTTCCAGATAAAAATTCTGCCCAACAAAAATATTTGGCTTTCGTAGTCATTGTAATCAATATCTTGGAAGTAACAGTTTGAAAAAAAAAGTAACCAGTGTAACTGTGATACGTATAGATACCTAAAAATATATCGAAACCTTTATGTGTACTAAATTATTTACCCTCTATATCTATAATTATATCATGTGTTTTATAACTAAAAGTTATGACTTCTATTTATTCACCTATATTAATATTCCCGTTAGTCTACTAAATTATTTCATATTTTGTTCATACCAGTTTATTATTAGTAATCATAATTTCATTTAGTCGATCTGAATTCAAGTTACTCTGCAAACGCTCTTCATAATCCTAAGTTAATCTTAGCAGTGGATCCGCGTCGCGTTTCCAATAATCAGAATTCGTAATACACAATTAGTTGAGTATTCGCCCTGCACTTGCTACTACATTCTTAAGACAAAGCATTCGCAACGCGAATCCTAAACTATTCAGTAAAGATAAGATATAACATGGCGCAGTCAGCGACAAAGGACAGCGGCAAATCCCCACTTGGAATTCAACCCTTTTGGTAAAAGGTGACACTAGAACCCCCAATCCCCACTTGGAATTCAACCCTTTTGGGAAAAGGTGACACTAGAACCCCCAATTCGCTGGGAGTTCTGGAGAATACAATTGAAACTCGCAATTCTCGCTGGAGAGGGAATTGAAGTAGACCTTCTCTTGGTAGACCCTCCAGAACATGTTCTCTTACCTCCTGAACCAGCATATGAGGACGCAGTGGACAACCAGACGGCACAATCAGAACGAGATCGACGTACCCGCAATGAGCAGGCAAAAACAGCGTGGAAAAATCAATGTCAACGTGTCATTACAGTCGGCGTACTTTGTGGTGACAAACCGTGGAAGTTATGTGATCGAAAAGCATCCTCTCTGATGTACTTGAGTCTAGGCATGGAAGGGCGGCACGTATTCAACTCAAAAAATTCAACCATCAACCTCGAAACAATCTCAACGAAGGATCTTTGGGATGTTCTAAATACAACTTTCATTCGGATCCATAATATAACCTTCGATAGATATCTCTTCCTCACCCGAAAACAGCAAAAAGCAGAACCTATTGAGAAGTTCGATGGACATCTCAAAGAACTTTCGGAAAACTGTGATCTAGGAGATAAAGGGGACACTATCATCCGGGACGTCTTTATCGCGAATATGCAAAATGAAGATATTCAGAAGGAACTTCTTAAAGAAACAGTAGACCCGGAAAAAGCATTGGCAATAGCAATTAATATTGAGATGGGTACACTCAACCAACTAAAAATGAACGCAAACAAAACCGAGTCACAATCAACGGTTAACCAAGTACAACGGACACGTATCGCGAATGCTACCCCTTTTTCCAATATGAACACAACAGCACGGAAAAAGCCTACAACCTGTCATTTCTGTGGATCTAATTGGACCTCCGACCACCGTAATAAATGTCCCGCTCGGGGAAAAAGATGCAACAACTGTGGTATTGAAAACCACTTCGCAAAGGTTTGTCGCAAACCTAAAGATCCCAATTCGTACCCAAAACCTAAACCGCGGGTCAATAACGTAGAAAAAGACGATCAAACTGAAGATGTCAATCAAATTTCGGCCAATTTTTATCCCGATTTGGAGTCAAACTATTCTTCAGATGAAGATAACTGTGTAGAAGTAATATCTTCAACAGATTCCGCAACTTCGGTGGACGCAACCAATCTCCCTGTAACTCTCGGCAATACATCAACAAATGTTTTGGTGGATTCGGGCAGCGTATGCACAATAATAAATGAATCCTTGGCAAACTCAATCATTTCCCATGACCCAAAATCGAAGTGGATACGCGAAGCGAATCCTAAGCAATTGAAAACATTTTCAAATGAACCTATTCATACGGTGGGCATTCTCCAAACTTCAATTCAAAGCAGCAATTGGTATGCGAATCCAATCGAAATTCAAGTAGTGGCGGATGGACATCGTTCTCTACTGGGTAGAGATTTGTTCCCAGCTCTTGGACTTTCAATACATCAATCAAGTAATCAAGTAACAATCAATCAGGTAGATCAAGAATATTGCCCAATCAAAAAACAGATTGCTATTGATTATCCCGACCTAATCTCCAGAATTGGTAAGTCCAAAGTACATACAGTTCGTTCAAAATTCCACAAACATTATACCCCATCACACCAAAAAGGCCGCCGTGTTCCTATAAATTTATTAGACAAAGTATCCGCTGAACTAAAGAAACTTTCTGAACAAGGACACATTGAAAAATTGCAAGAATGTTCGGATAAAAACTTCATTTCTCCCATTGTAATTACGTTCAAAAAGGACAAATCTGTAAAATTAGCTCTTGATTCGAAAATATTAAACAAAGCGATCCACAAAAACAAGTATCAAATGCCAAACATAGATAGTCTCATCGATTCAATTTCACAACATATTAATAACTCAAATCTGGGAGATAATGTCTATTTTTCAACAATCGATCTAAAATATGCATATAGCCAACTAAAGCTGCATCCAGATACTGCACGTCATTGTAATTTTAATATCATTTGCGGCAAAGCAACAGGTACGTATCGTTTTAAAACGGGATTTTATGGCCTTACAGATATGCCGGCCGAGTTTCAAAAGGCAATGGATTACACATTGGTTGGGCTGACTAACACATACTGTTTTCTGGATGACATAATCGTAGTTAGCAAAGGCACCCAGGAATCGCACCTCAAATACGTATACAAATGTCTCCAAAAACTTGAAGCAGATAACATTAGAATTAATTTAAGCAAATGCCACTTCGCAAAACATCAAATAAATTGGCTCGGCTTTACATTCTCACAAAGTGGTGTTAAACCTATCGAATCTAAAACAGCGGCAATTGCGGAAATCAAAGCCCCAAAAACATTGAAACAATTATGATCATTTTTAGGTAGCGTTCACCATCTAAGCAAATTTATACCTAATCTTGCCAAAATATGCCACCCTCTTCGACCTTTATTAAAGAAAAACGAAAAATTTATTTGGAATGAGAATCATCAATTACATTTTGAACATATCAAAACTGTTATTGCAAACGCTACAGAAAATACACATTTTAATCCAACACTGGAAACGCGCATCAAATGCGATGCATCCCGCCAAAGGCTTAGGCGCTGCGCTTGAACAATTAGATTGTGAAGGGTGAAAAACAATAGCTTTTGCATCTCGTTTCCTTAATAGCAATGAAGAACGCTATAGTGTAAATGAACTCGAATTACTTGGGGTGGTTTGGGCCATTGAATATATTAAATATTATCTATTTGCGAAAACTTTCACAGTTTTAACAGATCACAAAGCACTTCTTTCAGTCTTAAAATCACACCGCTCTAATCAATCCTACAACAGTAGATTAACACGATGGATTGACCGTTTGTTACCATTTGATTTTAACATCGAACATATTCCTGGTACCCGAATGGGCTTGGTTGATTATATTTCGCGACAACCAAATCAGAACGCTAAAAGTGTCAATCAATACGATGAGGAATTTATGGTAGCAACAATTTCCCGTATCCGCGACGCGATTACATCTTTATTTAGTAACGCAAATAAAATTCCTTTCCAAAAGCGGCACATAACTAGTAATTATAAGCAACAAGTACACCCGACGCGCATCCACTCTTGCAAACCTGCTAAAATTAGCGCGCATAATTCAAATGCCTCAATTAATCCATTCATTCCTCGAGCACAAGTAAACAATTACAATTCTGAATTCATTTCTAACTTTAATTGCCGTGCAAATCAATTGCTTCAATCTGATACCACACTCGCATCGCGAATTCAGTCGCAAAATTCTAATTGCCATTTGATAGCTAGCTCCACACAGCAAGTACTTCACATCAACATGTCAGCAAAAGAGGCACCACAAAACAATCAACCAACCTCACCACACACCCCAATAGTGACATTCCGCACCCAATCTACCCCCATCTCATCTACCACAGCCGGACCCAGCAACACCCAAGCATCATCATCACCCGAGGAATATGACATCGAGCTCTCTCGGGAAGAGGTATTTGAAAACAACCTCAACCAGCTCTTTACTAAATCTTTCCTGGCAGTCCTCACGAGCAAAGACGCGGTGTTGAAAGAGATCCGCGATTGTGTAATGCAGGATGATGAGGCCCGTTGTAAAGAAGTGAGCACATACATCCACTCCTTTTGGAAGGACTTACACGTGAAATCTGGGTGTCTGTGTGTTGACCAATGCGTGGCCATTCTAAACTCTATTAAGGAGGCGGTGCTCGAATCCATCCACATGACGCACCCGGGTAGTTGGGGGATGATATCTTTCTCTCAATATGCATGGTGGCCCTACATGCATAGGGAAATTTTAGCAAAAACATCTGATTGCGTCCCGTGTACGGATATTGGTAAGAATCTGAAACCTATTTTACCAAAATCTAAATGGCACCCACACAAAGCTTGTCAAGAACCAAACGAAGAAATACAGATTGATTTTGGGGGTTCGATAATTAATGATAAAGACAAAGACATTTATTTCTTAACATGTATTGACCGTTATTCAAAATATCCAACTGTTAGAATATTCGACAATGCTAATGGGGTAAATGTAGTAAAATTTCTTCGTGATTATGCATATACTCATGGAATCCCGCGAACAATACGCTTAGACCAAGCAACTTGTCTTGTAGGTAAACAAGTTACAAACTATTGTAACGAAAATAATATCGACATTCTCGACGCTCCGGTCGGTGATCATAGAGCTATTTGATTGGTGGAGCGAATGATCCAAACAATTAAAAGACGCTTATCTTGCATGAAAGCCGAAAATAAAGATACATTTTCCACAGCTAAAGCAATAAAACAAATAGTTTCTGATTTACGATTAACTAAACAGAAAACAACAAAGATAACACCTTTTGAAGCTCATTTCGGTCGTCCTGCAAATACTCCTTTAAGGAATATTAGCACACTTCCATCAAGTCAAAATCTAACTTATGAAAAAATTGTTAATCACTATTTAGATGCTGAAACAGTTTCTGCTGAGGATTTGCTGGACGAAAATGGATGGATCAGTGCCAACAGAAGTGACATTGAAATAGAGCAGAAGATGTGCCAGGCCTCCTTAGACGCAGGTCAATGCTATCGGGAGTCCGACAATAAAGAGTCCCGTTTCATAACTCATCCGCAGATCACAGACCCTATCCCCAGGACAGAACAGTCCCTTAATGTCAAACTGGCTCGAAAATTACCACAAAAGAAACAAGCAAAAGGACAACTGGCGGGTCTGTACGAAGTACTAAAGCCTGGATCCTTCGTCACCAAGTCGTCACCAACAACGACGATAATCAATGAGCCTGGTAGAACCCCAGTAAAAGTCCGAGATAGTGATCTCGCAAAATTTGGGACTAAAGCCGAAAGATCCACCAACTTGTGGGTATATGCCCAGCAACGCCCTGCTCCCTACGAAAAGACCACAGAATTTAAGATCGCGAAGCATAGTAACGATCTTAAGAAACAGAAGAGGGGCGAAATCAAAATTAGACGTCGCCAACGTGATACTACATCAGTAGTATCGTCTGTAAACTCGAACGTATTGCGTGCGCTAACGGTACGCAAGCCGACCAAACCACAGTTCAAAAGACGCCTTAATGTCCCCACAGCTGATATTCAAGAAGACGTACCAGCTCAAAACCAGCCCCTCATTTCGATTGTACCGCCTCCACCTACACCTGCATCACAAGTACCCTCCGCACAGACACAGGACGACCAAACTAAAGGCCGCAAGCGCAATCGACCCCAATTCTATGGCTTCACAGATGCCGACAGTTCTCCTACAAGTTCTCTGGCTTCAACAAGTTCTGCTCAACCAAAGAAGCGCAAGATTAAAAAAGAGAAGAAACGATCAAAACAGTCAGATTGGGTGGTAGCTCTCATCCAAACGGCCGAACAATCTAGAATCCCGTCACCACCCCGACCCGACTTACAATTGGGACAAGTTTCACCACCGGACCCCAGAGTTCGATATTTTGAATATGAGCAAGAACGGGAAATGTCGGTTTGGGATGCAGAGAATGAAATTTAAGCGTAAAAATTCAGCAAAACTGTCTTAAACTACATTCTTTTATTTAGTCTTGTTCCCGCTCTTCTGATCCAAATTTAATGTTAATTTTACTTTTATTTGATTACAGTTCATCCTCAATTGTCAGCCTTTAATTTCTTTCAGTATTCGCCCTGCGAATCCATTTATTTCTGTGTGTGCATTTAAATTATTCAGTATAATGTATTCACTTTACATGTTGAAAATATGACGCGTATTCGCCTTACACTTACACAATTATTTAACAATAGTAGTACCTCTACATTTTGAGTTAAGTTATGTTCATCTCATTCAATTTCATGCTTTGTGTTGATACTAAAAAATTGTAAATACATTAAAAATTTTTTTTTGTCACGAGGGAATTGTGATACGTATAGATACCTAAATATATATCGAAACCTTTATGTGTACTAAATTATTTACCCTCTATATCTATAATTATATCATGTGTTTTATAACTAAAAGTTATGACTTCTATTTATTCACCTATATTAATATTCCCGTTAGTCTACTAAATTATTTCATATTTTGTTCATACCAGT
The DNA here is from genome assembly GCF_964194025.1 of Convolutriloba macropyga. Lineage (NCBI taxonomy): Eukaryota > Metazoa > Xenacoelomorpha > Acoela > Convolutidae > Convolutriloba > Convolutriloba macropyga. The sequence goes on along the minus strand of NC_134473.1, from coordinate 46,136,587 downwards.
TTATAATTAGTAATCATAATTTCATTTAGTCAATCTGAATTCAAGTTACTCTGCAAACGCTCTTCATAATCCTACGTTAATCTTAGCAGTGGATCCGCGTCGCGTTTCCAATAATCAGAATTCGTAATACACAATTAGTTGTGTATTCGCCCTGCACTTGCTACTACATTCTTAAGACAAAGCATTCGCAACGCGAATCCTAAACTATTCAGTAAAGATAAGATACAACAGTAACAATGGTTAATGTTACAACAGAATCAATAGAGAATTGGCTAATAAAACTTGCACAATCAATAGAAAGAGATATCGTTTTTAATGTAATGGAGAGAACTTTTCATCTTCTCTATTTTATATTGCGATTGCTGAAATAATGGACATCTGTAAATAATCCGACAAATGTTTTTTTACAGGAAATTGTTGCTTCAACATTCTGAAGGAATGTATTTTTTAATCTAGTGGCCATAATGAGCGTTTCAGTTTTTTCGAAAAAAAAATCAAGAACATATTTGCAAGACAGACGTTTACATAACACCTTTTCTAGTTTTTGAAAAGTCAACAAAACTGCCGATTTCTTAATGTAATTTTCTTTTGCTAATTTGACCAAATTTTCCGAAATAAAACTTAAATTTTTTTAGTGGATTCTTCATTTTATGAGTAAAATGAAAAAAAAATATATAATATCCCGGGTAGGAAAACTTAAGCAAGCAATTTTATTAACATTTTCTTAGGCTAAGACTACATCTGGACATTATATGGGGCATATTTAAAGAAATTTGCAGCTACAATAACAAGGAAACTTCTAACGAATTTAAACCGATTTAAACGGAAATAAATTTTTTTAAGAGTTGTCTTGTTTTCTCGCGGCCAATTTTTAGCCAATCAGAATTGCACAACTGCCGAAAAACGTGTCAACCATCATTATTTCGTTGTTTACAGAAGTTTGTAATTTCAATTTGACAAATTTTTGACTTTATAGAATTTTCTTTCCAAATTCAAATTGAGATTTGAGGTTTTTAATTTCAATTCAAATTGAAAAAATTGAATCCTTGTTTACAAATTTTTCTTTTCAGTTCAAATTGATATAATCAACACCAAATCGCAGTCCAAATCAAGACCAAAAAGCAGCCCAAAAATTGGTTCAATTTGGATTTTTTAAGTTTCAATTCAACTAGTTCAGTTGTCCTTGATTTCAGTCAGAAGATCTCCAAAAAAAACCTGGACAACAGTATTTCAATACCTTCAAAAATATACGAATATTAGTCGAAAATAGGTTCAAAAACATATTAGACGGATAATGGTCGAAAAATGGTCAAAAATTAGTCAAAACAGGTCCAAAAAACTACTATACTAGCCAAAAAAGTAATCGAAAAATAGTCAAAAAACCGACTTTAATAGTCATAAACTGATGGGAAAAAAGATGAAAAATGGTCAAAAAAAGGTCAATGCTGAGCAATTGCAAGTAATGAATATTTTGATGACATATGACACTTTATTAAATCTGAGCTTTCGGGTTTTTATAGTTCCTCTGCAGTTCGGTGAGTTCATTTTCATTTCATGTTTTTTTTATTTGGCCTACATTTAATATGCAACCTTTTGATATGAAAGTTTTATTCGAAAATTTCGCTAATTTAACCCTTTTTGAAATTTTGTCAAGGTTTTGCAGCAATTCGTTCTCTATTTTAGAAGCAGATATTCTTATTGGTTTCTTTCGTATGGGATGCCATTTTTCATATGGGCACCTGTTGAGCCGATAGACTTGCTGTTGCAAAGGTACTGCATGGAGCGGATGGACTGAAACTGATGAAAACTGATGGACATGAAATGTTAAACTAAAACTTTCAAAGAGCATTAAATGTTAATTTAAACTTAAAACTATATAACGGTTTCAATGAGCGGAAAAACAATAGTAAAAACAGATAATAATCTATTTAATGGAGTTTTTGTAACCCAATTTAAATCCATTTTAAAGGTTTTTTAAACGACTATAATCCATTTTTTTAACATAATTAATTAGATTTAGGAGGATTTGAACCGTTAAAATGGTCCCAGTTTGACACCGTGGAATGGATTTTGTTGATAACAATTTATTACTGAAAATCGCTATAAAATCGACTTTAATTCAATTATTCCAATGCTGGTTACGCTTAATTCGCTAACTTCTTATTAATAGTTTACTTTAGAATATATTCTTTGTATTACTGAACCGTATTTTTAAAATGGGAAGATGCCAACAGTGTATAAGTGCTGCAAGACCTCATTCGAGGCAATAAAACAGCAAACAGCTATGTACACTGAAAGAGTTTTTTAAAACACCACAAACGTAAAAGAAAAACCATTTTGAGCTGAAATTGAGAATGCAATTTTTTCCTAATTTTTTTTTCAAATTTTTATATATACTAGAACTTTTAGCTTATTTTAACATCTAAGAAACAGTGTCTGCCCATCTTAGTGTATTGTAGCTCAAAACTTAAACTTGTACAAACTCAAATTTTTTGGGTTTTTTTTTCAAAAAACTTGTTCCATTTCTTCGTGGAATTTATACTGTACGTAGCATTTTGATACCGCAGTACCTGGAACCAATTATTATCTCCATGACCATTCATAGCCAAGCTAGAATACATATAGAAGAATTGAATTCTGCGTCGACTGCTTATTAAGAGTTTTACATCAATTCCTTTTTACCTGATTTTCCATAATTCAATTGTATCACTAATAATTAAATCAGTACCGACTATTCAGACTAACCAGTTATCTTGTACGTTGATTATTTATTTTTAATGAGAACTTATAAGTTGATCAATTTTCATATAACACTTGTTACAGTGAAACTGACCATTGCGCTCGTTAATTTGGTCCTAGTAATTGTTGACATGATTGCGGACTGAAAATGTCAACAAAAGGGAATGTAACTTATAATTGTAGTGTTGGGGGTCGTTTTCACTCTTGGCCCCTTAGGTAACAATATGCACGTTCTATCACTGGAAACTCTCCTGCGAGGAGATCAATTGAATAACAAGTACTGCAACTGAGACAAAATCGAAAATTTTGATTAATAATGGGTCTTTTCTAAACATTGGTTCAAGGAAAACTTGTCAACTTTCAATTGACTTCCCACAAAGCATCCCCAATGTGAAACAAATGAATCGCTAACTCTCCTGTAACCTCTGATAATCGTCGCGTTATGTTTTATCAGGAAATGTTATGAAACAAATTCCTACCCAGGTTGAGGTCCCAGACGGAAAGTCGATATGTCCAGACCCAGATGAACGCACGCCGGGGGTGTCGTGCGTTCAAATTTACATGGCCTGGAAACAAGGAAAAACGCACGAAAGTCTGGACATGAACGCACGAATAGTCTGGTGAACGCACGAAAGTCTGATCATGAACGCACGAATAGTCTGGTGAACGCACGAAAGTCTGATCATGAACGCACGAATAGTCTGGTGAACGCACGAAAGTCTGATCATGAACGCACGAATAGTCTGGTGAACGCACGAAAGTCTGATCACGAACGCACGAATAGTCTGGTGAACGCACGAAAGTCTGATCATGAACGCACGAAAGTCTGGACATGAACGCACCCAAGGTCTGATGAACGCACCAAAAAATTGTGCGTTCATCAGACCTTTAGTGCGTTCATGTCCAGACTTTCGTGCGTTCATGATCAGGCTTTCGTGTGTTCACCAGACTATTAGTGCGTTCATGATCAGACTTTCGTGCGTTCACCAGACTATTCGTGCGTTCATGATCAGACTAAAAAACTAACCTTTTATGCTTGTAGATGCCCATTGAAGATGAAGACGCCAGATGGTTCCATCAGTCCACAAATCCACATATAAAGTCTTTTTTTACGTGAGGTACATGAACATCTTTGTACTAGTAGTAGACATGCCTTTTTTTTGCTAGCGTGAGCAAAATTCAAGGTGTCTATCTATCAATATTAAGAATAAAATGAACATCTAATAAGACTTTTTTATAAGACTTTTTTTACACTCATTCAAGAAAGCTGAAACATATATCATACATCATAAACACACATCATAGACTCAAACCAAAAGATCGAAGCGAGAGACGAGCGAGACAACGCGAGAGACGAGCGAGAAAACGCGAGACGAGCGAGAAAACGCGAGACGAGCGAGAGAACGCGAGACAAGCGAGAGACGAAAACAGGGGCGAGAGAACGAGGGGAGAGGGGGAGAGAGAGCACCGAAAAATCTTGACGCCCGAACGGCGTCCCACCCGTTTTTAACTCTATTTTTGATTTTTTCAAAAAAAACCTACGCAAAACTAACCTTTTTCCTACGCAAGCTATCGCAAAAATTCTTTTTGTTTTACACTCTACCTACAAAGGGAATACTCCAAACCAAGTTTGGTTCAATTTGAACAACTCCTTGACCCGATGAAAAATACCTATTTTAAAAATTCGTTATTTGCGAAATTCGCAAATTTCCGTATGAAAAACTAACTTTTTCCCTTGGCAAGCTATACCAAAAATTGTTTCTGTTTTAGACTCTAGGTACACATGGGATACTCCATACTCGGTATGGTTCAATTTGAATAACTCTATGACCCTATCAAAAATAGCAAAAAAAATCGACTTTTGGAGAATAGAGAAAATAGCCTATTGTCAACGATTCTGTTGGTAAATTGGGGTTTCCCCTTCAGAATCCTCAACAATAGACCACATGGTACATACTATATGATTAATGAGATCGATAAATGGTAATAAAACACTTTTGAAATCATCATTTTTCAATTCATCATCTCTAAGTAGTCATAAAAGGTGAATATATACAAATTTGAAGGGTAAAGTGGACTTTAAAACCTAAATCTACAACAAGCAAAAGCAACAAGAACTAATATAGAAGCACAACATTACTAAGCAAGCTGAAAAATTCGTCGACTGCAAATTTATTATAATTTTTTGGGCTTAATCTCTTGCCCCAAATGAAGTACTGTCTCAGAACTTTCTCCTTGGCGGGTACTCTGAAAAGTGGAATTTGAACGTATTTCTTCTTGGCATCAAAACCCAGGATCCTGATTGAACCAACTTTTTCAATTTTCATTTGACCGTACTTAGGGGGCTTCTTTTGAATACGTCTTTTAGCACGGTTGCAATACCCGATGCCAAAAAAATTGACCCATCCATTGTATACCCATTCGGTTTTATTCCTTTTTTCTGGTTGGGCCTCAATTTCCCCAATTTGACGGACTTTGCGCTTTTGAACAGCTTCAATACAGTGCTCAACACTTTTTTGGGTTCGCATTTGGCTTTAAAATTTCTGAATTTTAATAAAGTTGCATGTTCGAAATTGACGCCACGTTTTGATTTCATCAAAAAATCTTCCTTCTTTACTTTCAAATTCTCCAAACACTTTATCCTAATAGCCTTCTTGTTACCTCCAGGGCTCCAAAACTCGTTAGCATTAATTCCACTTCCAGGAATATCATCCTCGAAGTAGCGCGAATGCATTTCAGTAGATCTAAAAGTGCTCGAAACCCGTTAAAAATGGACTATAACAGCCCTATAACACTTATAATGCTCTACTGCAGCTGTCTTCACTGTCCTCTGCACCCAAGCGCTGTTCTGCAGCATCGATTCGAGCTACAGCTACCATTCTGCCATTCGGTGGGGGGGGTCCTGCAGGAGACATGTCCTTTTCATTTCATTTCATTCAATACGGTAACTTACTACTATCATCTGGACGCTTAAACGGAATTCCGATACATTTCATTTCGCTATAGCAATATGCACCTCATTACCGGTTAATTATAATGGTCTAGCAGGACAGCGCTTCATAGCACACCTCGTGCTGTCAGATGACATGCTCAGTCGGTGTACAGCTGTCATTTGACCACGACGCACGCAATTCGAATTTTTCATATGGTCAACGGATATAACTTACCTGTAAAGAGGATCAAACTCAAATTGCATATTTCAAAAGCTCCAAAACTGCACCTGTTGCAATATAGCTATATCTTTTTATATATTCATGAGCTCCAGCTATATTTTGCCTTCTATAAGCCGCCCCAAGCTATATATAGCTATATTGGGTCGCCCCAGGCTGATTTCAAAGGGCAATTTCTCAAAGACTACTGAACGGATTCTTAAAAATGAAGGTGTTTTGGAATCAGGAAGAAAAAGGCTATCATCTGGAGCATAAAAAAGTTCCGAAAAACAGTTTTCAAATTTTGTTGATTTTGACCCCCTGGTCCAAAACAGCTGATTTTCGGCATTTTTTAGTGTAAGCGGAAAAACTTGATCGTAGGTCCCAGCGAACCCTTTAATGATATACATGATCGTAAAGCAAATTACCTAAGCTTCATTTTGAGCTATAGAACGCGTTCTAACTTTGTCTATGCTCGAAGATATTAACAAAAACAATTTTGAAAATCAGAATTTTTTCGAAATTTCGACCTCAAGTACGTAGTAGTCTTTGACCAATTTCTCAAAAAATTTTACGTATTTTTAGTTTAAAATTGGTTTAGTTACAAAGCTGCGATATTAAGCTGCAGGATGCGTACTTGAAATCATAATTTCGACGTACAAACACAACTTTAAAACAGGACTGATTGTGAAAAAAGGCGTTTTTTTCACTTTTTTTCCAATTCTTTGCAATTTTTTAAACTTTACCTTCGGAAACGATAGTTTTTTTAAACATATATAGAAAGATGAGTTTCTAAGCAGAATAACAAGCATACATATGCCACAAAAATGTTCTGTAATGGTAAAATACGTTGATAAACTTGAAAATTCACCTAAAAAAAAACTGAAAAAGTTTCAAAAAATTTCTCCAATTTTCATGCGTAAAACATACATTAAAGACCCTTTCTTTTCGCGCAACCTTTCTTTCACGCCTGATTTATTGAAAACCAAAACGGATTTTAAGCGTGGAGTCCCTTAAAAACAATAAATTTAATGTTTTTTCTGTTAGTACAGTGAAAAAATTATAACATTTTGAGACCCAATGCAAATTTTTTCACCGAAGAATCTTTTTCGAAGCAAACAGGCTAATTTTCCTTTTGATTTTCCTTAAACACACAATTGGAACTCTTCGTATCAAATGTGCATTAATTTGAACAACACATTGACCCGGACACAAGAACTGACCGCACTCGATGAGGCTTAACTTTTTCGATCACCGAACATTGTTCTGGACCCCAAATCATCAATTTTAGTCCAATTGTGCTAATTTTTGGTGGGTATGCTCCACGTGAGCCACAATTGGTGACAAAATTAAAAATTTGGACTGACCGAACTAATTTGGACAAGTTTTTACCTAGTTCCAAAAAAGTATCTGAACTTTTTCTATCACCGAACATTGTTTTGGTGACCAAATCGTCAATTTTAGTCCAATTGTGCTCATTTTTGATGTGTAGGCTCCACTTTAGCAACTATTGGTGATAAAATTAAAAATTCGAACTTACCGAACTAATTTGGACAAGTTTTTGCCTAGTTCCAAAAAAAAATCTGAACTTTTTCTTTCTCGAACATTGTTTTGGTGACCAAATCGTCAATTTTAGTCCAATTATGCTCATTTTTAGTGTGCAGGCTCCCATTTAGCCATAATTGGGGATGAAGTGAAAAAATGGACTGAGTAAACCATTTTGGACAAGTTCTCAATTACTTCTGAAAAAGTATCCGGGCTCGATGAGGCTTAACTTTTTCGATCACCGAACATTGTTTTGGACACCAAATCATCAACTTTAGTCCAATTGTGCTCATTTTTGGTGGGTATCCTCCAAATTAGCAACAATTGGTGATAAAATTAAAAAAATGGACTGACCGAACTAATTTGGACAAGTTTTTACCCAGTTCCAAAAAAGTAACTGAACTTTTTCATTCACCGAACATTGTTTTGGTGACCAAATCGTCATTTTTAGTCCAATTGTGCCCATTTTTGGTGGGTATGCTCCACTTCAGCAACAATTGGTGATAAAATTAAAAAATTGGACTGACCGAACTAATTTGGACAAGTTTTGACCTAGTTCCAAAAAAGTATCTGAACTTTTTCTATCACCGAACATTGTTTTGGTGACCAAATCGTCAATTTTAGTCCAATTGTGCTCATTTTTGGTGTGCAGGCTCCAATTTAGCCATAATTGGGGTTGAAATAAAAAAATAGACTGAGCAAACCATTTTGGACAAGTTCTCAAATACTTCTGAAAAAGTATCCGCGCTCGATGAGGCTTAACTTTTTCGATCACCGAACATTGTTTTGGACACGAAATCGTCAATTTAAGTCCAATTGTGCTCATTTTTGGTGGATATGCTCCACTTTAGCCACAACTGGTGATAGGATTAAAAATTCAGACTGACCGAACTAATTTGGACAAGTTTTTACCTAGTTCCAAAAAAGTGTCTGAACTTTTTCTATCACCGAACATTGTTTTGGTGACCAAATCGTCAATTTTAGTCCAATTGTGCTCATTTTTGGTGTGCAGGCTCCAATTTAGCCATAATTGGGGTTGAAATAAAAAAATGGACTGAGCAAACCATTTTGGACAAGTTCTCAATTACTTCTGGAAAAGTATCCGCGCTCGATGAGGCTTAACTTTTTCGATCAACGAACATTGTTTTGGACACGAAATCGTCATTTTAAGTCCAATTGTGCTCATTTTTGGTGGATATGCTCCACTTTAGCCACAAATGGTGATAAAATTAAAAATTCAGACTGACCGAACTAATTTGGACAAGTTTTTACCTAGTTCCAAAAAAGTGTCTAAACTTTTTCTATCACCGAACATTGTTTTGGTGACCAAATCGTCAATTTTAGTCCAATTGTGCTCATTTTTGGTAAGCAGGCTCCAATTTAGCCATAATTGGGGTTGAAATAAAAAAATAGACTGAGCAAACCATTTTGGACAAGTTCTCAAATACTTCTGAAAAAGTATCCGCGCTCGATGAGGCTTAACTTTTTCGATCACCGAACATTGTTTTGGACACGAAATCGTCAATTTCAGTCCAATTGTGCTCTATTTTGGTGGGTATGCTCCAGACTTTAGCCACAAAGCCTGGACATATGATCGCACAAAAATCTGATGAACGCATTAAATTCTGGACATGAACGCACGAAAGTCTGGTGAACGCACGAATGTCTGGCGAACGCACGAAAGTTTGGTGAACGCACAAAAGTTCTGGACATCAACGCACGAAAGTTTGGTGAACGCACGAAAGTCTGGACATGAACGCACGAAAGTCTGGTGAACGCACGAAAGTCTGGACATAAACGCACGAAAGTCTGGTGAACGCACGAAAGTCTGGTGAACGCACGAAAGTCTGTCGAACGCACGAAAATCTGGACATGAACGCACGAATGTCTAGACATGAACGCACGAAAGTCTGGTGAACGCACGAAAGTCTGGACATGAACGCACGAAAGTCTGGTGAACGCACGAAAGTCTGGACATGAACGCACGAAGGTCTGGTGAACGCACGAAAGTCTGGACATAGGCACTTTCCGTCTGGGACGGTCTGGACATAGGCACTTTCCGTCTGGGACGGTCTGGACATATCGACTTTCCGTCTGGGACCTCAACCTGGGTAGGCATAACGTGTTAGAATCTTGCTTTTCATCAGCTGATCAGGCAGACAAGTTAATTAAATGAATTCTACTTAGTCTTGAACAACTTGGACTGGTACAGTGATTCTGACTGAAGCATCCATATCAAATGTAAATATCGATATTTATATTTGATATGCATGCTTCATACTAAGATCGTACTAAGAAACCGAGTATGATGAGTATGAAATCATATATGATCCTTTTATGAAATCAAAAAAATTCCAACCCAGGTGACAGTCAGAAGTAAACTTTTAAAAACAAATGCAAAGATCTTGCAAGCTCTTACATACTTAGATGTTTTCATACCAAGTACCTTGGCAACAATTTAAAATGACTTTCTTCATTTCAATATGTTTGCTATCATGGCAATCAAGGTTTGTGTCCTACAGTTGATATTTCTTTTCCTACGCCAGTTTTTATTGCTACTATTCATGAAGCAACAGTTGCGCGGAAAGAGTGCCTGAAAAGTATGATAATCGCTTTTTTTCTAGTTCTCAGTGGGCACTAGTAACTTCTTTTACCGAAGATCTATGCAACTGTTATTTTAACAGCAAGATTTGATGGAAATCTTATAAATGTTAATATTTTATCTTGTGGTGATTGAAGAAACTGCGAGTTGTTCTAATTTAAAGGCTTGATCACTATAAAAAGAAAACTTGCAAATCATAATTTCAACATTTGATTTGTTATAGAACATATTAAAAGATGAAAATAATCAAATAAAGAATACATATAATTTTGGCACTATTTTGGTTATGAATTGAAAAATTTAAGGTCTCTTTAAGGTAACAAAAAGTTTTTCGCTCAGAGAATTGAAATTAAAACAAGAAAAAATGATCCTATGGTGCCTCAATAACCTTTTGACAAATTATCGCACTTATCTCACAATCTTGCAAATAATCTTCTGAAAAGCTACAGACAGGGAAATGGTCCATATAAAAAACTTTTCACAATGAAAAAGACCATATATGGCGTTTCTCTAAATACGTAACGTATATTGGACAACAATTTTATAAAAATGTCCGTTTTTTTCTATATGAGGAAGTTACCAGTAATTTTTTTAAAATTTCTATTGTAATTTTTTTTGAAGATAAGAATTTTGAATTCTTGCAATCTGCGTGGTCTCCATTATCAAATAATCTTGGTTTACATTGATCTAAAATTTAAATGTTTGCTGACTATTTCTTATTGCCAATCTTAACGTTTTCTCCGATCACTGACGTTTTCTTCCTCTCTCCCTCAGCCTTTTAACTCTCGTTTTTTAATTTCCTCGCGTTAATGAACTGGGCTCAAGTACCCTACTGTTGGATGATATTGCTTACGAGAAGACTCCCCTCTCATTTGGTGAGTTCAATAAAAATTCGGGCTTATTTCTAATTGTAAATTATAGCTACAATAGAATGCTGCAATAATATGCAAACCACAGAAAGAAAATCAATGATTTGTTTAGAGCTTAGATGCAACATATATAAAACGTTCTATGTTACGATGCACATGGTTTGTTTAATTATATTCAATCATAGTCAAGCCAGTTTTTGCAGTGTAAGGTTGCAAGTTTCAGTCGTAAATTTGGAATCTTGGAGATTGTGATCTAAATCCGTGTATGTGTTTCAATTTGATTTATATTAAGTTACAGACAGATTTCTCAAATAACTATAAAATTGTTCAATTTAATTTGTGCTTTCAGGTTTTCTGCTAACTGCTTTTTTGGCTGAATATAAACGATTGTATTTGTCATAATAATTGAAATCCGATCGCCGTGAATCGAATCGGGTCGTATGGATTAACGTCAAATTGTTTGGTTTGGGAACATTAAACTCCACAATACACAAGTATGCTGCACAAAAAAATCAAGGAAGAGCCCAAATGTGTTAATAGGTTTCTTTGAAATTAAAGACTCGAATTGGCCTAAAAAAAGACACAAAAAAATCTAATTTGCATCGCCACACATCCAAACAACTGATGCTAAGAATAGAAGGGATTTTCTACTGTTTCTACAGGCTTGTTCAGTCACTCTCAGTATTTGCAGTTCGTGCATCAGCTGTAATACTACTAGCCTGCGTAACATTATTGTCTCATCTGAAGCTCACTCGAATGCAATTTCATCTCACCTAACGTGAGGAGAAGGTATCGTCTCCAGGACTGAATCACTCAAAAATAGGGAGCTGGCCAATGAAATATGGCTAATCAGTTTGTTTGCACTCAATAAAAGAGAGAACTCGAAATGAGTGTCTTATCAATGAACAAAACTGTCGAAATCTGACTGCATTACCCGGAGCTTGGTGGCAGTGCACATCAGCACTGAATCATGACAAAATTCACTCTGTTTTTTCGCCTTCCCATTGATAATTACCCGCGTTTATTTACATAAGTGGGCAATTTACCGCTCTCTTTCTCACTTTCTCTCTCTCTCTCTCTCTCTCTCTCTCTCTCTCTCTCTCTCTCTCTATCTCTCTCTCTCTCTCCTCTGTAAACAAATCGAATAGTGAAAATGAACTTTTTGGTGAAATATGAATTCATGCTCTCATGAATTTGAAACATTTAACATTTTGAAATAAATTCAAAGAAAAAAATGAATTGAATCGTACAGTTTTTATATTCTGAGTTTGAAATTGAGTTTGAAGCCATTTAGTGTAACTTTTCAACATTTGCAAATTTCTGAATGATTTGGGGGTGGAATCTGGAGGTCAAATCCGGATGTCAGAATCTGGAGGTAGAATCCGTAGGTCAGAATCTGGAAGTCGAATCCGGAGGTCAAAATCTGGAGGTCGAATCCGGAGGTCAGAATTTGGAGGTCGTTCCAGTTGATCGCACTCCTGTTTGACGGAGATGAATTGCGTTGGACGTCGGTCTCGAACTTCGATCAAAGTGATCAGACAGGCTCGAACGGGTGGGTAGCCACCTAAAAAATGGGAAACTGAAATGGAAAACTCAATTGCTCTGCGAGTCAAAATTACATAGGTAAAAAATTAATTCAGATTTGTCGCTATTCATAATCATTCGCGCCGCTTATTAAGCATCATCTCGGTTCGCCCCCAATCAACCTCCACTCCCCCCCCCCCGCGCACACACGCACATACACTATCATCCAAAGATACAGATTAGCATAAAAAAACAGGTTGCGAACTGATTATCCTGTCAAAATGTTACAACAAAAACCTAAAATGAACCAGTAGCGAATGTTTTAGTGTTTTTAAATTTAATTACTTGTCAAAAAAGAATCAAAGCAGAGTCAGCAACTTCAACAGAAGTCTTCCTAAAAACATAACAACATAGAAAACATCAGCAAAAAGAACCATATCTATGTGAAAATGTTTTTTTGCAAACTTTTTGTGTATACTATACTTAATCCTTCAGTTTTTGAGAAGATCCTAAAATTCGCTTATCGAAGTTTAAAGAACAGGAATATTCACATCTCTTTAAAGTGCTCCTCACTAGCAGACTGGGTAGCCACCGGCAGACCAGTTATTATCACCTGTAATTATAACTAATAACTAAAAAGAGGAAATGGTTGACTAAGGAGGGTGTAGGGTGGACTGATGGAGTCAAATTTTTAAAAATAATAACAACTGCAATTCAAAAAATTTTGGTTCGCTGCAACTTGGAACTTCCTCAAAACTGTTATAATGGTAAAATCAATCATCTCAATCGTTGATTTCATCTAGTTAAATAAAAACTAAAGTTTGTTAATCGCGAATCATCTTGCACTTTTAAAATTTCGAAGTTTTACTCAAATAATGCTTTCACTACTCTCTTTCGATAAATACAACAAAGCTTATCAGTGGAGCAACCAGTTTAAGCAGCTGTAGGTTCTTAATAATTGGAAAATATATATCTTACATGAGCTCCGGATCCCTGACTGAGGACACCAATGTACTCGTCCTTGTCCAAAAACAGAGTCAGTTTTAGCCCAAACTCTTTGACAGTTTTTGAGTGGAATCTTGAGGTCCAATCCGTAGGTCAGAATCTGGAAGTCGAATCCGGAGGTCAGAATCTGGAGGTCGAATCCGTAGGTCAGAATCTGGAAGTCGAATCCGTAGGTCCGAATCTGGAGGTAGAATCCGTAGGTTAGAATCTGGAAGTCAAATCCGTAGGTCAGAATGTGGAGGTCGAATCCGGAGATCAGAATCTGGAGGTCGTTCCAGTTGATCGCACTCCTGTTTGACGGAGATGAATTGCGATGGAAGGTGGTCTCGAACTTCGGTCAAAGTGATCGGTGTCGTTATGGGAAAACACAACAGCTGACAAGAATGGGAAAACACAACCAATGACAAGAATCTTTACCTGAAAAATAAAATTTAATAACCAAAAAAATTTTTGTAATTCAATTTTTCTATATGATGGAGCAAAAAATCGAACCCCAACCGAGGTTATTGAGCTCTTGCTTTCACCTACATTCAAATTATACCTATGAATTTACAAAAAAATAACTGGGTGCAAATGGAGAAAATGGGAACTGTTGAAAGGAGACAAAAAAGTGTAATAATCAAAATCTCCTTAATTCGATTTTTCTATATAATGGAATTGGGGCAAAAACATTTTCAGTAGCATGATGCAATTTGCAGTTGAAAAATCAGCGGTAAAAAATCAAGACCGCAAAAGATGCTCAGTGGCTTGATGCGACATCAATTTGAGAAAAGAGGAGCGGGAGAAAAGTTCTGCAAAAATATGCTCAGTAGCATGATGCGACATCAAATTGGGAAAGAAGGAACCTGAGAAAAATTTGGCAAAACATGCTCAGTAGCATGATGCAACTTCCAAATAGGAAATGAGGAGCAGGGAAAAAATTGCGCAAAACATGCTCAGTAGCACAATGCAATTTCTAGTTGATAAATCAGCGGTCAAAAATCAACTCCGCAGAACATGCTCAGTGGCATGATGCGACATCATTTTGGGAAAGGAGGAGCCAGAGAAAACTTTGGCAAAAAACATGCTCAGTAGCATGATGCAACATCGATTTGGGAAGGGAGGAGCCGGAGAAAATTTCGGCAAAACATGCTCAGTAGCATGATGTGACATATTTTTGGAAAGGAGCCGCAGAAAATTTCAGCAAAGCGTGCTCAGTAGCATGATGCGACATCAAATTGGGAAAGAAGGAACCTGAGAAAAATTCGGCAAAACATGCTCAGTAGCATGATGCAATTTCCATATAGGAAATGAGGAGCAGGGGGAAATTTTCGCAAAACATGCTCAGTAGCACGATGCAATTTCTAGTTGAAAAATCAGCGGTCAAAAATCAACTCCGCGGAACATGCTCAGTGGCATGATGCGACATCAATTTGCGAAGGGAGGAGCCGGTGAAAATTTTGGCAAAACATGCTCAGTAGCATGATGCAACATCAATTTGGGAAAAGAGGAGCCAGAGAAAATTTCGGCAAATAATCACACTGCGCCAAAATTGACCATTCTATTTTCTTAGGTAACATTGCCTCTAAAATTCAATGCAACTTATTCTAACTTGGTCTCGCAGGTGAAACTGAACTCAAGTTTAAACAATGGAAAAATCCTATTACTCGACTTGTAACTTGCTTATTTATTCCGGATAATCTTACAAAGACGTCGAAATACTGTAAACAACACATTCAGACTTTCATTGCCACTTTTTATAAAAGACAGCCTCAATTTTCATTTTAGAGCAGTCAAATATAGAACCAATAGCAAACAGAACAAAATTATACATTAGATTGAGAACGCTGTTTAATATAAAAAATCTTAATTCAAAGTTCTGAGAATCTAGCAGAAAAAGAACAAATATAAAAAAACTAACAGAAAACAAAGAACAAAACTGAAGGATCCAGTTTATTTATAATAGCAACAAGACAAAAGCAACAAGAAATGTTAAGAGTTTTAATTCTATGACTCATCAACTTTACTATTCAGTTTTTTTAGACTCCAGATCGTCAAAAGTGCCATGGTTGTGATTTCTAGAAGCGAAGTGGTCATTATTCTCATCAGTTTCTCTCATTTCATTGCTCCTTCGTTCATAGCAACTATCTCGTTTCCTCGATTGTTTAAGCTGGCTTTTGCTAATTCATTTGTATGTACCCACTTATCTTCATACTTCAATTGGAACAGAACTAAATAATCACACCTCGATATTAAAAAAACGCTTCATCTCTTTTTGTTCCTCCTTTTCAAAAGTTTTAATTAGACATTTATGAAGGTAATTGTACACAAACAGTGTTCAATTTTGTGAATCAAGAAAAATTACTTTTCAGCAGGTTCTTCCGAACTGGGGAGAAGTCTGTGCGCGTCGGGACTCCCTGCTTTTGCTTTACTTTCGGTGAAAGCATGTGAGTCATCAACTCTTCCTTTGTCCACAGTAGCTTACAAGCATTCCTCCCAATGATTTGTGGCGTTGCGCCTCCAACTGTTGCAAGATCGGTTCCTTGCCCAGGACCTTTGGTTATCAAGAGCAGTAGCTCGTCACTTAACGAAAACTTTTTGCTGCGGGCAGTAGAACTCCTTGTTTCCATACCTCTGTTGTCTGAAGAAAAATTACTTTGCACAGCAACAAACTTAAGTTAAAAATGTTTGCTAATTTTTGTACACAAAAACGAAAATCAAAATTAATAGCAATCAAAATCTCTATTATATACGTACGAGCTGCTTCAATTCAATCGTAGACATCTGGATATCTCTATAATTCCTATTGGAAAGAGATTTCAACTACGGGCGTAGCTCGGTCATGCAGTTGAATATTAGGGTGGCCGCCTCCATTATCTTGTCAGCTGCCTTTTTCATGGCGTCTGACGCCTCTCGATCAACACGTCTACGCTTTGATTGATTCACGTCGTCGGGGTTAAGTGCCTTGTTGCGCATAATTTTCATCTTCTTTAAATTTCCCGGTGTAGATGGCAGTGGCTTTTTTGGTTCAATCGGTGGGTTGGCCTTTGAGGTACCGCTTTCCTAAAAGAAACCAAGCTTTAGCTTTTTCCTTTTCGAAATATGCAACCAGTTCTCAGAAATACTCTTAGCAGTTTGATGCAGTAGTAGCTTCAACTTGATAACCAATTTTTTAAAAAGATTTTGTTATCGCAGCAGAGATATTGATATATGTTTTTACCTGGCTTCCACCTATAGCGCTACAATTGGGTTCTTCGGGATCACAGTTTTCGTCTCTTATCTCGCTGAATGTTTTCGAGATTTCTTCAGGGTCAAGCACTTTAATTCCCTCGTATTCGATATTTCCACCATGACTATTTCGTTATTTCCACCATAGTTTCGATATTTCCACTATGGCTAACGTTAAGCTCCTCGGCAAAATTTTCTACGCTCTTACAATTTTCAGACGATACTTGTAGTAGATCAAGTTTACGCTTTGCACTTTGAGATTGAATGTTTTCCTGTAACAAAATTTGGTTGATATCTTCATGTACAGTCATGTCCGGGTCAGGAGCTGGTACAAAGCGTGCAAAAATTTTCACGTCCTATCATCAAGACGGTTGCTGTTCAAATATACGATTTTGTCCTCGGGTCTTGTTAATCCATTTAACATTAATCTGTTGGTCTTGCTAAAAGCAGATTATGATTTTCGTAACAATGAATTTTTTAAGGAAGTAAACTTCAATTTTTCATCCTTTTTTAAAACAATTTGAAATTTACTAACTTATATTTGTAAACGTTCAGTTATTTCGAGGCAATTTGATCCACATAGAAAGTGAACTACACTGCAAGTGTTGTCTTCGAACAATATAAGCCAGAAGACATTTCCGAGTTGTTTTTTCAATAACTTTATGGCGTTTTCTTGGGCCTCTTTATTAGCCGCACCTAGTCCGCGGTTAGAACGTGCTAGTAGCTTGCTTGTAGGCTCCTATTCCAAACATTTAATTTCTATTAAATATACTACTATTTATCATTTAATTTCTGAGCAAGAGTAATGCAAAAACTGGTAAAAAAGTAATAAAATGATAAACATAGCTGGCCGATTGCCAGAAATTAGCCGCAATAGCTTTGTAAATCTCTAGTCTGAAAAAAACGGATAAAAAAGAGACCAAAAAATTCGTCTTTTCATTGAAGGTTGATATGATATATTCTGATTAAAAATCTGCATTCGTTTTTGCTGCCTCTTTTAGTTGCTCTCTAATAACCTTCATTTAGAGTGACACACACCCTTTTGGCCTTATCTCATTGAGTTGAAGTAAATATATGTCAAAGTGAGGAAAAAGTGATGTAAAAGTGAGGAATTCATTTTTGAGAGTGAGTTAAGTCAAGTACGACCAACAATTTAATCACGAGAATGAAAAAAAAACCTCGCTCCATTAAAAGCGAAAAATGACGTCACACACGTATTTCTGTTGAAATTACATGAAGGAATGAACAAAAAGCAGATTTGAAGTGGTTTTGACGTCATATGGTCGTTACAAAAGTCGCGAAGACGAAATAAAAAACTATATAAAAAACCAAGAGAAGGCCAATAATAGCCCCAGCTATCGCTGTGCGGCTATTAATAATAATAAAACATGTTGCCTATCGCTGTGCGGCTATTAATAATAATAAAACATGTTGCCTATTTCAATTGCATAATTCAATGCGTAAAAGAATTTAAAATCCATTCAGTTAAAACTGAATTCTTAAAAGTCATTCGAAAAGTCGAAGGGGTGCTAATCTAATTCACGTTCAGTTTAATTAATACCAATTTCGTTTGAGAGCAATTGAAAAATCAACATGCCTGAGGGATAAATAACGCGAAACCATAAGGTCAAACTAATACGAAAATCAAGAGAAGCATTTGACCAACATACAATTTGACCAAGATACCAACACACCATTTTAGTTATACCTGGGGCATAGAAAACTGCGGGACCGAAAAAGATTAGATCCCATTTTTGCACTAAAAGTAGTTGTTCGGCCTGTTAATCTTAAACAGTGATAATAGCAAGATGTCTCTTCAGGCTCAGTAAAAAATTCAAGACCGCCAAAGTCAATCACTCATTAACACTAGCCAAGCAGTTTTAATCTTCCAAAGACAAGTCAATCTTCAGATTACAATGAACACACAATTAGAAGAAGTATGATCTTTTTCATTTTGTTGACTGGAATCCAGTCATCTAAAAACTATTCATAACTAACATTGTTTAATGAAGTACCGACATGAACATTTGCTCCTTGAGTACCGTTGCTATTCATCTGAACTCCTGGAACGTAACAAGACAAGTGCGTTCCGGTTATCGTCGTCAACGTTGTGTTCCGACACGGGAATAATCGTAACTTTGCTGTTTTGACACATGATTAATTGAACTTTTGATACTGCACTGTGTCTTGCAACCAAGAGAGTTGACTATCTAATCAATCTGAAAAAATGAACTGCTGCAACAACCTACTCAGAACGCACACTATTTAACCTTGCAACACTAGTTGATTTCGTATCTCAACCCCCTTCCTATATCAACATAGAATACACTTGATGGTATATTAGACATAGCATTGTGTATTATATAGCTAGTAGCTAGCTATACCTCCATCACCCCCCCAATCTAGTTTTACTGTCATACTAAAAGCAAATATATATCCTCACCCCTCCCCCAAGCTAGTTTTAGAATGGCTACCCACTACACACCCGTTCGAGCCTGTCCGATCATTTTGACCGAAGTTCGAGACCAACGTCCATCGCAATTCATCTCCGTCAAAGAGGAGTGCGATCAACTGGAACGACCTCCAGATTCTGACCTCCGGATTCGACCTCCAGATTCTAACCTCCGAATTCGACCTCCAGATTCTAACCTCCCGATTCGAATTCCAGATTCTGACCTACGGATTGGGCCTCCAGATTCTGACCTCCAGATTCTGACCTCCAGATTCTGGTCTCCGGTAACAAAACAATTTTTCTCTTGCTAGCCGCAAAATAAAGAAATGGATTACAACTGTAGAAATTAGAGCACTGTAAATTTGGATCGAATGTCTGATTTAAAAGGCATAAAATGTTCATCAGCACAATCCACTCCTATTTCAAATGTTCTCCTTTCAGGCGATGAAAACACCTTTTCATAGTTCAAAAGTAGATTCGAATAGCATTCAAGTTCTATAATTCTCTTCATTAAAATAATCAATCTGCCAAACAAATCAGACATTCACATCCATTAATTTAAGACACATTCATCAAACATTCACATTCGGAATCACATTAACTTGTAAATAAAATGTAAATTAATTGGATTTTTATTTTGGAAAGTTACAAACGAAATTTTGGGAAGTCTCGATAAGCACAGGCAGTTAATATGGACTTCTGGGTTCTAAAAAGTCTATATCCAGGCTGTGAAAAAGTTTTGATCAGACCTTACAGTCTTTCAAATGGACTCGGATCAGAGGATCGGGACTAAACAAATATATTTGTTCTTCGGTTGATAGTGATGAAGCACAGGGTTTGCATTGGCATTCCACTTGGCCAGATCTGCCTGGTCGAACAAACTTACTGACCATAAAACGGGCCATATATGGTCGATTAAAGTCCATACAAAGTTAGTAAACAAATAACTAAAGCTAGTAAACAGTAAACAAATAACTAAACCAAATTATCAATCAAAATTGTTAAGAACGAGAAAAATTTGATGCTTGGTTACACGAAATTGAAGAACCTTCTTGGTTACTGTGAGCTCTCTGAATGTGCCTGCTAAGGTTTGAAGAATATATAGTGGAAAATTTGCAGAACCGACACCGTTTACTGTCAATAATTTTTTCATGAATGCGCGCAATGTGGCGCTTAAGGAGATAATTATCTTTCGTCGAATAGTTGCAGGAATCACAGTGAAACTTCCTTGTTCCGCCGGCAACTGTAGCTCGTCTTCTAACACGCTCCTCCACTTTGACTATGTCGGCGATTCCGCGGCAAAATCCCGTCGAGGGTTCAACGAGAGCAAGTAGGACCGGCGTTCTGTCAACTTGTTGAACAACTGACCCATGAATTACCAACTTAACGTTCAATTTTTCGACAACTGACTCTTTTTCCAACTCCACTGACTCATTTTCCAACTTCACTTTCACCTTTTCCTCATGATTTTCCAACTTCACTGAATCATTTTCCAACTTCACTTTCACCTTTTCCTCATGATTTTCCAACTTCACTGACTCATTTTCCAACTTCCCTTCCATGATAAACAACAAACTACTCACTTTCACGCACACAATTCACAAGAGGCAAAAACAATTTTCAATCAATCTGAAAAACACAACATATAATGAGCCTTGAGTCTATTATTCAGACACTGGAAAAAGATAAACTGAAATAGACTGATAAACAAGCACTGGGATTGAAACCCCACGGGCGAAGCCCGAAGCTTGTACTACTACTACTACTAATAATAATAATAAACCACAACTAATTCTGACTCGCACATCAAACTCCGCCTCCGCCTCCACCTCCACCTCCACCTCCTCCTCCGACCCCCGCCTCCACCTCGGCCTCCGACCCCCGCCTCCACCTCTGCTTCCGACCCCCGCCTCCACCTCCGAACTCCGCTTCCACCGCACAGATATAAATGCACCAATATATGGTATAGTTGGAGCTGGAATAGCTTTTGTGGGTATCGCCATATTAAAAGTTTCAAGCATGATGTCAGCTATTCGAATTTTTCAAAACTTGCTATGTTCTTTGTATGTACAGTCTGATGATGTGAAACGTTCTGTGCAGTGTTCACCAATAAAGTATATTATGCTGAGAAGAAAAGGGACAGACTGGGATGTTTCTTAATCGGCTCTGGGCAGACTCGTATTTACACTTTTATTTGACTGGTTCAGCAATGGTTACTATTGAAAGTCGATGGTACAGCGCTGAAACTCACTGTGAGAGTGTTTCATTCAACTTGTCTCATGTATTCTCTATTTGGTGCAGTTTTTACAGGCCTGATTGCCATTTTCTCTTGGATTGGTTCTCAAGTCTACACGATTTTTATAGTAACTCAGTTTCCCTTGAGCGACGACAACTTTTGAGCAACGCGCGCCATGAAGGTCTCCACTGGTTTGCTAGAAAAACATCGAGCTAACCAAAGGAAAGGAAAAATTTTTGATGGAATCAGATTGAAAGCATCGGTGCTCATATTTGGGTTCTTACCCGATGATGTAGGAAGAAATTCAGTTGTTGAGACAATCGAACAAAACCACCCAATTTATGTTAATTCCTCCAATTCTCCATTTTCTCGAGTTTTAGTTTTACCTGACTTGAGGAGAACAGATTATAATCGAAAGAAAAACCTACTTCACGCGCGGAGAAAGGAAATGTTTTGGTGATAGTTGGTTCCTAAAATTGTTGATCTGTTATCTTGATGACCATCGTAATGATAACCCAGTTAAGTGTAATTTAAATGTATTGCACTAACCCTACAGTGAGAATAGAATCGACGAATCCAGAGATGATGTCTCCGATGGATAGGATGAGCATGTATGCCATTGAGGATGAGTTTATTCCCATGTGGAGTAGAGTGGCTACTCCCAGTCCATTCAGCACAAAGCCACACAACCCTATCAGTGGAATCACTCCACCATTCACCACCCCAAACAATCCACTCCACAATTCCACCTCATCCGAAGAGGAAGGGCTTTCTCCTGTTGATGAAAGATCCACTTCATCGTCAGACACGTTCAATATTTTCTCCATTTTTGCGAAACACTATTGATTTAAAATTTTTGGTATATTTGAGTCAAAATGTGTTTTTATATAAGGTATACAGACGTGCACGGATGAACACTTTTTTAAAATTTTTGGTACACAGAAAGAAATAAATATAAATTTGTTAGGGCAGTGCCTGCATGATCATTGGTCAGCTAAAAGTCTATTCTCAAACTAAAATATAATTAATACAGGAATAGATCACATCAGCTGATTGATGTTTGTTTTTGGTTACGCTGAAGAGCATTGAAGCGTTCTGATAGGAAACTGAAAAGGAAACTTAGAAAAATTAATTGAGGAAAATATTTCCTTGAATGATATACTGAAACTATATAGAAACCTTGCTTTTATTATCAATCAATTCGACTGATATTCAAGCTGTTTTAACTTCAGATCTATGGAGGAAATCAGAAATATGATAGTGGCCGATATCATGTTTTGCAGATGCTAAGACACCAGCGGCACTAAGATTTATATAGCTTTTGTATCACTATTTGGCGGAGAGTATGAAAACAGTGACAACATAGCAAGCTAGGAAGGGCGAAATAACCAACCTGGTTAACACCAAATGTGCACTTTAGCAGGACAAGTCCTGGCGTACAATTCAAAGAATTTTCATTGACTAAACAAGAAACTAGACCTAGAATGGACTATGAATGAATGGGACAACCATTTAGAAAAAAAATCAGATCAAAGTATTTGAAAAAAACAGTAACAATGAATGTCAAAATGCCGCATGTGAACAAAAAATCCAAGAGAATTTTTTCGTTCAAACACCATTTTCTCACTCTACTCTGAAATTCGAGTGAAAAATTCACGCGCAAAACCACTCGCTCTTTCGTGGCGTGACAAAAATCACTACTCCAATTTGACTTCAAAAATCGTTTAAAAAAATGAGTGAACAGCTCTTCCAAAAGAGAGAGCGCCCCAATACAATTCAAATTGTTTAAATTGTAAAAAGAAATAGGAGGGCTAAATTGCCGGCTGAGAAGTTGAGGTGGCTAACAATAATGTTTACTTTCAAAAATATTTTCGATAAATAACGTTTTTTGTTGATTAAATGTGTACATGGCGAAAATTGTAAATGGCCACTTTTATTAGCCTTCCGATCCATTTTAAAAACGTTCTGCAGTAGAACGGCACTCCTACTAAGGGTAACACACAGCTAAAATTCAGAAATTTGGGTCAACGTTTTTTTGTCTTAAATCAATTTTTTTTTCTCGGTCTTAAACAGAAAGTTTCAAAAGTACTCTACCGCTGATAACGTATTTGAAACACCGTTTCGAGAAAAATTAAGCAATAGTTGTTTGCGTAAACTATATGTGAAAAGATTTGTGGGCACCAAGAAAGGTGATAATATAGCCTTCAGAAGCTTCCAGCTTGGTGTTTACAATGTTTACATAAATTTTTTCTTGAAATAAATCTTTTCACTGTCTCCAGTCACTTTGAATGATTCAAAGAACGTTTTTTTATTTTGCTTACATCACGTGTGACTAGTTTAGTCGACACTGAAAAACGTTAACAAATTACGCATTACTTTAAAATTCGATGTTAACAAGCACGTAAATTTATTGTTGCTCTATGATGTTTTATGAATACGTCCTTTCCATAAAAATAATGCAAAAAATGGCACCGGAGGCTCAGATTTGAGTTGACTATATAGGATTACCAATTTTCGAAACATCTGGCAATTGCAATCTCTAAATCTTAGGATGCAAAAGAATTTTTTAATTATGAGGTTCTATGACTACAACTTTTCCATAAATACGGTATCACGGAAAAAAAAACTTTTTTCCAATTTTTTTCTATTTAATTTTCTGAAACACGCTAATTGTGCTTTGTTTCAGCCCTGTTCGTGATTTTTCTAAAATTTTGTTAATTTACAACTTTCATATTTGAAATCTCTATGATTATAACTTTTCATGGAAGCCATAATATGAAGTTGTAATTTAATAACATTTTGAACTATGGGGTCAACCCGGGTTGTAATAACAAAGCGTTTTTTATCGTTGCCCTAAGGCGTCAGCAAAAAATGATGCGGACACGCTTTTTGTCAGGACAAAACCGAAAATTTCGAAAAAACGGTTGTGCAGTTAAAAATGAAGGCTCGGTAATATACGTTTGCACTAAATGTACCGATGCCACTCAATCCAACTTGCTGGCTCTTTTGTGTACCAAAAATAGCAGATTTAGGATATTTGTAATTAAAAAAGTAGTTAATGTTTTATAATTTGAAACCCTTCTTTGATTCCTAAAGAATGAAAGGCCTGCAAAGAGGTGATGCTAGTACAATCGAATTTTTTCCCCTAGTGTGGACAAAAATTTAACTGAAAAACAATTAATTCAACTGTAAAACAATTTCTCAATACTTTTTTAAAATCAGGGGAACATTTATTTTCCAGGCACACAAATTCAGCAAAACATCAAGCTGTCAAGTGGTTCAAGCAATAAATTAAATTTTATGGGTTTTTTGGCGTGCTGTCGGTTGATTGCAACAAACATCGAAGACGACGACGAACTAAAAAAACATAGCAAGACAAGTCTTGAGGTACAATCCAAACTATTGAGAAAACTTTTAACCTCAAATTTAAAATTTTTGAATAAACATCAAACTAAGACAGTCAACAAGGTCCATGACCCAAGAAGAGCAAAACTCACAAAATTTAAGCAAAATTGAAAAAAAATGGGACGTAGTTTTCTAAAAATCAATGGAAACAACAACACAATATATGAAGACTGACTTCAAGTATTCTCAGAATTAATAAAAAGTACAACAAACATAGGAGATTCAATTGCATACAAAAAAAGAGACCAGACTACCATTCTAAATAATATAATCTGATGACTACCTGCTAAGAATTTAATTATAGCAAACCATATCATACTAAAAGTCATTCAAAATTTTCAACAATTTCTTACTACCAACCAATGAATCTTGTAATCATAAAGAAAAACATAAAAAAATATTGCAGACTAAAATCTGTTACGTGTTTTGGGAAAACGTACAAAATTTGAGTCATAGAAACCAAAAATATTAAACGGAACAAATTGATTCGGTTAAATGGAGGATCTTTATTATCAGGTGAGACCCGTCAAGAAAGATATCAGGAGATAAGACAATAAGGAACAAAAAATTCTTAAATAGTGAACAAAAGAGTTGTAAATAAT